>NC_090932.1:1370070427-1370373457 GCF_040938575.1 Ambystoma mexicanum
GCACATGCCAAAATTGGCCTCTGCTGTCAATGCTTCTCCTTCTAAACTAACAAGCCCTGCGCAAAGAAAGATGGATGCTAATTTGCTCACAGTAGAGCATTATTGTCAACTGAATGTCACCATTGAAATCTAGTCAGTGATTCTGTAATGGGGTGATGTGCATGGGAGGGTGGTGGGAAGAGACACCCAATGGCTGATGTGTGGGTGCAAAATAAAACAAACACAGCGTGTGCACATACGTGGGACAGTTCCTGCAATCCAGGCCATCGCTTTGTATTTCTATCTCTCTCCATGTTTATGGACTTGCCTCTTTAAGTGGATTCGGCTCTTATGAACCAAAACTAAAAGTGTGATCTTAGTATAATTGGTATGAGGAGTGCTTTGTACTTATTGATTTATTAAGGGCCTTTGACAAAGCCCTGAACATGTTAAACAGTTAAAAAAGATAAGTACAATTTATGAAAGGATTAAAATATTAGTGGGTAGAAGAAAGGAAACAATTTTTCAGATTAGAATGAAAGAGTGGAAGAGCAGGAAGAATGTAATGATGAGGGCTAAGGAGTTCCAATATTTGGGGGCTAAAATATCAAAAGATCAGAAATGGATGGGAGCAAATGGGAGCTTAGGGACCGCAGGTAAGAACTGACCTTGGCAATAAAGAGAGTAAGTAAGAAGGAGAAATAAGGCAGGGCTAGCCCTTGCACCTTTAAAGACAATGCATAGAAAGTGGAAAAGTAAATAAGATTCAAATGAAAGTCAAGGAAGGAACTGGTGATGCATAGGAAGAAACACAGCATAATGTGCTGTAGGAGGTTTTGTCTTATTGGGGTAATTTCGGGATTTGGCAGTATTTACTTACAGTGATATTTTGGTGGTAAACTGGCAGTAAACTGGTCTTACATTTAGAGATAGTTTAGTATCACTCTATTTTGGTGATAATATAATATTAGCTTGTGTTAGTGGTAATTTTAGTGGTATCTTACTTTGTAGTATTTTCAGAATTACCTTATTTTTTTGTGGTATAATGGTGAGCATGTTTATTTTATACTACAACCCCATCATAAAACAAACCTTTCCTCTCTATTAAAATGTCTTTTGGTCGCCTGTAGAGAACCCCCAAACCTATCACACTTCAGAGAACCCAATGAGTTTATTCAGAACACCACCTATGGTTTGTGGCTGGTATTACTGGCTTATGTACGTCCAGTAATCTATGTGTCTCATCTGACACTGCCTCTTTTTCAGCATGCAAAGAAAGAATCATTCACAACACTTACACACACCTTCCTACCCTTCAGGTATCTATTCACTTTTCCTTGCTTGCTATTTTAGCAACAGTGGTAAATTAGAAAAAGCTTTACCGCTCTGGTATACACATCAAACCCTTGTGATTCCCCTGTATAGAAATGATTCACAGATGCATGAATGTCACCAAAATCCCAGCCTTTGTTTTTTTTTTGTACACTCTGTAGTATTATAACAATTATAAACAGAAATACATCTTACCACATGATATCACAGCATAGCTTACAAAATATAAAAGAGAACAGAAAACAAACAGGCACATTGCAAAAAAACAAATTTGGTGTTTGGCATTTTTAAACATAGAGAAATATGAACATGCAGTATTTTTTTTTAACTCCCTGCATTGCCAACAAATTGTGTCATCCCATTCATTCTTTTTCCTCACTTGGCACTAACTCATCCAGGCCAGTGAATTCCAAAACTCTCGTTATCAGGATTTTCTCCGTACGACCTTGCCTTCGCGGGTGATTTGTTTATGTGTCGATACTTCTGCTCTCCACAAAAAAAAAAACGCTCACATGAACTGAGTGTGCATCATGGAAAATAAAGTGAATTGCAAACCGTGCATGTAAAAACATAGAATGCATTTCATTGTGCACAAAAAACTGCATTAATGTTAGAGGAGTTGGAATTAACATATTAGTAAGGCAGTTAGTACAAGGTTAATTAGTTATGTATTTCTAATGCAGTTCGCACACATGAAAACATCCAATTTATAAAAATGTGCACCTCTTCATTTTAAAATGACAGCACACTTGGCGAAAACATTTTTTTTAACTAAATGCTCTGAAAAAAATGTCTTATGGCTGTTACTGAAAACTGCTGTGCACCTATTGTGCATCTATTTTGAAATAGCTGCATTTAGATATTGCATACTGCCCACAAACTAATTGTTTTTAAAAGTTATGACTGCAGCTTGAAAAACTGGGCCTGGCTGCATTTCCATACTGCATATTGCATACTGGCAATACAATCCCCATATATATATCCTTACAGTGCAGATTAAGGAGTTAAAAATAGAGCGAATCAGGACAAGTCGATAGGCTGGTAGACCAATGAGTATTGCAGTGCAGAACCCTAAGTGAGAGAAACTTCGGGTAGATTAGGTAGAGATAAGCAGTTTAGCCGCATGAAAAGAGAGAATGGGGAAAGTCTTGAGTATATTTTAGAGTTGATAATGACAAAAAAGTGCAGGGTTAGAAATTTGTGTAGTGGTAAAGAGTTCAAGAAAACACCTAATTATGAGGAAAGGAAAACAAGGGTCAGGGAGACCGGGTGTACAGAGGTGTCATGGATCAAAAGGATCTTGTTTTTGAGGCATTCAAATGTAAAAAGTGGATGTGCATCCAGGTTTGGATTGTGAGTGGACAGGCTGAGATGACAGCCTGAAGGGAACCAGAGATAGATGAAAAGGAGACAAACATGTGAGTACTCAGCATATAAGTGGGGCAATAGTCCAAATGAAGAGACAATAGCTGAGACAGTAGAAATACTGAGAGAGAGATAGAGAGAAAGAGAGAGAGAGAGAGAGAGAGAGAGACAGCGAGAGAGAGAGAGAGAGAGAGAGAGAGAGAGAGAGAGAGAGAGAGAGAGAGAGAGAGAAGAGGAGAACCCAGAACTGAGCACTGTGGACCACCGCATAGCACAGCAAAGGTGGAAGAGTGTTTCTCAGCCCAGGAAACAGAGAAAGCATTATTGGATGGATAAGTCTGAAACCAATGCAAAACCAAGCCAAAAAAGCATGTAGAGGAATGAGAATGAAGAAGAATGAATAGTCAACTGTGTCAATTCATTTAAGGGGTCATACAAGTATGGTAGTACATACATTTGAGATGAAAAAGGAATAACCACTTTGTGCAACTTGGCAGCAGGAGTCCACTTAAGGCAGAATCCTTTCTCTTCCACAGAATGTTATTTAGAAAAATTACATTGGTTATTTAAATGTACATTATATCTTGGGAATAATGTGATGAAATTAATAAATATATGTTTTTCACAGGTCAAGAGGTCTATCAATTGCTTCAAATCTGTGAATCAGACTGTACACCATGTCACAAATCCAGATATAAATGATCCCTGTGAAAACATGCGGCTTAATTGATATTTGGATACTGTCAGAGAATAGGCTTTGCACAATCATCAATTCTACAGTGTTCTATTTTTGGGATACTTCTACAATGTTGTCCTTACAGGCCCAACCACCATTTAATGACATATCTTGTAAAGGCCACCTCCTCCCCCAAGAGAATTTAATTTGATATCAGTGGTTTAAGTAGTTATTGCGATATATATTATATGCAGAGGGGTTATTGTGCTCACTATTGGTTTGTCTTTTACAGGCCCAGGGCAGGTAGTAACATCAAAAGATACAGGCAGCTCCACCAAGAAAAGGCCACTCTTTGTACCCTGCTTTCAAAATCACTCTCCTCTCAGCCAATCAGGTTCTTTCTTGGGTAAGACTTCTTCTACTTTACGCTCCCTCTAAAAAAGGCCTTCTTAAGGAGGTTTCCATCAGGTATATTCAGGTAAAATACCAGTCAGCACTTTTCCTGTCCGACTAACTTTCTTTGTCTGCAGATTCCACCAAGAACTCCTCCAATGTCCTGTATTTTTGGTTTTAAACATTTGATACATTTTACCCAGGCAGCATTGTTTGATTCAGCATTTTATTTTTTGACAGGGCCTAGGACAGCTTCTCTTCAGATTGTGACACTTCCAATTATCCTCCCCTTTGAAATGATTGGTCCAAAGTATTTTGCCATCTTACAAGGGAAAGTATTTATCACCTCACATCCAGAGGTAGGATCAAATTGGACTTAAGTCAATATTTCTCTCATTTTTTTCTGTATGGACCTAAACTCTTATTGAGGCCTATATATTGGAATTCGCAAGGCGCATTGTGGACATACTTCATGTTCCAATAAGTGGTGATATGAGAAAGCAATTAAAATATGTAAATGCAATAATAATTAACACATATTAATATATCATGTGTATACGTGTGTGATGCAAAGCACTTTGTTGAATTAAAATCTGTTTTTGTGTTTAAATCAATCAAAGCTCTCAACAGTTATTTCAGGCAAGATGATTTCATTTTGATGTTATCCCAGTCAGTCCGTTTGCTATGTTTTCAAAAACTGTGAAAATTGTATATTTTATCATGAAGATGATTATCATTATTGTCATTTTTTTTCTATTTATATTGTTGCATTATTAGTAAACAAGTTACCCTATACAACATTTGATAAACAATTGATTTCAATAACATTATAAAAAAAAAATATAGAAATACCTAGATTAATCTTCAAGTACATCGATACCAACTAAACAGACATATCTTCCTAAACAAAACAATCCCTTCTTAAAATCATTCATAATTTCTTAGTCCGCATCTAAAATCTCATTTAACAAGATTTCACCTTGTTTTTACGCATTCAATGATTTATCAAGATTTAGCAGCAGAAACTTCACTAGAGCCCAAATCAGTGATGTCTGATTACCTGGCATTAATCTATACCAGAAGCTTGTTGAAATAGCCTCTGAGGTAGAATTTATATGGGGAGAGGAATTTAGTTCTATATTTTAGAAGTACTGGACAGTCTATTACCATCTCAAAATTCTGTTGTCCACACAGTCTGCAATGTCTTATTTCTTTAGATAAGTGTAGCATAGGACCTTTCACCTCTAGAGTTGGGTGACAATTTAGTCTGAATTTCAAGTAGCAATCTCAAAATTTGAAGATGGACATTTTCTCAAATATGGTGGTATTTTAAGAGTGGGAAGATGAAACAATCCAGCATTTCTGTACCTTGACAGTCTCTGTTAATCATTCACATCTCAGATGTTATCCCATCTTTGTATTGCTTTTTTCAGAGTCTATTCTGAAATCAATTGATCTAGATCCATGCTCTTCATAAAGGTGGCACACCTATGTCTGAAATTATTTAGGAACACATATACTTTTTTCATATACAGAAGATTTGCAAATATACCAATTCACAAACCTTTCATAATGTTTAAAAAGAGAGATAACGTTTTCAGAACATACTGAGACCACCATGACTATATACCCAACTCTAATCTAATGACACTAATTGGAACAAATGTGGGAAAGTACAGAACTTCCCTCAACATCCGACCTTCCAATCTATCTAACAACTTTCTATTATTCACAATACTGCACAGCATATTTAGCAGAACTTTTAACTTGAAGAACTCAATAAGAGGAGCCAAGGAGCAGTCACATAAACCTCTCTTAATCAGCTTTATCAAAGAGGTGCATGTTCTTCATTTCACAAAGGACCACAGTGAGAGATTGAGAGACACAAGGGAGGGGGAGCTAATAACAATTTGACAGCAAGTGATCAATAAGCAACTTGCAGAGAAATCAGGTGGATCAGATCGCCCAGTCTCAGGTTAGGCAGGGAGGGTGTGTGGACCATGGTGTTAGGGAGGGGCCATTCCTTGGAGAGAACTATCTGGAGATCCTTCCTGAAAAGTAGACGTGAAGGGTTGAGTCTCATATTGAAGGGTAGGAAGTACCAAATTCTGGGGCCATAGGCAGAGAAGGCCTGCCTTCTTGTTTTTTCCCTTCCTGCACTAGTGGAGTTCAAGTGTGAATAGGTTCTCACTTCTGGTGGCCCATATGCCTTCAGAGATGCTGAGTTTGTCAGCAAGGTGATTTGGGGACATGAGAATGAGACAACCGTGTGGAGGATGCAGCAGGATTTGACAGAGATACCTGCTTGCAGTGGTAGCCCGTGCCGTTCGATGACGGTTGGAGTGAAGAATCAATTACAGACATTCTCAATCTATATTTGGTCACTCTGGAAATATTGTAGAGATTTGTAAGAGGTCTCAAATACAATATTCTCCTCAGGGATCAACAGACAGTAGTTTTTAAATATCTATAATGCCAAATAAACTTGACGCACCTAACATTTACTCCTGAATGTAAATGCTGTTAGTTTAAGTGTGTGCAGTCAAATGATTAGTGAGTGTGGCTTCCTGTATTGAGGCTCCCACTACAACCTCTGAATATCAATGTTGGAGTAGTTGTACTCTCTCGAGTGGTTGGTATGTTTGGCTTATTAGTCAGGGTGGCCAGGATTTGCAATGTTCCATAACACCTGGAGGTCAATGTTAACGTGGACGTCAATGTGGGTGGTGATGCTGATCTGGTTGTGAATGTACATATTGATGTGGATGCAGATAAATCTATAAGTGTTGAAGTGGATGGGCATGTTCACATGGATGGTAATGCGCATGTGAACAGTTATGTGCATGTGGACATGGATGGCGACATAAATTTCAATGGTGATCTGTACATGGATTGAGATGTGGATGATAATGTGGATGTGTGCTTTAATGAGTATGTGAACATATATGTTTTGGTGGATAAGGATGTGAATGGGGATGCTGTGACATGGACGTGGTTATTAATGTGGTCTGTGATGTGTATGGCAAATAGTTCCTGCATTTTGTGTGTGTTACATGAATAAAATGTTCCCAGGAGGCAGAGAACTGGAAGGGAAAGACATATTTCAGAAGCCCTTTCTATCTGTTTCAAGACTACGTGCACATAACACAAAAAAGAAAATCACCTTGGAATGTTGATCCGTCATCATGGGATTTTATATTCCTTCTGTGTCTTTCATGCCATAGTGTCAGGGCCAGTAAAGCAACTTTGGTGTAGTGGGCCATACTGACATTTCTGAGTGTCAAGGGTGAGCACTGAGATCGTCATGGAAAAGGTTGGGTTCTGTACAGGGTTTTCTCTTAACTGCCTGGTTGCATTGAGATACATGTAGTGTTGCTGCATCAGAGCATGGCCTCTGGCTGTGCCCATATTCCAGGATGCATTACATTCGTGTGTGAAAGGATTCTCCTCTCTCTAAGAACCCCCTCAAAAATGGTTGTAGTTATGCTTAACCCTCCTCCTATTGGCTGTTTCTAAACAGTTAAGCGGACAGTGACATGGGGAGGAGTTTCTTGACACGTGTATCCTTATCTGATGATGCATCTCAAACTAAGGACCCTTGAATTTCTTTCCATGGACTTGTACGTGTTACAGACCTTTCTGAGGGTTATGCTACAAGTCTTTTCATCGCATTGAAGGGTTACCACTGCAGTTTCTCTGTCCATCAATATGTCTTTTGAGAGGAGGGCATGTAAGCATGGTTGCATGGAAACATTTCCCTTTTTGTAAAAATACGTGGAGGTACCCATTGTCGCCAAAACACTATAGAACAATATACTACCAACAATTATGTGCTGTAATGATACCTGCAATTCCTGAAAGACATATATGGACATATATGGACAAGAGCAGTGCCCTCTAAATGTCAGGCATGAGAAAGGGAGATATTGTGAGGGTATATTGTCCATGAAACCAGCGTTCATACCTTGGAGTAGATTACACTTCATGCCCATTTTTATTATTGGCCTCCCTGTTGAAACCAAAAATAGGCGCTGTTAATTTCTATTGAGAGTAATGAAGTTCTGCTGAGAAGTCCTTGTTCTATTAAGATTATTATCAGTCCTATTGATACACTGGTGTTTTCCATAAAAAGTCTAGCAGATAAGTCTTGATGTTGTTCCATTAATAACATAGCAGCCCTATTGAGCATGGATCTACTGTTCAACTAAGAGATTACTAGCTCTGCTGAGAAGAATAGTCATTATTGCCCCAATAAAGGTAAAGTAGGTCTTTATAAAAGAACCAGCACTGTCGTATTAAAATATATCAGCCCTGGTTAGAAGTGCTTGTAATGCTTCTTTAAATATAATGCAACTCTGCAGAAAGCTCCCTTTACAGAGCTCTGATGGGGAGGAAGAGGCAGGATTGAGAGCTGGCTTACACTACGTGCCCTGCAGTGTGCATTATGCTTGCTCAGAAGTACTGGAAGTGACATTCACCACAACACCGATGTTGTCCTTTGACTTGGTGCGGAAACTGCCAACATGTAGTGGAATTGCACCATTGAAAGAATAGGAGCTTTTCTGGAAGGTTTGGTACTCATCCTCTAAAAAGTATGTAAATCATGCTCGTAAATACAGACACTGTGTAATTAAAGGTACTTTATAGCAACACACCTGAGCAATGTTAATAATTTGCCGTTCAAAGTGGAACAGATGTAATTAAAAGTGCAGGCACATTTGTCGACCCCTGAATTTATGATTCATTACATGCGGCTTGTTTTCAGAGTTCCAAGACCCTATGAATATTGTACCTAGCTAGATAGAGAGGTGGTTACATTTTCCATTCTTTCTTCACCAGATAGGAACAATACAGCGGGTCTAATTACGACTTTGGAGGTAGACATGGCACTATTAGCGCCATGGCTGCCTCCAAAATCGTGTCCTGGTCCGGTCTGGTGGAGTGGGTACTTACCGGGACATTCCGCCCTAGGCGGACCCGGTAAATCCCCATTCCAAATGCCATTCCCCATTCCCATTTGAGCCCCCATACGGCTCAATGGGAAGGTGCTAATTACGGGCCTGCTAATAGCAGGCCCATAATTAGCCCAATGGTCCCTTAGCGGGACCCGTAAAGGACGTGTGGTCTGACCACACGAGCCTTGCGGTTCCCGCTAAGGGACCTCGGAATTGGGCGGTAAGGGATTACCGGCACTGTCTCCTAACCGGTGCCTGGTATCCCTTACCACCCACCTCGTAATGACCCCCAGAGTCTTTTTCACAGAAGTACCCAATCCTTTCTTTTTTAATTTATTTTTTCATTGGTTGTCAGATATGTTGTATTTATTTATGTTGTACATATGTTATATTTATTAATGTTTGGTCTGCTTTTCATAATTATGTTTGGATCAACTTGGGTGTACATACAAAATCAGTAAGTGTATTTTAATCTGAAAATTAAAACATATGTAAAAACCTTGCTTGTGTCATTTTTCTCTCTAGGGCCACATTACAAGTTTGGTGCTGTGGGAAACAAGTGATGTTAATGCCATTACAGACACTTTTCCAGCAATGCCAAATTATAATTTTGGGTGGATTTACTGTCAGTGGAATTACTGTGCTGTAAATTTGACTATTTCCAGATGAAAAGTGGCAGATTTACCTCCAGGTTGTTGCTGGAGCTAAATCCCCCCACTTTACCGAAAAAAAAAATATTGGATTTACTGCACCATAATTCTGCCAGTGCTAAATAAGCCAAACATTCCCCTGGTGTCCCATGGACTTCAAAAATGGGGAATGACCACAACCTGTAATCTCTTGGTAATTCCCCAGAACCTCTCTTGGTAACTCCCCAGAACCAAATGGCAGAAACAGTAATGGTGTTTAGTGATATTTCAGTGGATTTACCACCTGAATACTGCCAAGCTTGTAATCAAGACAGCAATGTTGAGAGATTCTGATACTGTGGGCCCGATTCATGGAATTGGGCTCAGAAATTGTGCAAAGGCCGCGCACCGAGAAGGACCCTGCAGGAGCCAATGCACAAAGAAAAAATGTGCGCCCTGCATATTCATGGATTCAAAGGCACATTACTAGCTGTCGCACAAGTAAAAACAAGCTGCGTGAGGAACGCCCACAACACACCCCCATGCACACCAAAAAGCAAGCAAAATCCCAAACTAGGTGCAAACCTCCTCATCCACCCCTGACCCACCAGCCAGTAGCCATGCAAGAAGGCATGCCATCCCTCGCAACCCCAGGCAGCACTACAGCAAGAACGTGCACCCTCCCTCGTAAGTAGAGGCAGCACCCCAGCAAAATCACGCGCATCAACACGCGAGCCAAGGCTGCACCCCAGTGAAAATGTGCACCTCACCTCGCAAGCCCAGGCTGTACCCCTAAGAAAACGCGTGCCTTCCCTTGCAAGCCCAGGCTGCACCCAAGCGAAATCATGCATCCCACCTTGCAAGCCTAGGCTTCACCCCTGCGAGAACGCGCACCCTCCCTCGTAAGTGGAGGCAGCACCCCAGCGAAATCATGCACCTCACTTGCAAGCCAATGCAGCACCCCAATGAAATTGCGTGCTTCACCTCGCAAGCCAAGGCTGCACCCTTGCGAGAACGCATGCCCTCCCTCATAAGTGGAGGCAGCACCCCAGCAAAATCACGTGCCTCACATGCAAGCCAAGGCTGCACCCCTGTGAAAACGCGCACCTCACCTCGCAAGCCCAGGCTGCACCCCTGGGAAAATGTGCGCCTTCAATCACAAGGCCAGGCTGCACCCCTGCAAAAACACGGGCCCTCCCTTGAAAGCCCAGGTTGTACCTCAGCGAAAATGCGCACCTCACCTCACAAGCCCAGGAAGCACTCATGGGAAAATGCGTGCCTTCCCTCGCAAGGTCAGGCTGCACCCCTGCAAGAACGCACGCCCTCCCTCATAAGTGGAGGCAGTACCCCAGCAAAATCACGTGCCTCACATGCAAGCCAAAGCTGCACCCCTGTGAAAACACGCACCTCACCTCGCAAGCCCAGGCTACACCCCTGGGAAAATGTGCGCCTTCCCTCACAAGGCCAGGCTGCACCCCTGCGAAAACGCGGGCCTTCCCTTGAAAGCCTAGGTTGTACCCCAGCAAAAATGCGCACCTCACCTCACAAGCCCAGGCAGCACCCCTGGGAAAATGCGTGCCTTCCATCGCAAGGAAAGCTGCACCCCTGTAAAAAAAATGTGCAACTTTCCTCGCAAGCCCAGGCTGCACCCCTGTGAAAACGCGAGCCCTCCCTCGTAAGGGAAAACAGGAGTCCAACCCTCTACACCCTAGGCACCCATTCTGCCAGCATATACTCCTACTGCACATCAACCTCTCTAGTCCAGACACCACACTTTAGCCCTCTCACCTCCAATGCCACCCCAGGCACCCCCCTCAGGTCTGGAAACCACCCACCAGCCCCCCTCACCTCTGTCATCAGTCCAGGCAGTCCCCTCCAGTCTGAACACCATGCACCAGCCCTCCTCACCTCCCACATCACCCCAGGCCACCCCTCCAATCTGGACTCCACCCACCTGCCCCCTCACCTCCAACATCACCCCAGGCAGACCCCTCCAGTCTGGACACCACCCACCAGCCCCCTCATCTCCGACATCACCCCAAGCAGTCCCCTGACAGTCTGCCACAATACCAATTCAATGCATGTCTGCAGCTCACCTGAACCTCTGTGGTCTTCCAGCACCATGAAGTGGAACACCAAAATGTCCACCGCAAACACGATCAACAAGAAGCACCAGAGTTCCATCCAGGACTGGAGCATCTGCTGACACACCCTGCCAGACCTTAATCTGCCCACCCAATACACATGTGACAAGTGAATGCAATTCCAAGTGGCATGTGCATGTTGACCAGGGAAAATTGCCAAGGCATCAAAGCACACCAACTGAATGTGTGCCCACAACAGAAGCAAACCTACAAAAAAAATGTGCCAGATCTACAAACAATGGCCAGATGCGTCACAGCCTGAGCATCAGTGATCTGAGTTAAAGGGGTGGCAAAATCCCTGTCAGGGAACAATAACATGACAGTCCATGCATGGGTGATTGGAGGGCAGTCAGAGAGTGCATGAGCCACTGATACAGGAAAAGAGTGCTACTACACTGAAAAAGCAAACATGGCTCACTACTGCATTCCAGAGGTGGAGCAACACACAAGAGAAAGCAGTGAATGACAGTACATTCTGGTGTGTGTGTGTGTGCATGAAATGGGAGTGGCACAGCAATGACAAACTAATGTGCAAGTGACATGACCAAGCCACCCATCCACACTGGCCCCACCACCAAATACAGCAACCACAATGTCAAATAAACTGGACAGTTAATAGAGTGTGTGCACATACACATTCCCAAGCATTTGCAAAAGGTACACATGAATTACAGTGGACTTAAAATGAAAACAATGTTGAACTCTGTAAACACACAGGAACCTGTGGCATGACATCCACAATCCTATCCAAACAAAAATCAATAAACACATCTGCACATCACTGCAACCATACATGGATGTAGAGCATCTTACACACACCCGAACCCTATACCACAACCACAATGATGCTAAACACACATTGATGCAGCACATTTAAATTCAATTCCAAACATTCTGTGAAACCCCTAGTTGAATGATGTACCCACCGCCACATGCTTTGTACCAGTCAATCCCTCCATCTGCAACCAGCACAGCAATAGCCACACACACAAAGGCACGCCACAACACACATGACCTGCAATGGAGAAAAGCACATGTCAACATTGAAAGTTGCAGAAACACAAATTAACTGCATGAAACGTGGAATGCCACCATGATACATGTGTATTTACAAAAGAACATGAAAATGAAGGTCCAAGTAGTCCATGTGAATATAAAACAAATACAATTAACCTTAAACCTAAAGAACTATATAAAGGAAAAACAGGGAAGGAAAGTGATAGCAGTCTTTGGGAAAAAAAAGGAAAACAAGAAATTAAAACTACACCTACACAACTATATACAAAGGCAGCCGGCTAGTCATCATCTCCAATACAGCCAAGCTGTCCACCAGGGCTGAGTCACACGCAGTGTCCTCCTCCATCAGGTGGGCATCCGTAGACTGCCAGAGGACTTGCAGGGTGGAAAGCTTTTGTTGTTCAGCCTCTCGCACTGCCCTGCAAGAGGCCTCCAGGGTGGCAGCCCACCTCCTTGTTCAACGCAGTACAAACTCAGCCCTGGTCACCATCGCGCTTGCTTCCTGTGCCTGCTGCCTCTCTGCCATCACCTGCCTCTCATAGCCTCTGAACACAGAAGACATAGCCTGCATTGCAGCCACGTGTTCCTACTGCCCCACAGGTGCAGCCTGCCTCCCTAGTGATGTATGCCCTATGAGTCAATGCCTCCTCCATGTTGCCACCTGCTGCCACTGTGCATGGTGCATGCTACATTGGTATGCCCTCTGACTTGATGATTGTGCGGGGCGTACTGCACCTGCACTGCTCCTAGGTGCCTGCTGTTCCTCCATTGCCTGTGACCCTGTCAGTGCCAGGGTATGCATGGTGACCACCTCAGCTGCTGTGCCAGGGAATCCCACCTCAGGCAGGGATGTGAGCTCCACCAGATGGGGTGTTGTGGGTGGGACTGGTGCACAGGGGGCCCTGCTGGTATGTTGTCCAGAAGGCACCCTGGAGAACGACTGGTGAAAAGAGGAGAACGTTGAGGAGGTGGTTGCAGCAGTGAACTCCCCATCAAGCCTATCAGGGAAAAGGCCTGCTGCAAGCAAGGCCACGAGGTGGTATGTGAGATGATGGGCAAACAGACTACGAATAACCTGCCCATCATCACGAATGACACCTGTCCACCTTGTCAACCCGGCCAGCAGGGGAAGCACATGATCCCAGATGGACACACCAGATGGTAAGGAGTTGTTGGTCTGGGTGGACAATGGGGTGTCAGTCTGGTGGATGCATCCTGGCAGGCTCACACTGCTGCATTCAATGGCCATGGGACAGGATTTTGCACAGGCGCCTCCACGGTGGCCTGCAGAGCCTCATACCCCTGGGACAGGACTGCAGCAAGCACACCCACCTCAACACCCCCACCTGACCCCATGGACTGGGCTGCAATGGCCACCTCTTCCACCACCCCCTCCTTCAATCTCCATGGCATCTTCTGCCATGGAGGGACCCTGTCTGGCTTCACCTGGCCCCAGTGCTGCTGAGGAGTCCCCTCCCACCTTCACCTTTTTGGACTCATCCCCAGCAGCCATGTCGGATGTCACTGGCACTGCCACAGCCATGTCGCTCCCAGATAATGAGCTGTCACTGGGGTGTGGCTGGGGCCTGCGCCTCTGTCTGGTGGAGGCACCCCAGCATCCATGCTCCACAGCACTGCTTCCGCCCTCTTCATCCAATGCAATTGTGCAAAAGTAGACACAGAACAGCAAGATCAGTGTAATGCACCAAAGCCTGTGTGGCATCACCAACATTCACAGGAACATGACTTGTCGAAGGAACAACCATCAACGTTCACACCCACACACATGGACATGCAAAACACATCCATGCAGACACCTGTCTGGCCATCACTCCACACCATCACATCAAACTAAATGCCACTGTCACAACCAATCAATTGCGAATGCTATACACACATGCATCAATTGCACATGCACACATGAGCATCATGCATGCACATGACATGGGCAACACTTCCTCAACTGGCACACTTGCCATCCTGGCATGTCTCAGACACAAGTAACATTGCATGTACACGGTCTGCAAGACAGCACTCCAACACACAATACAAGTAAGAGCACATTTCAAAACCTCAGATGTCTGGATGCACACCTAGGGAGCAGGGTCTGGGGCATTTATGCAGACATCCGCCTCAGAAACATACTTGCTCTAAGCCTAAGGGGGTCATTGCCAACATGCAGGCACATGCACAACACACATGCACCATAGAGCAGTGCACCACATGCCTACTCACCAGTCCACTCCGGATGTTGTTGTAATTCGCAGACCTGGAAATGCAGCGCTGGGTAGAACCTCTTCAGGACCAGCATGTTGTTGCTCAACAGCCTACACATGCGTGCACGGTTCCCCTCTGCGGTAGCACCGGCCTTGATGTAGTGCAGGGCCTTGCGTGGGTCCCGAATTTCAGATCCTCTCAGCGCTTATGGACGGTCTTGAATGTGCGGACTGCCACCCCCTCTGTGTTGAAGGCATCCGTGATCTTGTCCCAAATCTGCTGTCGTCCTTCCTTGCCACGTTGCATCACTGGGTTGAAGAGGGCGTCATAATGCTCCAGGACCTTCACCACCAGAATGTCAACTTCATTGGTGCTAAAGTTGACAGCCCTCTGCCTCGCTGCCATGGGGTTGGCACTCTGGTCAGATTGTGATGGTGCTGACATGGCAAACCCAGAGGCAAGTGTGGGTGACCAAGGTGGTCCTGGAGATAGACTGTGGAGCGGTGGGGGTGGAGTGGCATGGTGGAGTCCAAAAAAGCAGCTGAGGTGGTCACAGGGCTGGAGACAGGAGCATAGGCAATGGCTGAACAGCAGGCACTCCAAACGCAGTGCAGGTGGGCAGCAGGCACACACACTGTACAGGCAGCAGCAGATGGCAAAGTTGGAGGCAGCACAAGGCAGGAGGAGGCAGGTAAAATGACACAGAGGCAGGAGCTTGGGTCTTCCATGTCTCGAATCGAAGGCAGTCGGAAACAGAGTGAAGGGACTTTGTGCATGAAAACATAAAAACAGAGAAAAGCGTGGACATGGGAAAACAGAGGAAAGGCCCTCAGCGCATACCTTATGTGACACGTGCTGCGTGCAAAAGTTGACCACGCCATAGTCGGGAGTACATCAGGAAGTGGAAAAGCAACTCGGAATGTGCATGCAAGGGGGAGGAGATGGAGGAGTCTACATGAATGGAAAGGCCTCAAGAGGCAAAGCGAGCAAACAGGGCTGCGGTCAGGGATGTGCTGTGGAAGCAGCTGTCTAAGCCTCAGGGGGTCAGACATGTGCTGGGGAAACATCTGTCCCAGCCCCAGGGAGTCAGGGACGTGCTGTGGAAGCATCTTCCCTAGCCCCTGGGGGTCAGGGACATGCTGTGGAAGCAGCTGTCCTAGCCCCAGCGAGTCAAGGACATGCTGTTGAAGCAGCTGCCCCAGCCCCCGAGGGTCATGCCATGCCCCAGGCCACTTGTGGTCCAACATCTGGCCCTAAAGTGGTCCCAGTCACACAGGAGTGGCACCGACACCTTGTGGCAAGAAGTCAAAGGCTGAACAGCAGGGACAGGCTCAACCCTATAACACTGCACAGGACACTGGCATGTTGAGGAAGAAGAACTTCCATGATGAAGAAATCCAGATCCTCATGGAGTACATGACCATTCATGACCGTGTCAAGTGCCTGCATTCGTGGAGCACCCATACAACTGCTCAGCGTATGGTGCATTGGCAGCATGTCACAAACGAAAACAAAGCCTTAGGGTTTGAGGAGCACACTGCTGCACAGGCAGAGAAGAGCTGGAATCATCTCACCCATCGCACTTACCTGGCCTCTGCTATGACAACTGTAGGGGGGTCACCAAAGGAGGAGGAGCAGACACAGCATGAAAAGGCTATGAGCCAATTCATACTACTGGAGCAGGTGCAAGGCGTGGGAGGCCTGGAAAATTACAAGGGCACATCCAGTGAGTGACCAACATTGTGCATCCTGAGTATGTGAAGTAATGCATCACCAAGATGTATGATTGTGGTTCTCATCTGTCTGCATTGGAATGACTGTCCTGGGTGAACCATGTCATGTGGAGGACTGACTCCTGTCCAGTTGACTCAATAGTAGATACAAACCATGTAGTGTAGATCAGTGGAACATGTCCTTGTGACACTACACATCCCTCACAAGCATCCTCCAACATCTGCAACATGATACCACAACATGCACAGTTGTTTGCTGCATCCTTAATGTGAGAGACTCTGCTCTGCTAGACATGTGCATGTGTCCTAAATCCTAGTTACACTTCATGCCATGGTATTGAATCTCTTTTCACACATGTATGTATGTGCTGCCATGCCACATAGACCATCCAAGCTGACACACAACACGCCTTACGGCGTGCCCTGTGTGAGTGTGCATATGTTCAGACTGTACACATCCCCACTGTGCCAATGGTAATTACTCCAGAAGCAAATCACTGTGACGCCTGCTCCCTGTTACCCTCAGACACTCAGCCCACACTCCATGGGCCTTTGCCCCTCTCCCTCTTGTGAGTCATGGTACCTTGTGCCTATCTACACTCCATTAACTTACTCTCTCCATGTCACAGACTTTGCCCAGGTGGTCCTCTTACAGCCATACATCACCTGGGACTATTTCCTGTTCCCCAAACGTATGCCATGTTCTCATTGTCTCCAGTTCCTGGACCAAGACAACATTGGTGTGGCATGTGATGGCTGCAGCCTCATATGTGGGTATGTGTGGCTGCCTGTTGCCATGTAATGTAATTGCACATCACAGAGATCATGTCCATAACCATTTCACTGGTTAGTCAACAGTGGGCAGTACCACGGCCCACAATTTGTTTTTTAATGGCCCTGTTGGTTGGCAATGTGTCCACTGCCAGCATGGACCTGAGCAAGGGATTTGGTGGACCAGTCTGCATATGCCATGCTACCATTGCTTGTTGACCATAGTGTGTGGATGCTGTGTGACTAAATGCCCTGCATTTTGTTGCATGACAGCAATGTGATAAACATGTTTGCTGTAGACAAGTTGCACATGACTCCACGTATCTTTTTCTGTCCATGTACAGGTAAGGATGCACCAGATGCAGAGGGAGAGGAGGAGGATGAAAAAGAGTTTGTGGTGCATGAGACCACCAGTGGAGGACATGGCGTGGCAGGCCCTGAGAACCCACTGGTGCTCCAGACCATCCTCAGCCGTGCTGCAGACTCTCTGACTCTTTGGACTCAGCTGGCTCTCATGCTGAAACAGATGTGCAGTCCTCAATGCTGGTGGAGGTGAGTGCACCAATCGGTGGAACAGTTGGGGCCCATGAGTCTGCAGGGGGTCAGATGCCTTCACAAGACCAGTCAGTGGTACCCCCTCTGTCCGTGGTGGTTACAGCTAGAAGGCCACCCTCCCATGTATTGGTTTCTGGTCCTGGGACACATGTCCATGGGAGGGTTTCAGACCTACAGCCATGGACAGGGGCATCACAGCAAGGGCCATGTTCCCTTACATCAGGCAGACATGGGCCCCACACACATGGGCGATGTGTGCAGGCTGGGCAGACATAGTGGGAGCAGCAGATATTGCGTTCCGCACACCAACAGGGTGATGACTTTCAGAGGTTGGCTGAGGGCATGGATGGGGTGGCAACTTCCATGATCCCCCAGCAACACAGATGGCATAACAGCTGCAAGTCATGAGGTCCACATGCCGCTCCCACAGACTGCGAATGGAGGCCAACATCAGGGACCGACGATCAGATCTGCAGTGTCTACAGGCATCCCTGCTTGCAGAGGGTCGGGCACACAGGGATACCCTGAGGCATGAGATGTTGGCCCACAGGATGGCAGTCCATGAGGACCATGCAGCCACCAGAAGACTGTTCCACCAGAAGGTGTTTGCATTGAGGAAGACAATCTCTGAGGAACTCTGTGCCACCCGTGATGTTGTGCATAGTGACCTCACAGCCATCAGTCTGCTAGTGCATTCATCAGTGTCATGGCTGGCGGCTGCCACTGAGGACCAGGCCAGGGCACTGCATTGTCAGCCACCAGCACCACTTCCACCTGCAGATTCAATGCAGAATGGGGTTGCCAGCACAGACATGCCCCCTGATCCACGGTTGCCGTGAGTTCCATGAGCCCATGAAGGTTTTTAAAAATAAAAATGTAATTGGACGTCCACCCATGTGGATGTTGACATGCCCCCTACCCTTCCTCCCTCCTGGATGGACCCCCCTGTCCATGATGGACATTGATTTTTTTATTTTTTATTTGTGTCCCTTTTGTAGACCCCAGGCCCTGATGGTGCCATGTTATTTTTGAGTTGCCCTTTCCAGGTTTCTTTTATTTTTCTTATTTTTTTTTTCATATTTAACTTTTTAACTTGAGTTGTGCAGCTGCCCTCTTTAGGCTATAACATATGCAGTGGTGGACATGCAGTCATGCAGAGTGAGGTCAACTTGCATGTTTGCCTGGTGGTGCTCAGGATGCCATGTGCAGGTAACTATGGGTTCAGTGTATCCTGCCACATGTGTGCTGTGTGAATGGCATTGTACTATGCCTTTTATAATGTCTTGTCCCATGTTGTTTCAGTAATCCATAATGAGGTGGTGACTGCAGTCCCGGGAGACACCGTGCACCTTTTGACGTCCATGCTCCCCATGCCCTCTGCCAGGCACTGGCCCTCCTCTCACTCATTTGGAGGGACAGTTCTCGGTGGAGGTGATGTGGGATTCCCATCATGCCAGCTCAGTCAGCAGGTAAGCATGAGCACTGTCTTGCAAGTTGAGCATGTGTCATTGTTCCCTGTGTTTGCTACATGTGGCAGTTTCCTTATATGTGTTTTGCATGCTACATGCCAAGGATGTTTTTTTAAGTGGTATTCATGTCACTGTCTTTCTCACTCGGTCAACTTAGCTGTGCCTGCACCTACTGTGGTGTAGTGCATATAATTGGTCATCTCCACTCCAGACAGTGAACTCCTTGATGTGTTTTTCAGTTGGCCTTGCCTTTCAATCTCACTCTCGCGCTCTGTTGTGCAATGCTGCACTCATGGGCAGATCACAATATATGTCCTGTCACCCTCTTGCACCCTGTGTTCCTTCTGCAGTGGGTGCTCTCTGCATATTTTAGTCATCCATTAATGTGTTGTCATGTCTTTCTGTTGTTACTATGTATGTCTTTACATTTAGGGGATGAGTCTCCAGGTGGGTTGCATTGTATGCACGGCAGGTGAGTATCCTGTGCAGGGAAGTCAAGGGAATTTGAAGACAAATGTGTGGTGTTTGTCTGGGAGTCTTGCACTGCGTGTGATCACTTTAGATTGACTTGTCTTGTGGGGCACAGGTACTACTTCATGGGTGCATGTGTCACGTGGTGTGGTTCTGGTCATATGTCTGGGCATGGTGTGGTTTCTATGGATTCATGGTTCCACGCGTTGCAGATTACAAACTGTGAGTGTTCCAGCTGTGTGGCCCTTTCTTGGGGGATTGGGAGTCAGTGGCAGGGCCTGCTGTTTATGGACTGTGAAAGGTGTTGATGGTTGTGCTGGTGTGTGTTTCATTGCACTTTGTACATGTGTATTGAGTGACACTCCGCATCCCATGCAATGTTTGTGGGGTCATGGTTCGACGACACGTTTGGCCTTCCTTTGCTCAGGGTTCCCCATTGATGTTGTGCAGCCCCAGTTACTATCCGCAAACATGGCACCATTAATGCACATTTTTGGGATGCTATGTTATGTACAGGCAAACTACGCTGTGTAGTGTTGGTGTTTTCACATGCATGTCCCATGCATGCTGCACCATGCTGGTTGCAGCTTCAAGTTGACTGCAGCTGGGTGCATGGTGCAGATGCATTCAATGGAATGCACGATTGAAACAATTGTTTGCTATCACAATGAAGCCTGCATTGACCTTGTATTTCCCTTGTATCCTACCTTTTGTGTGCATTTATCCTTGTTTGTAGTTTCTCATTGCTTTGTCATGTATGCTTATGTCTTCCATGGCAGTTTCCTTGGTGGCCAGCCTTCCAGTCTGACATCGACCTTTGTGAAATGCTGCCTCCAGCACGATCCTGCCTGAAGTACAAGAGGTGAGTATTTGTGTTCTGGCCTTCTTGTGCTTTGCATCATGGGCTACCATGACTGTGTTCACTGCAGTGTCCCACTACTACGCTGGTGATGGCATGCCTAGTTATGTAATTGCTTTACTTCCAGGGAGGGTCCTGCTTTTTTGGGTCTCAATTATCTGCATTTCTGATATATTGTCATTGTTATGTATGATGTTTACTGATGCATGTGTTGTGTATGTGCCATTGGCTTGGTAATGGGGCTACGTGACATGCACATTCACTGCATGGCATTCAGGGGGTCAGGTAGTGTGGGGGTTGTGGTTGATTGTCGGTGTGTATTTTGTGTGTTTGAATTGCATGCAGTGTGCGGATGTTGCTGCATGTGTGCTGGGACACATGTTGATGGTTGTCTTGTGAGTTGTTTGCATGTGTTGCATGTCACTGAGGGGGGGGCATATGTGTTTGTACTTTTTGGGTGCATGGATGTGTTGGCTGCACTCAGTTAGAATTTCTTCATTGTCTGCAGATCCTTGCTTCAGGGAAGAATGGCTATTTCATAGGATTAATTTTGACTGTCGACTGCATACCCAGGGGACAGGTAAAATGTGCATTTATCTTGAACCATATGGAATGGCTACATTAGTTGCTGCATGTGTGATGTAGCCATTCTGGTGTGTCTCCCTCTTTGTCCCAATTTGCAATTACCTCTTGTTCAGTGATTCGTTTGGGATGGGGTGCATTGTGGTCTTGTTGCCAGAATCTATGTCACATGTGGATCCTTACTGCACTGTTTTTCCATACACCATGCACATTATCAGACAGGTGTGCAGCAATATGCCATTGTGCTTCTGGGATTTTGGGGACACCTCAGATGTGATGGTTGTTGAGTTTATGGAACTATCAGTGGTTAAACATTTGATGGGTATGTTAATTATTCATATCTGATGCTTTTTGTGCCTAAGGGGTGATTTCATTCAAGGGTTGCCATGGTGGTAGTGTGTACTCCTTCTTCAATGTGAAACACCAAATGTATGTCTTTTAGTTCTATTGGATGCACACAAATTTGCACTTCCAAGATGTAATTCTCTGGGTGGCTTTGTGAGAACAGTGGATTGGACCACTGTCATCATTGAATGGAACCTGGGGATTGGCTGGACCGTGTGCACTCCATAGGGGAAGGATTTAAGGTGAAAAGAATTGTAGCAGCTGGGTACGTGCAACCTCTCCCAATGCCCTTTACCCAGCCATATGCAAGGGGGGTGCCTGTGGGTGGGTGTGGATGGTGGGCCACCACCATGTCCTCTGAGACTCCACGCTGTGTTGCGACATTGTGCAGGACACATGCTGCCACAATGATCCTGCAGACTACTGGTGGTGCATATAGCAACATATCACCAGAGTGGTCAAAGGAGCGGAAACGTGACTTGAGCACTTCGAATGTGCATTTCACTATGCACGGGTTCGCAATATGGGCAGGGTTGTACCTTACCTCAGCAGGTGTGGTGGGGTTGCATATGGGCGTCATCATGTATGTGCTCAGAGGTTAGGCACTGTCCCCTGTAGAGGTGAGAATGGTTGTCATTGGCATTGTGGAGTGGATTTGATTTTAGACTTTCTTCTAAAGTCTGCTGTGGTTACCAGTGGGGTTCTTCAATGTCCCTATCCAACACTCCTTAATTGGATATTGGGTAAGGACTACCTCCATGTCTCCGTTGTAGCGGGGACACCCTGAAGAAGTAACTATCATGTTTGCTACCAGGATAGTTGGCATACACTTCAGTAATGATGCTCTTCGCATCACACACAACCTGAACATTGATGGAGTGCCAATGTTTCTGGTTGCGGTAGATGTGCTCTGTTGCTCTAGGTGAACGTAGAGCAAAATGGGTGCAATCAATAGCACCTAGAACTCGGGGAAAGTGCACCAAACCATACAAATCCTGGACCACTGCTTGCCTTTCTGCCAGTGTTCTGGGCATGTAGATATGCCAGCAAACAGAAGGCTGTGCAGTTATGCATGACAACACCTTGTGTAGGCAGCAAGACTGATGGCCTGGGAGATACCAACTACTATGCCAGTGGTCTGCTGGAATTACCCTGTGGCCAAACAATACAGAGCAGTGAGCACATTTGCAAGGGGCTCAGTGCTTGGGAGCACATGGTGGGTGATGTGCGGTCATCTTCCCACTCCCTGGCCACGGCTAGGATGATATGGGGGGACCGATACCTGCTATAGACCTGGTCATCAGGCATCCCAAAAAGGCTGGTCTGTGGGTGGAAGATCCAGGACCTGGCCATCCTCCTCCTCCTGCGGTGTCCCAGGGTGATTGCTGCAACAAATGGTGCATTCATCGTGGCTGTATCCATTCGTTTGGTGTGTCTTGCATGCTTTTTATAGGCATTTGTTAAGGTGTGTGCTTACATTTACACCTGCTATCGCTTGGCGTTGGTGTGCCAGGATTTGCACATGCTTTTTCACAACCCAACGTTGGCAGTTCAATTCCATTAATAGGTTTATTTTGCGCTTGTCTGGGCGGTGCAATTACTTGATGGTGGAACATCCCTTGTAACAACCACATTTCCACCTGTTCTTTCTCATGCTGCCTGTTCCGCCCCTTATTTAGGTGGCTGTGCAGGCCCACCCCGCCCTCTTCTTGGAGTCTCCGGCATTGCGTTCCTTGACTCGCAGTGACATGGTAAGCCCTGCACAGTGCTTTCAATGAATCGACGAGCAGGGATTTTCGTGCAAGTCTCTTTTTTTCCCTGCAGAATATTACATGAATCGGGCCCTGTGTTGTTAAGAGCATGGCAGCCTTGCTAACATGAGCTGGCAGTGGTAGCATCTCAAACTGATCACTAGGGTGATGTACCCTTAGCCAGGATTAAAAAAAAAAAATAGATATTTAGTCTTCATGGTCTTATAGTCTTCAATCCTTATCCTTTAGGTTGAGAGGACCAAGTGCATGTACGCTTAAACACACACAATATTACATTCCAGGTCACCTAAACAACAAGACTGCTTGCTATAAAACACCACATATTATGGTCTCTGTCAATCACTGGTTCATCTGGGTGAGTGGAAATCACAGCCTTTTCCTTTAACTCTTTTGAACGTTTTATGAAGGATCCTATTAGTTCATGCCCTTACTTTGTAGCTAGAAAATTAAAAATAAGCATTGGAAATGCCAACAATTTGGGTTTTAGTGTAGGCATTGGAAAGGCACTTGCCAGCTGTAGTGATATTAACTTTTCATTGACAGGCGATGGCGCAAAATGGTGCAAGTGGCTGTGCATCTAATAGAGTTTCTGGCAAATGTCTAATACTTATACAGAAGCCACAACTATTGGCTTTGCCAATCCTTGTTTTAACAGGACATCCGTGAAGGACATGCAGAGTACTTATAAATCGAGGGGCTGAAGGAAGACCTGGTAAGACATTTTTATTTCACCAGTAACGGGTTTACAACTCCAATTAAGTCATATTTCTTATCATGAATTTGTATTCGTTTTGCAATAACAGACAGAACAAAGAACAAATATAGCTTGATAGAACAGCCTCCACAGGGTACCATAAATGCTAATAACATAATAGATAACAGAGGGTCTCAGCAGGTAATATTGCACCGTCATTAAAGTCTGGGATTTAAACAGAAGCAAAACACAATACTGCTTTAGCCCTCCCCCACCCATCTAGCCCACCAATTAAGCCATTAACTCTCAGAAGACTGCTTTGAAAAAACACTGGCAAGCACTTTGAGGGCAAAGTTTGATGGTAATGCTTGAGTAAAGCAAGCTCAAAGAGTTTCCATGAGCAGGTGTTTTGGGCAGGGAGGTGCAGGAACTCAGGTATGGCCTTAGGAATTAGCATTGACATGGGCAGTCAATGGGTGGGCAAATAACCAAAAAACACCCAGAGGCTGTGTGTCCCTCGTCATTAGCCATGTATGCCTATATGTACTCTAATGCAATAGTTTTGTCTTATAGGTAGGGCTGGACTGCCCCACCGGGACACCGGGACATCCCCCGGTAGGCCTCTGGCCCATAGGGCCTCTTTGGAGTGCACACACATTGCCAGCGCAGGTCAGCAGGGCAGGCTGCAGCAGCCAGCCGGGCCGGGATCAATGTGGACTGGAAGATAAGCAAACAGACACTTGATTAAACAAAGAGATATGAAGGAACTTTTCATTTGAACTGTGTGTGTCACTCAATGATCGTAGCTATAATAGGACTGGACTTTCACCATATGAACGCTGCTGTTCAAGCATTCGGCCTCTCTGGCTATACACAGCATGTGTGTATGTTACACAGCGCTGTTAACCCCTTAGTGCTCTTGTCGACCCTCTTTTAATCAGGTGACCCGCCCAACATCTCTGAATGGCATGCTGTTTTATTCACACGGTGAGACCAGTCTCTAATAGCCTTCTGTGTATGCACCCAACAAGGTCCCGCCACCATGAATGAAATAAATTCTGCAAAGTGGGCCTCGGGAAAGGAACCCTCACAGACCTTACACTCTCCGCATTTCATCATTCATCCAATCATCCCAAGTAAGCATACATGACTTCTCACCATTCAACCTCTCTCTGGCCAGAAACACCACCAAGTGTCAAACCTCTGGAAAGTAACCCTCACAGATCTTACACTCTCCGCATTTCATCATTCATTCAATCATCCCAATCAAGCATACATGACATCTCACATACAACCTCTCGCTGGCCAGCAACACCACCAGCTGTCAACCTTTCGGCATGGAACCCTGACAGACCTCACACACGCACCAGATATTCTGCTTTCCACATTCCAAGGCACATGCAAACATCCAAGCAAGTGAGCATGACACATCACCACACATCTTCTCTGCAATGGAAACAGTACACCCCAACACAGGAACATGGCATATCACAACAGGCTGTGTAGTGAGCAATGTGACCATGGCTTACTAGGCATCATGAAAGTTTTTCACCAAGTCTGCTGTGTCAGCCAATCAGCAAGCTCAGATTGCTGGCTTTATTGACTTATAGAAACCCTGATTTTTGCCCGCAGCCATGCGTGCCCCCATTGCCCACCCACTCCTCTATGTTTAAAAGAAAAGAAAGGTGCCTACAGCCACTTTCCTCTTGGTCCTGCCTAGGCCGGCACCTCTTTAAGATGAAACTAGAAAGAGGACCTTATGCATTTTGAAGGAGCTCTCTTCACTTATTTCAATGTGCCTTTGGTTCCCTTTTTTGAAGAACCCTTTCTGCCCCGTTTGTCTGCTCGGAGCACAAATAACCTTTGGAGAAATGGGGCACCCCGTCGCTATTAGCAGCCCAAACGTTTGAGCAAGGGGCGGACTGTGTACCAAAAGAGGCCCTGGATATCATTTTCAAAGTGGTCCTATATTACACCTTTTCAGCGAGCCCAATCCTTTTCCTAAGGAAATAAAATAGGTAAAAACACAAAAACAGCTCAGGGTGCAGAGGTCTACCAGGAAATCTCTAGAGAACCCTATAGGCCAGTCCACCCCTGGCCAGGGTGCAGAGGCCTACTAGGAAATCTCTAGAGATCCCTATAGGCCAGTCCACCACTGCCCCTGGTGCAGCGGCCTATCAGGAAATCGCTAGAGTTCTGAATTCCATATAGGCCAGTCCACCCCTGCCCAGTGTGCAGAGGCCTACAAGGAAATCTCCGGAGTTGCCTATAGGCCAGTCCACCACTGGCCAAGGTGCAGAGGCCTACTAGGAAATCTCTAGAGATCCCTATAGGCCAGTCCACCCCTGCCCCTGGTTCAGCGGCCTATCAGGAAATTGCCAGAGTTCTGAATTCCGTTTAGACCAGTCCACCCCTGCCCAGTGTGCAGAGGCCTACAAGGAAATCTCCAGAGATCCCTATAGGCCAGTCCACCCTGCCCCTGGTGCAGAGGCCTATCAGGACATCGCCAGAGTTCTGTATTCCGTATAGGCCAGTCCACCCCTGCCCAGTGTGCAGAGGCCTACCAGGAAATCTCCAGAGTTACATATAGGCCAGTCCACCCATGCGCAGGGTGCAGAGGCCTGAAGTGGCTCTACGGTGACGTGTATGCATGCCACCAACACCGAGTACGAAATTAATTATTCAAAGAAGCCCCTTTTCTTTAGTCTTTGTGCCATTAGAGATACATGAGGACAATAACTGCCTCCCTCGAGTTGGGCAGTGTTTCTGATATTTCTAGTTTTTTGCAATCATTTAACTGAATAGTGGTCTTTGGAGTCCAAGGATCACAGTCATCAGATATTACTTAAATCAACCGCAATGAAAGTCAGCCCTTCACAGGACTCTATGGGTATTTAAAGCGGAGCTACGTTATGTCCCCATCCTCACATAATGGCAGTTTACTCATACATGATGCAATCCCCCAATCCAAAATGTGCCTTCTATGACATTCCTAGTGTATGCAGCTCGATTCCAGGTGCTGGAAAATCGAGTGAGATAGGTACTGGTTTCTCTTCTGAGTTGCCACGTGAAATCGTATATTTTTGGACAATGGGCACCCCTTCACATGAATTATCTATCGCCAGGCAATTCCTCAAGGTCTTGCTCTGAAGAAAGCAACTTTCCTCGGGGCGAAGGCATGAACAATATATTTTTACCTAAGGCTTTTATTTGACATTTATCCTTTCTGAAGCCTTTGACTTAAGAGTTGTTACCTCAAGGGTTGAACATACATTTAACCAGAGTCTTGCCAAAATAAACAATTATTGACAATGCCAACCGGTTGGGCTTTTGGATAGGCATGGGAAAGGCATTTACCTGGGCATCTAAAAGCAGTGCCTGTCAAAAGCCTAATATTTATATACACAAGCTGAAACTGTTGGCTTTACCAATGCTTGTTTTTAACAGGTCTTCATAGGAGGATAGTGCTTATAAATCGAGTGGCTAAAGGCAGACCTTGATAAGACGTTATTATTACACCAGTAGTGGGTTTACATATCTAATTAAGTCATTAACTCTCAGAAGACTGCTTTGAAAAAACACTGGCAGGGACTTCAAATGCAAAGTTCGATGGTAAGGCTTGATTAAAGCAAGCTCGAGGAGTTCCTGTGAGGAGATGTTTTGGGCTGCGAGAGGCAGAAACTGGGTTGGACAGGCCATACAGATTAGCATGGCCATGGGCAGTCAATGGGTGGGCACATAACCATACAACACCTACAGGCTGTGAGTTCCTCCCCTTATACCATGTCTCTCTATCTGTACTCCTATGCAATAGTTGCGGCTTATAGGTGGTGCAAGTACACAGGATGTTTCCCTTCTGGTCCAAAAGCTGAATGTGCTGACTTTGTGTGGGATACGGATGTTATCATGTGTGATCATGATCTGTGTCTGTATCGGAGAGCAAGGGCTGCCGTGTGTAGAACCTGATATGACCATTGTCACAGCGTGAATACAACACAACATTTGTGGCACAAGTATGTATTATTTATATATGGAGCAGGGTAGGAAAAGCTACTTCAGGGCTATGGGGAAACTCCCTAAAACATTAAGGGGCGGAGGCCCTATAGTAACAGTATCAGGATGGAGAAATCTGGTGTAAGAGTCTCATCTAAGTGGACCTAATGTTATAGTCAAGTATCCAATGTCCTATTGTAAGCAATAAGGGAGCCTCATTTTCAAAGTCCCAATAATTGCACAGATGGGGCATGTATGCTTGATGCGCAAACAGGTCCCCTCTGTGCACTTTAGTCATTTGAAATACAAAGTGCAAAACAAAGTTGTAAATGTGTGAGTAATCGACTGTGCACCTTTGTTTTTGCACATCACAGTGCAAATAAGCACTGCCTGATGTTTATGCATGGCAGGCAGCATCTAAAATGGCTTCAAAAGGAATCTGCCTGCTTTTTGCTGGTTTAAAAACCATTCAGATTGAATGGGTATCTACATCCTTTACACCTTCATGTATATGTCATGCCGGCGTAAATGCTGTGGCAAAGAATGGGGAGACGGAATCCGATATTAGGTTCCATGACCCCTTTCTGCCATATGCATGAAAGAAAACCAGGCATGACATCAAATGGATGTGTACAATTTTACACATACATTGTACGCATGCACTGTATGCTACAAACTGCTCAACATGAGTCCAAAGTTGCCTGACCCTTAATGTTTTCTTCAGTGCACTCACTATCTCAGGGGTTTAAAGCACCCAGGAGTGGAGTGGCCTATAGTGAACTCTGGAGATTTCCTGGTAGGCTTGTGCACCCTGGGCCCCTTTTGTGTGATATTTACACATTTTCCCATAAGAAAATGTCTGGGCTCGCAAAAAATTTCCAATATGGCGCCTCTTTGAAAATTATTTCCAGGGCCTTTTTTCGTTCCCAGTCCACCCCTGCTTATAGGTGTCACAAGCAACACCTAATAGCCCAAACTAATGAACTCTGAATGATAGAGAAATGTATTTCATAGGCTGTTGTTTAACACTAAACAAACAGTCCAAGAAGAAATAGGTAAAGACTGCTTTCATTGTCCATTCTCCTGCTGTTTAATCCAGGAGTAGGTCAGGGGGTGCTGCATCTGCAATGCGGCTTTATTAGCTAAAGGAAAACAGTGCAGAGCATATTGTTAGCACGTTTCATTGAATATTAATAGTTGGTTAGATAATAAGCAGAGTGGCGTTAGAGGAGCAATTTATTATTACCCAGTAGCATTGAAATTGAAAATGCTACTTGGTTGCCATCATGCAGCATGTGTGGGCAGGCTATGCTGTGCAATACCATTTTACGTCAAAGGACTTGTCAGTCATCATGGAAACAAGAATGGCAACTGAAGCTTGATATGAAATGTGTGGGCCATATTAGGAGGGGCTGTGTTTTACACAATATCCGTGTTAGAATATATTGGGACAAAGTAGTGTCAGAGATTTACTTAAGAATGTCAAGAATATGATAGACGGTTCAATCATTTTCATTAAAAGAACTTCAGGGTTGCCTTTGCAAAACTGCATATCAAGCCGGTCAAGTGGCTGTTGGGTGTCCTGACCCACGTTTGAGCTATCATGCTGCAACATTTGGTGCTGTGGGCTTAGAAAATCCAAGATGGCCAAAAAGCCCACAAGTGCGCCAGAATCCAGGAGAACCACGCAGTTTGTGCGCACACCCAAAATGGTTACCTAACTTGACACCCACCAGTGTAAAGAAAGATCTTTGTTAACAAAATCCACTGTTACTGATGTCAAAAAGTTGCTGAAATCGTGACTCATTGGACCACTTTAAAGATTCAACCCTTTTGTGGGGTTCCACATAACCATCTTACTGTAAGGAGCCCCATCAAAACAATGTTATGCAAGGATTTACTACCATGTAAGAACCATTCCTGTTTGGAATGCATTAATCCAAGAAAAATCCCCAAAATGGGTGCATTACCAGTACTCACCACTATCAGAAAGCCGGCGTTTTAAAACAACACCAGACTTTTTTTTTTTTTGTGTAAAACTGAATAAATGAACCCAAAGCAGGCCAAAGAAAGACTTACTGAGGGGTGGATACAATGTAAAGTTATATTCTGAAGTGACTTGAAGGTTTATAACAAGACTGGCTGAGCTGTGGATTTCAGCAGTTTAAGTAAATTTAGACTGAAAGACACTAAAAATCTAAATGTTTAAAAGAAATGAGTGACCTACTTTTGAGTGTCACATAGGTTTCAATTGTTTAAATGTCATAGTTTTAAACTTAGAATCAGCATTCTAGCTGCATATGTAAAATGGTTAGTTTTATTTGAATGCAGAAAACTGGGTAACTAAAAGTGACATTAGCTGGGGCCTGGCTTAAGGAACTGGATTCTGCTTGACAACTTCCCCCCAATTGGAGTGAAACTGGATCCACAGCAGTTCCCAGGCCTAGCTGCCTTTTGCTGCTCCCACCAAAAGGGATCTGACACTTCTCTGATTGAATTACCTGGGCTCTGCAGGAAATTGAACAAAGCCCTGTCCTGACTCAGGCAAATGTTTTATTGGTGGGAGTCGTAAATGTGGCTTCCTCCTGGAAGGAAAGGGGAGGAGCACTGCATGTGAGAGCAAGCTGGCTTGGCAGAAACTGGGAGGGGGAGAAACTGGAGACAGAGGCTGAGCTTGAAGAAAGTGGAAAGACTGGTTTCTGTACCATGTGACCTGAAAAGACACACCCCTGTAGCCAGAATATGGTTTTAGAAAAAGATGAATAACTCATAGTACGGATTTGTCATAATTATTTAAATGATACCATAATTCTTGTGAGTTTTCTGCCCACATTTTAAGAGGTTTTTAGAACAGGTGGCATGATCTGGGGGCAAACTAGCAGTTAAGAGGGTATTACTTAAAATGTATGCATGTTAAAAATCTGACACTTCATCAAGTAATGTCCATACTCCTTGCGCACATGTGTATAAATTTGGGGTAATGTCCGATATTACGAAACCAGTTAAAAAGTGCAAATGTTGCCATTTCTGAATGCAAGCTCCCAGGAAGAGCAGATTTGGACAGGGTATACCTCCTGTGATATGTGATGGGTGCATGTAATTTTAAACAAATGTGTACCATAAATGTGTATGGCCCTCATTACGACCCTGGCGGAAAGTGACTGACCGGACCGCCACAGCGTAAATAGCGTTTCCGCCATTGCACGATGGAGCAAAGTGCGGCCCATTCCGACCCATCGGGCACGAGCACCACGGCATGGCGGAAGTGCAAAGTCCGCGATGGCGGAAATGACCCCAAAACGGCCCACACCGCCGCCGTACGGCGCCCTAGGTGCAATACCGCCACCCATCTTAGCGGACACCGCAGTGAGCGCCAACCGGAAAGTACGGTGACTGTAAATATACGGAAACGGAAGTAAAAACATGGGCCCGGAACGGGAAACATCCCGCCGTACACCTATAAAACCACAAAATCCACACAACCACTAAAAACACTACCCTGAGACACACCCCAACCCGTCATCCACCCTAGCGAAACCAAGAAAAATGGGAAAAGTAGCGAAGAAAGCGTGCGACCGCAAGCGGCAGGTCCACTTCTCCCGTGAGGAACTCACCGTGCTAACAGAGACCCTCCAGGAGAATGCCGCCGCCGTCTTCTCCACGCAAATGACCAGGACGGCACTTGCGAACAAGAAGGCCATATGGGCTCTGGTGGCACAGCGGGTAAGTGCGGTGGGGACCGCACCCCGCAACCCACAGCAATGCAGAAAGCGATGGGACGACCTGCGGATACGCGTCCGTAGCATACTTTCTGCCAACCGCAACATTGCCACAGCCACCGGGGGAGGATCGGAATCACCCATCAAGTTGACCCCCTGGGAAGAAATCTGTGCCTCCACCATTGGAATGGAGAGCATAGAGGGAGTCGGAGGGATGGAGAAAGGAGTGCAGACATCCGAAGAATCAGGTAGGTGGCCCAAATGAAACAAAGCTAAATCCACAATGTCCAATCATGTGAAGTACCATGTGTCCACATAGTGCAACAGAAACACATGTCCAGGAGAACGTCCACACACATTGGCCTGAAAGCGCACTTTAAAACTCACAATAAATACATAAATAATTAAAAACCCCAAAAACACCCACTACACGTGCAGCAGGCACACCCTAACTGCAGGCTGCCAAACAACTGCACCCTCACTCCACACACAAATGAAAGCACCTCCAAGGCCCCGACCCAAATCACCCTCAGGTACCACCCCAATGCATGTGATACAATGCCATTCCAATTCCCACAGACCCATTAATAACCCTCGCCCTCCTTTACTCCACCACAGGGTCCGATCCAAACGACGAGCTTCAGGACACCCCTACCAGCACACCTGCAAAGAGGGCCAAGACCAACGGCCAAAGACCCTCCACCTCAGCTGCACGCATCAAGACACGGCAGCAGCACAAATCAGGTGGCAGCACAGAGGAGGGAACATCAACAGGCACCCCAGCAGCCAGCATGCCCACAACAGCAGCACCACAGGTCCCCCCAATGGATGCCACAGAAGGCACTGCCTCTGGTGGCAGCAGCACCATAGGTGACACCCCATTGATGGCAGCATGCTCCGACACAGAAGACGGGGATGTCGAAGTCAGATCCATCCATGACCTGTCCCAATCCCCCTGTCTGTCCCATCCCGTACAACATGAGGATACCACGCAGGGGCACCCACAAGACGACGACTGGCCATCCCCCACAAGCCCTGTGGCAGGGCAACATGAGGCGAACAGCCACTCTGTGACACCACCGCAAATGGCCATGGCCCAGCAGAGGCAACAGTCCCTCGACCAGTTAATCGTGCAACAGCAGCAACTGGCCACGCTCCTCAAGGACCATGCCGATGAATGTGGGGGCACTAAGGCAGACATAGAAACATCAACTGAGACACTTAGGGCAGAAATGGAGAGAAGTACAGAGACACTAAGGGCACAAATGGAGAGTAGCACCGAGTGCCTGAGAGTCCAAATGGAGAGTAGCACCGAGAGCCTGAGAGTCCAAATGGAGAGAAGCACCGAGAGCCTGAGAGTCCAAATGGAGAGAAGCACCGAGAGCCTGAGGGGGGAACTGCATGCGACGTCCAAAGACGTATGTGCCGAACTTGCCGCAGTGCGCCGTGTGCTCACTGAGCTCTCACAAACCCTTAGGGACATGCATGGACGTGAGCAGGCAGAGACATCATCCGTTGCAAGTTCCGTCCAGGGCAGCCCCCAACGTAGATCTGGGAGGAACCTGCGCTCCACAGGCAGGGGTGCCCCTGATACCCGCAGAGGGGGCTTGCAATAGCGACTGCCCACTGACAATGAGCATCTTTGGACACTGGTGTTCGGGGGGGAGGTAGGAGGGTGGAGGGGGTGTGTTGGGCTCACTTGGGTGGCGGGTCGATAGGGTGTTTAACATGATATCACATATGCCATAAACAATGCACGATCAACCAATGAGATGTGTGGACAATGATCTTTGTGTACTAGGCCATCATAGGCGTACAGTCCATATTGTGCATGTACCAGACACACACAGTGCCACGAGTACCGTGTCCATGTATCAGCCACCAGGCGTGAGTGCTAGAAGCATGCATCAATGAGATGCTGACGAATGTCACGGCCCTCCTGTGCCTCGCAGACTCCTTGAGGTGCTGCCACATCCCCACCCTCATCATGACCATCTTCAGGTGCTTGCAGTTCTGCGTCAGGGGGCATGGGCACATTTCTACGTACGCACATGTTGTGGAGCATGACACATGCCATGACCATCTTTGCAACCCTCTCATGGCGGTACAGGAGTGCCCCGCCAGACCTGCTGAGGCAGCGGAAATGAGTCTTCAGTAGGCCGAATGCCTGTTCAATGACTACACGGGTACGTGAGTGGGCATGGTTGTAGTCCTCCTCATGCTGGTCCCGTGGGTTCCGGACTGGTGTGAGGAGCCATCTCTTCAGTGGATATCCAGCATCACCTGTATGTGGACGATAAACGTATAATGTGGAATGCCATTGCTACGTACGCACACCCCCCCCCCCTTCCTGCCAGGTCATTGCCGAATCACATACCCCACATCATCATGCATGAAATGAGACTCACCGAGTAGCCAGGATCTGTTCCCTGCGTGTCGCTCCATGTAGCGTGGTATTGTAGAGTTCCTCAAGACCATAGAATCATGGGTTGATCCAGGGAATCGGGCACAACAATGTGTAATGATCCTGTTGGAGTCACACACCATTTGTACATTCAGAGAATGAAATTGTTTTCGGTTGCGGTACTGGGCCTCCATGGCATGTGGGACGACCAATTCCACATGGGTGCAGTCGATGGCACCAAGGCAACCCGGTATGCCGCCAACTGCATGGAATCCCACTTTTGTGTTGGTAATTTCCTGCTCCGAGCGTGGTAGAGAGATGTAGTCGTCTGCGTGCTGCAGGAGGGCATCGAGCACTTGCAATAGTGTCCGTGAGAACAGTGGCTGAGAAATGCCATGCAACTGTCCGACTGTGTGCTGGTAGGTGCCTGTGGCCAGGAAGTGGAGTACAGACACCACCTTCAGTAGGGGTGGGATGGCGGTTGGGCTATCTATCATGCTGACAAGGTCAGCCTGTGTCATGTCCACAATGGCGGCTATGGTGTCCCGGTCCAAACGGTAGAGGGTGTGGATCTGCTCATCAGTGAGGTTGAACGGATGTGCTCGGAGGCGTGGGATTGCGGGCTGCCTGCGTGGTGGTAGTGGCTGTGTTGGCGGCCCTTGCTGGCCCTGCCTTGGCCTCCTCCTCCTCCTGCGTCTCCTCCGTGCGGCCGGTTGTAGTTGGTGGAAATTCTTCTTGGAGTTGGAGTACTTGCAGTGCTATCAGGTCCCCCAGGGCCAACATCGCGAGTCCTGCCGGTAGCATTTCGGAGTGGGTGTGGTTGTGGGAGGAGACTGGGTGTGCAATTTATGTGTTTTCAGGCTGTATGGCCTCCACCTGTGGTGATTCATTCCACCTGTGCAAGCTGCTCTCCCCTTTGGCCGAGCACGTCCCGCACACAACGCTGCAATTCGAGGAATGGCATCTTGCTATTGCAATCATGTATTTGTACCCGATGGCCGTGTAACATTGGCTATGGTCCCATTGTTTCACATACAATCTTTGCAGTCGCGAACAGACTTGTGAAGGGTCAGTGGAACGTAGTACTCGAGTAACGGTGGGCCCTCATGCATCACTGTACCGAGTTGCACCGACAGGCGGGGCGTCCCATTTGTGAGTGAAGGCAGTTGCCATTTTCACACACAGCCGCACTAGATGGATTAATTTGTGATTTCAAGCGGCCACAGATGCCTTTTCGACGTGATGTTGCAAATGAGGAATTCGAAGGGCGGCGCTTTCGGTTATCAGCTAGCGGCGAGGAGATGCCCACAGGTCTGACTGCAAATATAACGTTCTATTGTTCAATGTCCTTGAGACAGGGGCCATGGCGAGGATGCAATGATTGATATGAATAGTTTGGGATGCGCAATAGCGACGTGGGCGATGAGGCCGGACGTTCCCAAATACATGTTACTTCACAACACTGGAATTACGGGCTGGGGCACTGTGGATTTTGCAGGCTGCATAACGCACAGACTCAATGGATATTTCTAATGTTATGTGAGTAAATATTCAGGCGTTTTTATACCGGGATGAGGGAATGATGAATGGATGCATGGGCAGATGATTTGATACAGAGTTTGCCATGTACAGGGCTTCTTGGAATCTGTCCGCCTCCCCTGCGCTATGTGATGCAGGGCTGCCATAGTGGGACCATCGTCTATCTGGCCTTGTTGAGCCCTCCCTGTCTCGACGCGCCTTCAGACACTTGTGTCCATGCACGTTAACAATCCCATCAGATGGATTCTGTTTTCACAGACGCATGCACAGGTACACTCGTTTGTGATGGTGTTTACACCTCGATATAGATAGTTATGAGTCGCAAGTGGTTTTGGGGTGGTGATGATCCTTTGGAGTGGGCTAGCATGCATATGGCTGTGGATTTCGTGTGATCATTGAAGTGAGTTGTTCGAATGTAGTTCTGATGGCCATTCTGTTCTTTTTCTTTTCTTTTGGTTGACAGGTATCTCCTCCCCTTTTGCCACTGCCATCTGTATGCCACTCCTGCAGATGGCTTTTACTCCCGACACCTGCTGCTTCGTGTTAATCAGTGGAGCAGCATTACGATCTTATGGGACGATCGCCAATGGGCCACATGCCCTTACGCAGTACTAGTGGCTCGGAGCAACATTTCGGCCTTTCAGCTGGACTAGTGCCTCCCCATTGGGACGGCCCTGCGGTTCTGTGCGCTTCCATGTTGCCTTTTCGTACGTGAATGTGGCTCTGTGTACCATGATGGAACAGGGCGTCACACAAGTAGTAGCTGGTCATTTCTTGCGGATGCAGCCCACAATGGTGAAATGTGTTTTGGAGTTCATGGCCTAATGGCTGTATGGGCTTGGTGATTTTGTTGTGCATTAAATTTCTATTCTGATATGGGCCGTGTAGCGTTCTTCTTTGCAAGTGATGTGGCATATTCCTATTTGGGGAGCGATGTATTGTGAGGAGATCTGCATTGGGTTCCAGCTTCGGAGTATAGTTGCGTGGTACTGTGCTGGGCGCGTTTGCCTACGAAGCCCAGTGAGGTCAGGGATGAGGGCTGCCAATATGACTGTTTGAATGATGTCATGCTCAGGGGCGGGGGATTAGGTTTTGTGTAACAGATGCCGGTCAGCCAGGTGGACTGGTGGAATGATGTGATTTTCGGAATATTGCTGGTCACAGGTGCCTGTGTTTGCGTGCGTTTCTTGGTGGGGGACTGTGGTCATGTCCATTGGAATGGCTTCTGTATTCGTGCCATCTGTGCCCTGCAGCTCCCATTGGCCCCTCTTGTGATTCTTTTGTTCGTTGGCATGCATGGGTGACTTGTACATTTCACTGGTTGCATTGTGACTTCATTGCACCTACGGGGAGTTGTACTATGTGGGCAGGGAGCGGTGTACAGGCACTCAGTGGGGCCGTTTACGGTTGATTCGCGATGCCGTACTTCTCACCATGGCGGAATGGTACTTTCCGCCGTGCTTGATGGCGTTAGGTACATGTCCGCTAGGGTCGGAATTCGCGTACCCTTGCGCCATGGTGGTATTTACGGTTTGGCATGGCGCGCGCACGCGTACTTGGTGCAGTTAGCGTTGGCGTTCACTACGGTGTCGCTAATGGCATCGTACTTTGCGGTGACGGGTCATAGTCGCACCGAGCGCTATTCGATGGCGGTATTGCATTTCCGCCATCGTTTTTCGATTTCCGCCAGGGTCGTAATGAGGGCCTATGTCTTTTGATCAAATATAGATTGTGTGTAAAGTTGACAGGGGTGGGTTCTCCGTATCATAAACAGACCTCATCATGATGACACTTCATTTCATTCCCCCAATCAAGGGGAAGAGGAGGAAGTGGCCAATGACAAGTGGAGAGGGGTAGGGCCTAGGAAGCTAGCCTCTCCACCCATTTTCAAAACACATAAAGGCAGACAGTCAGGACAGATAGGGACATTCTATTCCATCTGCTGCGGGACGCTCTGCCGCATTCCTATTCCCCATCCTTTTGCCGCAATCGCTTCTTTGCTTTCCTTGCTAAAAATTTGTTTGCCTCTTAAGAACCATCCCTGAATCATTGCTAGAGTGAGCCTGGACTAATATTAACTTGATACCACTCACCCTGAACCTCTAGAGGGAATTAAAAGCATTTTAGCATATTTTTCACTTCATTGCCAGCACATATAAAAGCATTTTGGGCCTGTGTTTCAAACTTCTGTAGTCTAAGCTTGCTGGGGTGAACTGAATTACATTTGATTGCATTTCTGAGAACTGTGTGCTTTCCTTCCATTTCCTTGCATTGCATAAAGGGGGGGAGGGGATTGCCAGAGAAAAGTGATTACATTGTTTTGTTGAAATCATATTGAGTATTTTCTGTATTGCATTTTCATTCAACATTACATCCATCTGAACTTATATAAAGTATTCTCTACCACCTTATTCTTCTGTTCCTATTCACAAGTGTGCTAGTGCCAGACTATCCATTATTGATTACTGCTCAGATTAAGTGTGATATCCAATTATTAATTATTATAAAGTGTGATATATATATCTATTGTTTAAATTATCAAATAAACCTTTTAAACTTGCAAAACAGAACTACTTCTTGGCTCAGTGGGGTCAGGGGGATTCCAAGAGAGGGGTGTTATATAGGGGTAGTCATCCAGAACGCATGAACTGGACATAAAGATATATCAATAAGGGTTTTCATTCAGTATTCTAGACTAGGTGTTGACTTAGCTGTAGTGTTGAATTGAATCCTCTTACATGGCACAATGAGTAGAGCACTCGCTTTGACATCTGTGCAGAGCCTGCTAACGCAGGTTCGAATTCGGCGGGGCCAAACTCAGGGTAATAATAAGCAGCGCTGTAAGAGGATTCAATTCAGCACTACAGCCAAGTTAACGCCTAGTCTAGAATACTGAATGAAAACCCTTATTGATATATCTTTAGGTCCAGTTCATGCGTTCTGGATGACTACCCTTGTATAACACCCCTCTCTTGGAATCCCCCTGACCCCACTGAGCCAAGAAGTAATTCTGTTTTGCAAGTTTAAAAGGTTTATTTGATAAATTAAAATATATATCACACTTTTTAATAAATTAATAATTGAATATCACACTTAATCTGATATGGTAAATATTAACAACGGAGAATCTGGCACTAGCACACTTCTTTAATCACTAATGAGTTGACATGAAATGGATAAGGTAGCACACTGGTAAATAGGAACAAAAGTATAATGTGGTAGAGGATGCTTTATGTAGGCTCAGGTGGATGCAATATTCAATGAATGCAGTACAGAAAATACGCAATATGATTTCAACCAAACAATGTAATCACTTTTCTCTGGCTACTCCCCTCCCCCCTTGATGCAAGGCAAGGAAATGGAAGGAAAACACACAGTTCTCAGAAATGCAATCAACTGTAATTCAGTTCAATCCAGCAAGCTTAAACAGAAGTTTGAAAACACAGGCAAATGCTTTGATAGGTGCTAGCAATGAATGAGAAATATGCTGGAAACGCTCTTAATTCCCTTTTAGAGGTTCAGGATGAGTGGTATCTAGTTAATATTAGTCCAGGCTCACACTAGCAATGATGCAGGGATAGTTAGCAGGTTAAACGAATTTCTGGCAAATGAAATCAGGCAGCAGCAGTTTTTTTACATGTGAAGAAATTGCAAATCGTGGCAAAATTCGCGGATGCGCCGAGCGCTATTACAAAGGAACCGCAAGGACTATCTCTACCGTTTTGGGGTCCTAGGAAAGCCTGGGATCTCAGCTTCCAAATGAAAGTTATTGCAAGTCTCTAGCCCAAACGGTTGCGGAGATATGAGTAATTTAGTAAAGGTCGTTTTTGGTTTTGTAAATTTTAAACGCACACTTTTTCAAAATGACAAATTTTACTAGAAATGACAGGTGACAGATAGGAGGCAGTTCTACTTAGGTTAAATAGATTGAATTAGATGAATTTAAACTAAGAGATGTGTTCTGAGTTTTGCTAAGTACTCACAAGAGATTTTGAACAGGAAAGCGACTTGGTCACGATCTTCAGTCTGGTCAGGTCTTTCCGGATTCTGCTCACAGCGCCTGGTCTGGTCTCGGCTAGGCACAGCACTGCTTTCTCTCTGGTCTGGTCTCTGCTAGGCACAGCACTGCTTTCTCTCTGGTCTGGTCTCTGCTAGGCACAGCACTGCTTTCTCTCTGGTCTGGTCTCTGCTAGGCACAGCACTGCTTTCTCTCTGGTCTGGTCTCTGCTCTGGATAGATTGAAGTCTCTAGTTTGGCTTTCTGGAGTTTGATGGAGGTAAGTATGGATTTTTCCGGCAGGGCTTCCAGCGGCAGATGAAATTGAATGTCTCTATGTGTCCTGACTCTCTGCTTTTATCTGTTTCTTGAGAATGGGTGTGTGTGTTGCATCACTAGACTTGCCCCTCTCATTCGTCATTGGTCAGGCTTCCATTCCTCCGCTTGATTGGCAAACTGAACTGTGAGTCAGATTGATGTCATTTTATGATCTCTTGAAACAACCTCCCTTATCATCTGTGCACCCAAATATATATATGATCAAAATCCATACTTCAGAGTTACACAGTTGTTTGAAATTACATATACATGGTGTGGCTGAATTTAGCCATGTCTATGTCCAAATCTGCTCATTCTCGGAGCTTGCATTCAAAGAGTGTACATAATTGACTTTTTAACTGCTTTTTCAATTTCCGACATGGACCCAACTTTACATACATGTGTGCAGGGGGTAGGGACATTAACTGATGAAGTTTCAGATTTTTAACATGCACACATTTAGAGTAATATCCACTTTTCCGCTAAAACCCCCCTGAACATACCACCGGTTCCTACCACGTCTTAAACTGTGGGCAGAAAAATCACAAGAATTATGGTATCATTTATAAAATTTTCACATGTCCGCACTATGAATTATCCCCCTTTTTATAAAACCATATCCTTGCTGCAGGGGTGTGTCTTTTCAGGTCACATGGTACAGAAACCAGTCTTTCCAGTTTCTGCCAAGCCAGCTTGCTTCTCACAGGCAGTGCCCCTCCCAGCTTCTCCAGGAGGAAGCCACTTTTTACGACGTCTGTAATAAAAACCTTTGCCTGAGTGGAGAGGGCTTTGTTCACTCTCTGGCAGAGCACAGGAAATTCAATTATCAGATAGATGGCATATCCTTAGTGTGGGCAGCAAAAGGAACATTGGCCTGGGAACATAGTTGTGACTCAAGTTTCACTCCTGATGGGATCCGTTGCTAGGCAAAATCAAGTTCCTTAAGCCAGACCTTCAGCTAACTTTTTGTTGCTTTTAAAATAACTTGTAATTTTACACATGCAGCTAGAATGCTGATTCTAAGTGCAAAACTATGACATTTCAACAGTTACAAAGGCATGTGACACCAAACATAGGTCACTCATTTAATTTAACATTTTCGATTTTGGTGGTTTTAAATCCAGTTGCAGTTAGGCTTAAGCTGCTGACTCCATAGCATTTTTGTTATAAGCATTGTTTTTGGGCTCTTCATTTCCCAGATTTTGTAGGCACACAAAACTCCATTCTGCCAAATGTCTGCTGGTGTTCAGTCAATATTTTGCACATGTTGCAAGGTTTGGAATAGGCATTTTGCTTGCCTTCAGAAAAACACACAGTGGGTTTTAAAACGCCGGCTTTTGGATAGTGGTGAGTACTGGTACTGCACCCATTTTTGGGATTTTCTTGGATTAATGCATTCTAAACAGGAATGGTTCTTACATGGTAGTAAATCCTTGCTTAACATTGTTTTGATGGGGCTCCTTACAGTAAGATGGTTATGTGGAACCCCACAAAAAGGGTTGAATCTTTAAAGTGGTCCAATGAGTCACGATTTCAGCAACTTTTTGACATCAGTAAAAGTGGATTTTGTTAACAAAGACCTTTCTTTACCCTGGTGGGTGGCAAGTTAGGTAACCATTTTGGTGTGCGCACAACTGCGCACCTTTCCTGGATTTCGGCGCACATGTGGGTTTTCCGCCATCTTGAATTTCCTAAGCCCACAGCACCAAATGTTGTAGCAGGGTAGCTTAAACGTGGGTCAGGACACCCTACAAGCCCCCCCACGTGACTGCACTTTGAGTTTGGGTCGATGGGGAGTCGCGTGCCCAAGGGTTTTGACCCACGCACCGGTCTGTCCGCATAATCTTCTTCCTCTTCTGTAGATGGCACAGTTCAGCATCTTCTTCTCCATCCGGTCAGATCGATCAGTTCTCCTCGCCGGTCCTGATGGGAAGATTGGGCGGTACCCCGGGCCCGTTGTGTCTTTGCTCCCGGTCTCCGGATCGTCCTTCTTGGTCATCCTTCATGGTTTCATCTCTCCTAGGATGATAAAGGAAGAGCGGCAATATCTACTCATAGACGATTTTTTTTTCCACCACTGTTGAGATAGTGGGGCAGCATATGCATTTCATCGTAACGAAATATTACATTCTTATTTTGAAAAAAAAAAACAGCATCACTAGAGACAGTTTCATGTAAATCACAATATTTTACAGACTAGATGTGGTAGGTTTTATGATTGGAACTGAATTAGTCTGATACAGTACCCGCTAGGATTCCAGAGGATTCCTCCAGTTGTTGCAGAGTGTGCCTGGGATGGCAACATTTCAACTGGTTTATGTGGACCCACTTGTCTTCCCCCTCTGCCGAACCACCTTTGGGGATGCGGATCTTGTAGGCCACAGGGGAGATCTTATCGACGATCTCAAAGGGTCCCTTCCATGTAGGCAAAAATTTGCGCTGCTTGGCCTGGTTCCTTTGGAAGTTGTATAGATAGACCCGGTCTCCCACCTGATATTCCTTCCTGGAAGTTTTCAGGTCATAATGGGTCTTCATGCTATCAGTCGATCTTTCTAGATTCCGCTGAGCATAAGCAAAAGCATGTTGGAGGTGTTTCCTTAAATTCTCTACATACTCATGAGTAGTGGAGGCATTTATCAGTGTCTGCTCTTGGGTCCTGTAGAGCAAATGCTGCGGAAGCACCATCTTGCGCCCAGTCATCAACTCAAATGGTGACATTTTGGTTGCAGATGAAGGGGTAGATCTGATGGCCATTAGGACCAGATGTAATCGGATATCCCAACTTGGCCCAGAATCTGCCACAAACTTCTTTAATATGCTCACAATTGTCCGGTTATATCTCTCTACTGCCCCAGAAGAAGCTGGTCTATAAGCAATATGCAGCTTTCTCTTGACCCCCAGTATCTCCCACATCTTTGTCATTACTTCACTGGTGAAGTGGCTACCTCTGTCTGACTCAATCCTTTGAGGTAGACCAAAACGGGAAAAGATGTGGTTAATCATCAAGGCCGCTGCAGTTTCTGCCTTGCAATTTGGGGCTGGGAGACATTCCACCCACTTGGTAAACAAGCATGTCACGGTCAACATGTACTTCTTCCCCCTAGCCGAGCGAATCACAGGGCCTACAAAGTCGATTTGTAAATCTGACCATGGCAGTGTCATTCCCCTCTTTTGTAAAGGCGCCCGGTGTGTGAGGGATGATGGCTGAAATTGTGCACACACAAGGCAACCCTTCAGGTACTGGTCGAGGTCCTGCCCCATGTGTGGCCAGTATGCAACCTCTCTTAAGATTTCCAATGTTGTGTGAAACCCCCTATGACCGGCAGTGGCCACATCATGGGCGTGACTTAACATCAGGCTTCGGAATGAGGTAGGAACCACCCACTGATCGTGGCCAGCTTTGGATTTCCTTACCAACAAACCGTCTTGGATCCGGAACATTTTGGGACATTTCATCAACACTCTTAGGTCCTCTTTCCCAATGTAATCGGTATCCGTCAGGGGAAAGTTCTCAGGGTCCTCAAGGTGCTGGTAAAATTTACCAATTATTGGATCCCCCTTCTGAGCAGTAATCAAATCAGCATCAGGGGTCTCCTTACTCCATTGTGCAATTGAGAGGTCGTTGTGAGCATTTGTCTGGGACCTAGTGATGGCAGTGACCTGGATTTCCCCCAACAGGGACTCAATCTCAATTAGATCCCCTTGGATGGCCCCGGTTTTGGCCAGCTGATCAGCTAAGTCATTTCCAGTTTTGTCTGGTCCCTCTACTTTGGAATGACCCTTGATCTTCTTCCAATAGATGGTCATCCCATTCGAGGTGACCAGATCATCAATGTTTTGGATCAACTTCCCATGTTTCAAGGGTTTGTTGTTAGCACATACCATGCCTCTGGTCTTCCAATTAACCAGGTGCTCCACGAACCCGTTCCGTACATAATCCGAATCTGTGATTATGACCAGTTCGTGGAGTTGATGCTGGACAGCAGTGAGGATGGCCTGATGCACAGCCATCAATTCTGCCACCTGACTACTTCGGGGACCAATTTTGTATCCAGCGGAGGGTTCTGGGGACTCATTCACCCATGCATTCCCTACGCCGGCCACCAGTTCTTTCTCCCCGTTGTTGTCGACATGGTAAGAGCATCCATCCACATACACAGTGGGCATTCCCTCACACTTGTCTTCTTCAAAGACTTTGTGGGGGGAATTAAGGTATGCCTCCATGTTGTCCTTTATTTTTAGACTTTCGTCCTCGAGACAGTTTTCTCTGGCACAATCATGCAAGTCAGCCAGACCTTGCGCGAGGGGACTCTTCTTGTTTTGGCCATATCTGACCTCCACAGGAAAGCCTTGCATTGACAGAATCCAGGAAGTAATTCGGGAATTACTCACATTTCCGGCCCGGATTCTGTCACTTTGGAGATATTGCAGAGGCTGGTGTGGAGTCTCCACTATGATGTGTTCCCCCTGGATGAACGGGCGGTAATTCTTCAATGCCCACACCGTTGCCAGGAGTGCCTTCTCACAATCGTTGAATTTTTCCTCCACAGAGGATAAAGTTTTGCTCGCATAGGAGATTACTTTATTGACCTTGTCATGCTTTTGATATAATACTGCCGTCAAGCACGTATTAGAGAACCCTGTCTCCAGGAAGAACTCCTTGTTTATGACAGGGTAAGCTAGGCAAGGCGCTTGTGAGAGGCTTCTTTTGAGTTGTTTTACCGCCTCGGCTTGTTCTGGACCCCATTCCCACTTGACCCCCCCCTTCAGGAGATGAATCAGGGGTCTGGTGATCTCTGCGTAGCCCTCAATGAACTTTCTGCTGTAATTAGTCAGTCCCAGGAGGCTCCTTAGTTCCCGCAGAGTTGTGGGGTCTTTCAGTTTCTGAAGTGCTTCCACTTTCTTTTCCTGGGGACAGAGACCCTGAGGAGTAATCTCATGCCCCAAGAAATTAACACGGGTTCTACACCACTGTGCTTTCTGAACGGAAAGTTTTGCTCCGGCGGGCCCTCAACTGTGTCAGAACATAACGGATCTCTGCTATGTGTTCCTCCACAGATGAACTTTTGATGAGGACATCATCTACATAAGCCAGGTTACCCCTCGTACCCAGGTCGGGCATGGCCTTATGTAGGAAAATATTGAACTCATTACCGGAGTTAAGGTATCCGAAGGGAGTCCGGGTCCATGTGTACTGCTGGCCCCCAAAGGTAAAAGCCAGCTTGTATTGGTCCTCCCTACTGACAGGCACGGTCCAGTATCCATTGGTCAGGTCTATTGCAGTGAATACCTGTGACCCCTGAATCTGGGCCAGCCCTTGGTCAATGTAGGGAAGAGGCCATCGGGAAGTGTGGACCCGTTTGTTGAGCTCCCTGAGGTCAGCGCAGAGTCTCCACTGGCCGTTTGGCTTCAATATTCCCAGCACCGGATTATTGAAGGTGCTGTGGACTGGACGGATTATTCCCCGGGACTCAAGGTTCTTAATTATTTCAGTAAGGGACTCCATTGATGTGAGAGGCAAGCGATATTGCTTCACAAACACTGGAGTCATGCCAGGGTCCGTGGGGATTGTTGTGGTGTGGATGTCGGTGCGACCACAGTCATATGAGTCTACCGCAAAGAGATCTTGGAAATCCAAGAAAACTTGTTTCAACTTTTGCTTTTGTTCCAGAGTCACACAGGCATCAGCTAGGTTGACTCTCTCTTCCACCATCTGCCTGAAGCCTGGAAAGACTTCTGGTTTGGCTATCTCCGCGGCCTCCTCCAGCTGGGTGGAGAAGTCCCTGGTCAGAGTGCTGATTTGGACCGGAGGCTTCAGGTGGGAAAGGCAGCCCTCATGGACCTGGAAAATCACCTCATCCCTCCTGAAGTCACAGGTCACATCTTCCTTACCATAGGGGCAGGAAGTGTACACCAGGAAGTTCCCCCCATGCCGGGTAAAAATCCTGTCTGGTGTTGCGTTGTCATCACTGTCACTGTCAAAACAGTCCTTGGGGATGGGTCCTAACAGTTCATTTACAAGATCAATGGAGAAATGTCGGTCATCAACCGCCATTCCAATAATGGTGCCTGCGGCTAGAGTAATACTCTTTAAGTCGCTGTTATCCACCTCTATTAGAATGGGGTCATGTTCTATGTTGACTAATGGAGTCGGGTTTACCCCCAACCCTTGCTGTTGGAGAGAAGCATTTAGATGTATGTAAGCATCAGGGTTTTTCAACTCTTGTCCCCTTTTAACTTTCACTTCCAGGGAGAATTGTCGGGTCCTTTCTGGGATGGTGACTTCCTCTTTAACCTGAATTTCAACTGCATAAGGTAGCAATTGAGCTGACCTAAATGCTTTTTCTGGATCATCAAAGCCCATGGGATTATCCGCTAATCGGGACCAAGCTTTGAAGTTTATTAGGTCCAAACTAATGGCAAAGCGATTGAGAATGTCACTGCCTAAGTAAAAGGCGGCAGTGACGTCTCGCACGACCCAACAATTATGGACTATGCTCTTGTTGCCAATGGAGATTTTGAGCATACACCTGCTTGGCAGGAGATGTTTGGAGTCAGGTGCTTCCAGGTCCATTTCCCATTTGTCTATCAGTTTGAAGGTGGGAATGGCTGGATCTTTTGGGAGTTGGCGGAACATGGCTTCGCTGATGAAGCTCTTACCGTTGTTCACACACACTCGAGCGAAAACAGAGTCCTTCCCATCATTTAACTGAACAGGGATGAACAACTGCTCTCCAATTTGCTGAATATCAGCCAGGCTTTGAGCTGATTTCACATCTTTCTGGACTATAGGAGTGGGGGTTTCTGATTGTGGATTAGTATAGAATTTCAGAGTGTTTCCTTCCAGCGTGGAATACCACTTTAGACTGGAAGGAAGGTTGATTTTCAGAAATAGAGAGGACCCCCCATCACCAGTCTGTTGTCCTACTGCTATTACCGTCACGTCTGGAATTTGGTTGTTCTGGAAGTGAAATTCTACTTGGTCAGATTTTTGTTCAACCATGTGGCATGTGCCGTTTAAACTAACATGGTTGACACTCTGTTTTAATTTTATGGGTCGGCTAGTCTGAGTCCAGAGGACCTTGTTTACGCAATCTATTAGGGGTGACAACCTTCTCAGGAGGTCATTCCCTAGTAAACAAGGGGTGCCCTCTGGGGTCACAACTATGACCGGGTGTTTCAACTTATGTCGCCCGATCTTAATGTCCAAGTCTGCCGTCCCCTCGACGGGAATTTCCTTCCCGTCAAAGTTCTGCAGTTGTCCAGGAAGAGAGGTGAGAGGAATTTGGTAATTCTCTCCCCTTCCTGCATTCAGTTCGTCAAAGGCCCTTCTGGACAGAAGGGTAGCTTGAGATCCAGTGTCCACCAGTGCTGAGATTGTACCCTGCCCCTGTACTTGTACCGGGGCATAATATCTTCCCTCCTTCTCCTCAAGGGGGCACAGATAATGTACATTTTTGGACAACTGGTGGGCTAATTTTCTGGTTTTGGACATCGCTAGCGAGGAGATTTGGGCAGAATTCTGTGGAGAGTCTTGGGAATCTGAAAGAAAAAATTTGCAACTGGAGATCAGAGCCATTGTGGGTTCCCCTGGCTCCGTTTCTGGGCCGCCCCCCCCTTTTTGGAGGCAGTCGCCAGGATGGGTTTGAACCAGGGGATTTTCTTGCTGTTGGTTCTGGGATGAGATGGTGGGCGGCGGTAGCTCAGTCTCCACATCTCCCCAGTCTGGATTTGCATCCCTAGGGACCCATTTTTCTTTGGGGGGAGTTCCCCCCTCTCTGAAGGAGAAGATCCTTTTCCCAGGATCCTCTGAGGATCCCTCTCCCTCAAATTGGAAGATCTGTACCTCCTCCTCAAACTGAGTCTGTTTGGGTCTTTTGTTTCTCCTACCCCCCCTCTGCTCCTTAGGAGGCAGACTTTCAGGGGCCAGAGATTTTGTTTCCGGTTCCTGGGTTTCCAGGGGCTGTTTACAAGTGAGGAAGGAAGCTTCCTCCAAGGCTTTACACCCCCCTTCCCTTTGTGCCTCCTCCCTGGGAACCGGTGAGTTATCGGGGTGCTGCCTCCGTCATTGTTCTGGAGCACCAGGTCCAGAGTTGGGTGCGTTCTGCGCCGGCATGCTGATCTGAGGGTTCTGCTGAGCCCTCAGTATGTGACCCATATCCCGCGCCATGTTTTGAACCTGGCGCTCCAACTGGGAAACCCGCTCAGGCTGATACGGGGCCCTGTTTTCTCCCCTGGGCTGATCCCGGGAAGGGTAGCTGTCCCTCCTCTGGTAATACCCCGGGTTGGGAAGATTTGGGTACCCCTCCACCCTTGGCCTCCCCTCTCCCGGATTCAGTGATCTGGGCTCAGGGAATTGGGGAAAGAAGGATGGATGGTTTTGGGGCTGAAAGTCGGGTGGATATCTGGGGAAAAAGTTCTGCCCAGGGTTTGGTAAATTTCTGCCCTCCTGTGGGAAGTTTGGAGGGAAGTTCCCTGGGTTAGGTGCTTGTCTGGATCCCCCCCCTTGGGCTGGAGGAGTCCACACATAACCCAGGATGGGTCTGTTACCTTTGTAGCGAGGACTCACATAGTCAGGAGAGCGAGGGACCCCATTTGTGGGGCTGCCTCCCTGGCTCCCTGTCTGCGACTGGCCCGAGGACCTTCTGGGCCTAGCATTATTAGGTGCAGGTAGGTTTTTAGGCCCCCCCATCTCCAAATCCAAAACGGGGGTGACCTTTACCTCTGCCACCTTGGCAGCAGCAGGGGTGCTGTTGGCTTTGGGGTTTTTCTGGGCATTGCTTTTATTTTCTATGGGCTTCTGCACCTCATAGATGCGGGTAGCCTGTTCAATGACCCAGTCTAAAGATCTTTTCTCGTGAAAATCCCTCACGAGCTGGGTCATGATATATTTGGGCAAGGCATGGAAAAACGTGTTTATAAATTCACGGCTATCCGTGCGCACCCTTCTTGTGGTCTGTGCAAAAGCCCGCTTTAACTCCTGCACAAATTCTTGTGGGGCCTGATCCTCCCCGCATTGCAAATTGTAGGCTGCCTTGCGAGCCTCTTGAGGATTTCTGTGAACAGAAAAATGTTTCAGGATGGCCGCCTTATAGGTGGACCATCTTAAATGATTTTGGTCCTCCAGCCCCGCAAAGAAACTGGAGTATTCCGGGGAGAAGGTCCACTTTACATATTGAATGCAGCTTTGGCTGTCCTTCAAATGGAAAGTCTCCATCATTTGTTCAAACAACTCTAAGTGCTCCCAAACAGAATACTTAGCGTTCTTATGGTAAGGCGTGATGACGCTCCTGATCGCCTTAATCTGCTTTAAGGGGTCCTTGAGCAAGGCCCTTTTTGCCTTATTGGCCTTTTTGGTTCGGGTAACCCTTGTCCATTCTTCGTCGGACTCAGAGGCACTGCTCCCAGAGGTTCCCGTCTGTTCTTCCAGGTTTTCCCGGATTCTGCGAGCCTGGGAATGGCTGGCAGAATGTGGGGACCTGGTCTCCTGTGTCCTGCGCAGTTCAGAGGAGTCTTCAGATTCCTCCTTGCTGTCAGGATTTGATGGGTACCCCCTCCACTGACCTAACTGGGCAGAGGTTTTCAGGATGCCCTTAATGGGCCTACTCTCCTGGGGTTCCCCACTGAACTGTATTGTACTTGGGTGCCCATACCCGGATGCCCACCCCTCCATTCCTGGATGGTACTGGCCTATGAGCCCCATGCTTCTGGCTGGATAGTAATCTGCCATCCCTGTGGCCCTGTGCTCATGTGCGCCAGGGGACATGGGGGTGGCAGAGTCCAGGGACTGAGAGGTATGAGGGCCTCTGGTACTAGGGCTCCTGAGGTTATGCTCCGGAGTTTCCATTTCCCAGCGAACCTCATCTCTATCCGCCCCTGCTCCCTGTTGCAATGCAAGAGCCTGCATTTGTGCCTTCAGTTCCTCAGTTAAGGCCTTACTCGACTCTATCAGTCTCTCCTGCATCGCTACCTGCTGTTGGAGCCTATCATTGTGTTGACAGAGGGCCTCATTTTCCCTCTGTGCTTCCTGGTTGGTCCTGGAGAACTGGGCCAGTCTTTTCTGCAGGAGGGTTACCTCCTGAGCTGTGTCCCTATTGGCCTGCTCCTTTCTTGCTAGAGCATCCTCCACCCTCCTGGTGTGCTCTAGCAAGTTCTGGTTTTCTTTTTGGAGGTCACCCAGTCCCTGGTGGGCCAGGTGATTTTCTTCCATTTTCCTTTTTAAATGGCAGACTTCCTGGCCTAAGGCGTCTCTTTCCTGACTAAGAGCCTGCATTTGTGCCGCCAGGTCGTCCCTTTGCCTTTGGAAGGCACCAGCTTTCTGGCGCTCCTGATCAAACTCTGCCTGGGTATCCAGGTCTTTCAGGATCAGTTTATTGCTCTCCTCTTTCTCTCTGTCTAGTTGGATTTGCAGGGTGGCTACCTGCTCTGTGCATGCCCTGTTGAAATTGATCTGTTGCTCCAGCTTTTTCTGGCTCTGCAGTAAGGAGTCCAAACTGTCTTGGTGCTCCTTCTGCAGGGCCAGAAATCTAGTATCCTGTTCTGACTTTTCCTTTTGCAGCACATCCATATCCTCCTTTATTTTAGTAATGTACAGTCTGCTGTCATTTTCTGACTCCTGGCTCCTCTGCAGCCTCTGCTCAGAAGAGTCCAGATCAGATTGGACCTTCTGTAATGCCATCTGTTGCCTATTTGCCAGATTTTGGCTTTCAGCACATCTATCCTGCATGTCTCCCATATATAGGTACAGGTATGCTGCTATCCTGGCGATCTTATTGTGTTCCTCTTTGGCTTTAGGAGCCATATATAGTTCACTCAGGGCCACATGTAAGGGACCCTGATCTCTATATATATCTGACCCTGTTTCAGTGACCTGTTGTGTGATGGCCTGCAACCACACATCCTGGCCCTGTTCGGTCCATTCACCTCTCACAAATAGCTTATGCAAGAGGTGCTCTCTGGCTATTTTCATGTCTACTAAGGTCGTCATTCTAGAGATTGGTCTCTGTCCTGACTTACAGAAGTTAGTATTTTATTTTTGCAGAACAGAACTTTTCTTGGAGTGTCCCTTTTGAGGAATGCTTCACAGCGTAATGCAGCGTGGTGATCCGACCGGGTGTATGTATCCCGTCAGTTAGCACACTGTATTAAGCTGCACAACTGGTAAATCTAACCCAACGTCTCGGCTCGAGCCCCCACTTTGTAAGAGGATTCAATTCAGCACTACAGCCAAGTTAACGCCTAGTCTAGAATACTGAATGAAAACCCTTATTGATATATCTTTAGGTGGTCCAGTTCATGCGTTCTGGATGACTACCCTTGTATAACACCCCTCTCTTGGAATCCCCCTGACCCCACTGAGCCAAGAAGTAATTCTGTTTTGCAAGTTTAAAAGGTTTATTTGATAAATTAAAATATATATCACACTTTTTAATAAATTAATAATTGAATATCACACTTAATCTGATATGGTAAATATTAACAACGGAGAATCTGGCACTAGCACACTTCTTTAATCACTAATGAGTTGACATGAAATGGATAAGGTAGCACACTGGTAAATAGGAACAAAAGTATAATGTGGTAGAGGATGCTTTATGTAGGCTCAGGTGGATGCAATATTCAATGAATGCAGTACAGAAAATACGCAATATGATTTCAACCAAACAATGTAATCACTTTTCTCTGGCTACTCCCCTCCCCCCCTTGATGCAAGGCAAGGAAATGGAAGGAAAACACACAGTTCTCAGAAATGCAATCAACTGTAATTCAGTTCAATCCAGCAAGCTTAAACAGAAGTTTGAAAACACAGGCAAATGCTTTGATAGGTGCTAGCAATGAATGAGAAATATGCTGGAAACGCTCTTAATTCCCTTTTAGAGGTTCAGGATGAGTGGTATCTAGTTAATATTAGTCCAGGCTCACACTAGCAATGATGCAGGGATAGTTAGCAGGTTAAACGAATTTCTGGCAAATGAAATCAGGCAGCAGCAGTTTTTTTACATGTGAAGAAATTGCAAATCGCGGCAAAATTCGCGGATGCGCCGAGCGCTATTACAAAGGAACCGCAAGGACTATCTCTACCGTTTTGGGGTCCTAGGAAAGCCTGGGATCTCAGCTTCCAAATGAAAGTTATTGCAAGTCTCTAGCCCAAACGGTTGCGGAGATATGAGTAATTTAGTAAAGGTCGTTTTTGGTTTTGTAAATTTTAAACGCACACTTTTTCAAAATGACAAATTTTACTAGAAATGACAGGTGACAGATAGGAGGCAGTTCTACTTAGGTTAAATAGATTGAATTAGATGAATTTAAACTAAGAGATGTGTTCTGAGTTTTGCTAAGTACTCACAAGAGATTTTGAACAGGAAAGCGACTTGGTCACGATCTTCAGTCTGGTCAGGTCTTTCCGGATTCTGCTCACAGCGCCTGGTCTGGTCTCGGCTAGGCACAGCACTGCTTTCTCTCTGGTCTGGTCTCTGCTAGGCACAGCACTGCTTTCTCTCTGGTCTGGTCTCTGCTAGGCACAGCACTGCTTTCTCTCTGGTCTGGTCTCTGCTAGGCACAGCACTGCTTTCTCTCTGGTCTGGTCTCTGCTCTGGATAGATTGAAGTCTCTAGTTTGGCTTTCTGGAGTTTGATGGAGGTAAGTATGGATTTTTCCGGCAGGGCTTCCAGCGGCAGATGAAATTGAATGTCTCTATGTGTCCTGACTCTCTGCTTTTATCTGTTTCTTGAGAATGGGTGTGTGTGTTGCATCACTAGACTTGCCCCTCTCATTCGTCATTGGTCAGGCTTCCATTCCTCCGCTTGATTGGCAAACTGAACTGTGAGTCAGATTGATGTCATTTTATGATCTCTTGAAACAACCTCCCTTATCATCTGTGCACCCAAATATATATATGATCAAAATCCATACTTCAGAGTTACACAGTTGTTTGAAATTACATATACATGGTGTGGCTGAATTTAGCCATGTCTATGTCCAAATCTGCTCATTCTCGGAGCTTGCATTCAAAGAGTGTACATAATTGACTTTTTAACTGCTTTTTCAATTTCCGACATGGACCCAACTTTACATACATGTGTGCAGGGGGTAGGGACATTAACTGATGAAGTTTCAGATTTTTAACATGCACACATTTAGAGTAATATCCACTTTTCCGCTAAAACCCCCCTGAACATACCACCGGTTCCTACCACGTCTTAAACTGTGGGCAGAAAAATCACAAGAATTATGGTATCATTTATAAAATTTTCACATGTCCGCACTATGAATTATCCCCCTTTTTATAAAACCATATCCTTGCTGCAGGGGTGTGTCTTTTCAGGTCACATGGTACAGAAACCAGTCTTTCCAGTTTCTGCCAAGCCAGCTTGCTTCTCACAGGCAGTGCCCCTCCCAGCTTCTCCAGGAGGAAGCCACTTTTTACGACGTCTGTAATAAAAACCTTTGCCTGAGTGGAGAGGGCTTTGTTCACTCTCTGGCAGAGCACAGGAAATTCAATTATCAGAGAGATGGCATATCCTTAGTGTGGGCAGCAAAAGGAACATTGGCCTGGGAACATAGTTGTGACTCAAGTTTCACTCCTGATGGGATCCGTTGCTAGGCAAAATCAAGTTCCTTAAGCCAGACCTTCAGCTAACTTTTTGTTGCTTTTAAAATAACTTGTAATTTTACACATGCAGCTAGAATGCTGATTCTAAGTGCAAAACTATGACATTTCAACAGTTACAAAGGCATGTGACACCAAACATAGGTCACTCATTTAATTTAACATTTTCGATTTTGGTGGTTTTAAATCCAGTTGCAGTTAGGCTTAAGCTGCTGACTCCATAGCATTTTTGTTATAAGCATTGTTTTTGGGCTCTTCATTTCCCAGATTTTGTAGGCACACAAAACTCCATTCTGCCAAATGTCTGCTGGTGTTCAGTCAATATTTTGCACATGTTGCAAGGTTTGGAATAGGCATTTTGCTTGCCTTCAGAAAAACACACAGTGGGTTTTAAAATGCCGGCTTTTGGATAGTGGTGAGTACTGGTACTGCACCCATTTTTGGGATTTTCTTGGATTAATGCATTCTAAACAGGAATGGTTCTTACATGGTAGTAAATCCTTGCTTAACATTGTTTTGATGGGGCTCCTTACAGTAAGATGGTTATGTGGAACCCCACAAAAAGGGTTGAATCTTTAAAGTGGTCCAATGAGTCACGATTTCAGCAACTTTTTGACATCAGTAAAAGTGGATTTTGTTAACAAAGACCTTTCTTTACCCTGGTGGGTGGCAAGTTAGGTAACCATTTTGGTGTGCGCACAACTGCGCACCTTTCCTGGATTTCGGCGCACATGTGGGTTTTCCGCCATCTTGAATTTCCTAAGCCCACAGCACCAAATGTTGTAGCAGGGTAGCTTAAACGTGGGTCAGGACACCCTACAGCGCTCACATACCTGAGGGTTTGTAGTGCTATATAAATGCCAAATTATTATTATTGGTCTTATGGGTTTCCCTGACTGGTCCAGAAACCTCCTTTTGGTTCCCTCTAACCTATCCCAGTTTTCCGTGTCACCCCATGTCTGCATGAACTCTAGAGATCGATAACCTCTACTGTCTACTCTAGCCTCTCTATAATGGGAGGGCCTAAATGCTGGGGCCTTATCTGTCTTACTCCCTCAGGGACATCCTAAGGGCTCCCTATTCTAGTGCTCCCACACAGAGGATATCAATGATATTCAAAATGGCACCTGTATTCGCTCAAACACCCTCCCTCTCTCTCTCTCTCCCTCTTGCACTTGTCTCTGATCTTGTGTCTCCTTATTCTCTACTCACCATTCGCCTCTTATTCCCTCTCCGGGAACCTGTCCTGGATCATGTGCCTCCTCCCTCTCTCCCCGCCTTTTCCATTCAGCCCCTACTCCCTCCAGAATTCTCCTCCTTCTCACCCTTTTCCTCTTGTGTCTCAACTCTTTCCCCCTTTTTTCCACTGACCATCTCACACTCCTCCCCTCTCTATCTCAACCATCCCATTTCCCCTCCAGCTACTCTCTCCCATCTCCATCCTTCCGATCTCTACAACTCCTCCCCTCTCTCTACCCTTTACCCCTCTCGCTCGCCATCTATATCTCTCCTGCTCTCTCATTCTCTCTTGCTTTCTCTCATCTCTCTTTTTCTCTTTCATACTCTATGCTCCAACTTTACCCCAACTATCTCTTACACCCCCTTCTCTGCTGCCACACAAATCTCACATGCACTCTCCTAATAACAGCTTCACTATTTCCACCTGGTATCAAACTCTCTCACACGCAATACCTCACCTTCCATCATCCACCTGGTCTTTTGGTCCACCTCCACCCATACTGACTGCACCCAAACACCTTTCACTTTTTTATGCATTTCTGGGCCTTTAATACTGTTCTTTCCTGTTTCTTTCCTTTGCTCCACCACTAACTGGACCCGCATCTTGCTTCACTGTACGACCTGATCTCTAACTTGTCTTCTCACTGTGGTTTGTTCCATTACAATGAAAGAGTAAATCAACCCCTGTTAGCCCGGCCCTCTTTCCATGCACAACAGAGAAATCTCTGTTGTTTGTATCACTCTGTGTTAATTTGGTTTTTCGCTCGTTCAGGGCCCTGAGATTTGTGCTGTTCAGTTTGGCACTCAGCAGAGTATCAAAGTCTGTCCTTGGGTCATCAGCACTCTTCAGCGGTCTTCTGGTCTATCTCGTTACCACACTGCATTGTGGTTTCCATAGTCCTGCAAGACAATAAAGAGACGTTGGACCAGAATTGTGGGTGTATGGCAATCAAAGCATTATTGAAATCTGCAGTGTAATAAGACTTCTGTATTGCCATTCCTATTGCTGAATTGTCTTAAAATTCAATGTCTTGGCACCATTAATTGTTCACCAGGATTTGAAGTTGTCCATCTCCAATCTCTATCAGTAGTGTATATTCACATTCTAGCCCTTGGTGCCTCATGCATTCATTTAGACATAAGAAATGCATCAGAATCTTTTATCTGTTGTCCGTTTCTTTACTTTAATGCTATTTCAACTTGTCTGGTGAATGCGTGAATGGTAAAATCATTTTTCACCTGCAGTTCAAAGGCATAGGCTGCCATCTGTGTGCAATGACAAGACTGTCTTTTGTCTTCAAATTCAGGTGCGGCCCCACCTAACCTGGACCAAACCTTATGATTTAAAAAGTCTAATACCACACACATTCTGTGCATGCTATCATCTCCCAAATAAAATGTGTTTTGTGTCCCACTCACAACCCACATAAATACTCTTAGGACCAATTGCTATCTTTAACATGCATCTTACTACAATTCTTTGCGCGACTCTGGATCATCTAGGCCAAAAATGTGTTGATTCTTTATTCTGAATGTTGGTATCTCCTCCAATTCAAATATTTGCCAGAGTACCTTTTCATTAATGAAAATTCTTTCATGTTTGAGTGCTAAAGTGGCTTCTATCATTTCAGGGCGCCCCTTCACATGGATAGGAATCCATGGTTGCCCATCTCCCATGTGTATTTCCGAAAGGGTTGAAATGTGCTTTTCTATATGTATCTCTGGAGTAACATTTGGCTCGTATTTTTCTTCATTTAGATAAAAGCGAATTTGTTTTCATCTATTTCTGTTTGTCATTTTTTCTTAGGGTCGTACTAAATCTCCAAAGACTTTTTCTCCCCACATTTCACCCTGACACATGAGAATGACAGTGACACTAGGCACACAGCCATTCTGAAGATATACTTCCACTGCACTTTCTGATTTAGGAACGGTATGGCATTCTTTTACACTGTTGTTTTGTGTCATTATTTTCTTAGGTCTCAATGGTTTTTTAGCAAGGGACCACAATACACCATTTACCCCATCAATGAAGGGGTGACAACCTCTTCAGGCAATTCGTCCCTCTAAGAAATAGTATTTCATTGATGGATGTGATCAACACGTCCTGTCTCATCCTATGCTTCCCTATCTTTATGTCAACCTCAGTGACACCTTCAATAGGTATTTCTTCCCCATTTAAGTTGTGCACAGGGACTTCATTTTACCTCACCTTTATGTGGTTTTGTGGAGATCTCCATTTATTGATACTTTCCACTCGTTCTTTTGACATTATCGTCGCCTGGGCTCCCGTATCAATCATTGCAAATGCACTACATTTTACTTCAATAGTGATAGGAAAATAGTACCTGTCTTCAACATCTTCTAGCACACATAAAAGGTGTGAGCTTTTGCTGATTTCAGGACTCACTTTCCTTAGCTCTTTTGTACTCTTTGCAGGGCAAATGGGCATGTGAAACAACATCTTTCCCTCCTTTTTGCCCACTTCATTTTGAATTTCTTTGTCTATTCTCCTCGGATCAGAACCCATTTGGAGTGTAGCCACTGACTGCCCCTCTGACTTGGGACTACCAGTGTTTACACTGCAACTTTTTTGGCTCAATATTTTCACAAGTGTCACATGGCAGCCTGTCAACTTTGTGCATACAACACTTATCTGTGTTTTGCATGGTGCCTGTCATTTCTGTCTCTTGGAATATTTATGGTTCAAAATACTCCTCAGATGACTGGCTTGCACCCACCTTTTGAGCTACAGTTTCTTTTTTACATAGGGTTATCAACAGTAAGCTGACTATAAAGTGAGATATTCAAACGGTTGATTCTAACTATTCGTCTTGTGTTTTGTTTTCACATTGGATGCTCTTTTTAAATCTGTTTCTCTGTTCTTTGGGTTTTTCTTGATCATTTTCGCCTTTTTGTACTTCATTTTTACACAACAAAATATGCTGGTTCAACTCTAAATTGAACCACACTCCCTTTTTGCGTTTGTGAATTTGCTCTGTTTCACTTTCATTTGTTTTCTTTCGTATTTTTGAATCAGTAGGCAATTCAGAACTGTTATTCAAAGGTGATTCATGGGCGTTTGTGTCTTCATCAGTGCAGAGGTTATTAAATAGTCACGTATTGTCAGAACGCACAAGATCACTCCTATGACATTCTGCACCTTCACTTGGCTGTTGTTTTTTAACTGCACATAGCTTTCCCATTTGTTCAGTCAACATTTTCACTTGGGCCTCTATGCATTGAAACCTGTCCATGACTCTGGATTCCTCTCTTTGTGGCCTGGGCCAGTACTGGTTAAATTCACCCTGATTAGGCCCATTCTGGTACATTCCAGGAGATTGATTTCTATTTGTGTTATCCCTGAATTCATGTGACATGGGAAGTGGAGAACGCAGAGTGATCATCCTTTCACCATGGTTGACTGGTGGTGGCAATTGGTTATATTGGCGTGGGCCATAGTTCATAGTTTGTCTTTCATTGGGTGGGAATTGTCCTCTATGCTGATTTCCATTTTCAATGAACCTATCCACATACCTTGGTGGCCATACACCATCGTATTAGGGTCAAACCTACTCTGAGTCCCCAGAGTCTGGTATGGGATTTGTACATTTGATTTTGATTTCTATTTAGACCTGACATACCCGGGTGAAATTCCACCCTGGGGGAATTACTCAAGTATCTGGGGCTAATGCAAAACTCCCTATTGCTGGGATCAACTGATTGGAACATACAAGTTCGGGGTGACGTCGTCTGTAGAGGCATACCCCTTTGATTAGGTGTCTTGATATACTAGCACCAATCATTACTGTATTCATAAATGTGTGCTTTGATAAGAGTATTGTCCCAGCCAGTCTTAAAGAAGCCTGGGTTCTCCCTTTCCTAAAAAAAAAACAACCTTGAGCCCAGCATTCAATCGAACTACAGGCCTATTACCACAGGCCCCTTCTTACTAAAAATCCTTAACCGTGCAGCCTATTTGCAAATCCAACAGTTCTTGGAAGACAACAAAATTCTAGGGATGTGCCAATCAGGTTTCCACCCTGGCCATGGAACAGAATCTGCCCTTCTCGATTTAAAAAACAACTTGACCAAATTTGAGACGAAGGTAAATCTGCACTGCTCCTTCTCTTAGACCTGTATGCCTCTTTCGACTTGGTTAACCTCCAAATCCTCTGTAAACACCTCACCACCCACGCCAACTTCTCCACTCCTGCCACTGTTTGGATTGCATCCTTTCTGGAAGGAAGGGTCATGAGGGTCTTTTCAAACATTGCACATTCCTCAACATTGCCAATCACCTTTGGTGTACCACAAGGGCCCTGCACTGTTCCAACTCTATACAATACATTCACTGGGCCTTTTTACAACATCCTTGATACATTAGGCACAGCCTACACAAACTATGCTGATGATACACAAATCTTGATCCCCCTATCAGGCAACTACTCATCCGACTGCACCTCCTTCAACAATATCTACTCGACCATACAAGCATGGATGGCAGCCTACCACCTCTGTCTTAACAGTGATAAAATGGAAATTCTAATTTTAGGCTCTCCAAATGCCCTGCAGTCCCTGGACAAACAGTATTCTGCCTTCAAGATAGATAACTGCACAATTCCCGTCTCACCAACAGTGAACACCATAGAAGTCTACCTTGACGCCTCTTTTAACATGTCAAGGCAAGTAAGCAACATTACCTATTCAGCCACCTATTCCACAAAGGTCTTAAATGCAGCCAGACCCTTCCTCACCAAAGAAAACTGTCTTACTATTGCCCGCACAATAATTGGCTCCAAGATTGACTACTGTAATATCCTATTGACAGGTACATCAGCAAGCAATATACAAAGACTGCAAGTGGTACAAAGCAATGCCTTGAACACGGCTCTCCAAATCCCTAAAAGAGATCAGATTTCACAAGCTAGAAGAGAAGAACACTGGCTCCCCATACAGGAGCGCATCAAATTTAAAACCCTCTCAATCATCCGCAAATGCTTATCCAACACAGCACCCACCTACCTCACCCACAGAATCTCCAAGGCACCTAACATCAGACCCACAAAGTACCCTTACACAGACCGCCTAGTTGTGCCCAAAGTCAAGAGATGTAAAGCAGGAGGTTCTAGCTTCCCATACATTGTTGCAAAACTGTGGAATGACCTCCCTCCCTCCCTAAGAGCTGAGAAATGTTACTGATTATTCAGCATAAGCACTCAAACACAGCTTCTCGCATAATAAAGAACTGCATAGGTCAACTGTACGCCAACAATACCATGCATGATCATACTGTTGCTCAATCCTGTTGTTCATGTTTTGATCCAACTCTCTCAGTACTGTTGTATCTCATGATAACTGCATGACAAGCAACACTTACCAGATATGTACATGTAACAGCACCTCAATGCCTTCGGGTTGCCTGTGTGCTTTATAAATAAAATAAATAATGTTGTTTCTTTCCTGGGTTTGGGCTGATTCAAGCAGCATTTTTACAGAATTTACCTTCATTATTGCTGGCACGGTTCTTTAGATTTTGGTTTTTCTTAGGCCCCTCCTCCCTCTGACCATATATCACTTCATATAGTTTGGTCCCCTGTTCTAGTATCCATTCTTGTGGTTTTTCCCTGTAAAATTCATAGATTAACAGGGATATAATTTCTTTTTGGAGTCCATAAAAGTATGCAGTCTTAACTTCTACAGAGTTAGGGTTAAAAGCCACATCAAAGCTTGAAAATGCTCTTTTTACATTTTTGAGGTACTGGCGAGGGGACATATTGGGCTTCACAGTCATAGTATAAACTGCCTTTTTGGCCCTCTGTATGGACAGATAAGGTGAAAACTGATGTCTAATCTCTTTCTCAAAGTCCCCCTATGACAAATTGTCCTGTTCATTGAGACCCCGAACGACAGTAGCAGCTGCCGAATCAACCGTTAGGTGAAATACTGTCTGTATTGTTCCCTAGGTAACTGGAGGGTTTTAAATATATAGTGAACTATCTCTAAATGGTCTTCCATGCAACAATCACCCCTCCCTTGTTTAATGGTTTAATCAAAGTTTGGATAGACTTCATGATTTTGATAGGGCTACATAGTGCATGTTGGTATGTTTCATTTTATCACTCATTCCTGTTCTCTTGTGGGAGAAATGATTGTAATTATGTAATTATGTGTTGGTGATTCATACCCCACCACTGGGCTATATCTAGGTCTGGCCACAGGAACAGCTGTTGGTGCATTGTTCGCTTGGACAGAGCTGTGATTAATTTCAATTCCATTGAATGTAGTGCCTTGTCTCCTTTCCTGAGATTGTAGACTAAATATTTGCTGTTCTAAATTCTTGCACTGTCCATGAAGACATTCTACTTCATGACAGAGACCAGAATTCTCATCCCTAACTTTATGGATTATCGCTTGCAACTCACGTATTTGTGCTTGATACAAGTCAAGCGCCTTATCCTTCTTGTCATTCTCTTCCATTAATTTGAATATCTCCTGTTCCACAGCGTGACATTCTTTGTCTTTTTCCATCTTATGCTCTCTAAGGGGTTGCATTTCTGAAATGGCAGCATCTTTGCCTTGTTTTATGGCATCTAAAATCACTTTGAAGTGCATACATTTTTGTTCACTCTCATTACATTGTTTCTCTTTCTGAGCTAATTGAGCAGCCATATTGCTGCATTTAGATTGCAATTCGGTGTCTTGCCCTCTCTGTTCCAGTTCTGCTTTCAGCTGCTGCACCTGATCAGATGCATTAACCAAGCTGCACTGTAACTTGCTAACCACTTAAGTGTCATTTCTCAGCATTTTTAAAGATCTGTGTAACAAAAACCATAACTTTGCACACAGTCTGATATTGCAATTTTTCTCCCTCTTGCGGTTTGATGCTCTGAACAGCCTCATGAGGCATACCTACACAAGGCTCCCTTCATCAAAGATGTTTTCAAGTGGCTCTTTTTCTACCTCATTGGTAATCCTGTCCTTCCACATTGTTGCATTTTCTGAAGACCACAGTGCATGAGCAAAATTTGGGATTATTGTGTGAGTGAAATGAGCACACAGTACTGCACCACTTCACAGCACTAATTCACTTAACAAGTGCACAGTATGGCTATGCTTATAACGCAATTCTACGCCCAGGAACTGTTTTAAAGTTTTCCAATGACCAAAGCACCAAATATGTAGGATATGTTTTGGGGTTATACCTAACTTTGTGGTATTTTATTGTGGTGGTAAAAAGTGGTATTTTATGGTGGAAGTATCTCTTTTGGTAATTTGTTGGGGTATCTCTTTTCATATTTGTGAGACTTACTTCAGAATATTGCCTAACAACTGTTTTTACCAGGGTTACCTCCTACAACAAAATACTGGACTTAGTACACCCAGGCCAACTGTTTGGATTTCCTTGTGTGATCATATGTATGATGCCACCAATATGCCCTTTTGGCTGATCCTCAAAATTGTAAACAGGCAAATTGAAATATTGCACACTCATTCACTTTCTAGCTTGAGAGTTCACAGCAGATACTTCAGTTGGAAACATGTATTATCGCAAACTTGTCCCCCTATGCTCTTCAAATAAAATGACCGACTGCCACAAAATGCACAAGAATTCCAAGGGACTTTAGAATGTTTTGTTTTATCGTAAGAGATAAACTTACAATTTACACATGGCAACAGTTACGCATGTGACAGGTTTTTACAGTGCGAGTGTATTAAAATGAGCAATGGCACATTTCAAAAACAGAATAAGCTGTGCCCAATCTTACCATCTGACCTCGGAAACAATAAAGTTGGAAAGAGATGCACTTAAAGAAGAAAAAGAACAAAACAGCAAAGGCATGCATGTAAATTCGAAATTGCATGTATTTTAACATCGACAGTACCTAAAATGACATGGCCTATTTCTCTGACTAACTGACATACAGGCAATCCGACCCCCTCACTTTAGACTGATATTTACCCAGAAGTTGGCAATATTTCTGGCTCAGCTCCAAATGGGAATACCCTCAGGGTCGGTCAGCCACTCAGATAAGAACTGCTTCGGCACCAGGCAGTTTGCCAGCACTGAACTCTGTATTCCAGTCTGCTCACCTCAGTTCACCGTCCCTCTCAGAATAGTGTCCTAGGATGTCTGATCTGACTACACCCACTCAAGCCCTTTACATGTCTTCTTGCTGCCAGTCAAGGGATATCCTGCCCCTTACATATCATACCACTGAAAACCACATGATCCCATTGTGTTTTTCCTGCCTTCTCCAACTGCATTTCTGAAGCTAAATGTTAAATTCATTTTTTCTGCTTCCTGCGCTACAATTAATTCTTAATGCAATTCAGTCAATTGAAATATCATCCTGAAATAATACAGTTGTAAGCATGTGCTTTGCATTTCTGAACTCTGTGCAAGTTCCATCATGCGTGCGCCTGTTGCATTGACATACATATGCATTGCATATTTAAGCATGTCTGCGTCCCTGTCTAAGAACCACATTAAAACTACATGTGCATGCTAAACTAATAAGCCCCTATAATTCAAATCTCCAGCAGAGCACCCAGCAACTTATCCTACAGCACTGAGTTATTGACAGTGGTACCCATGTTAACAATCAAGGCACATAAAGGGGGTTTAGGGACTGTGGCACTCCCAACTCCTTCACTTGGCCCCTGGAGAAGGACTGGCTCTGACAGGCGGGGTAGGCCGCCTGTCCCATGTCGGGAGGTGTCCCTCTCCCACCTTAACATCATTCAAGCCCCTGATTTTATGTGAGGTCTTCATTGTCTTTAAATGCCATTGTACTGGGTTCTCAAATTTCTCTATCTCCTTGTTCTTTTAGACAGATGTTTATGAAATAATCTTTTTCATTTACGCTTTCAAGTGTATTTAAAGAGGTCAACATAGGCTCTGGTGCTGTTTTTTTGGGGGGGCAAATGAGGGTTCCTGACTTAACACTTTTATTTCTGTAGGTGTAAGTGTTGGAAAAAATGAATTAGGTATTAAACTGTGAGGTTCATGTTTGTGGACTCTTGTTCCAATAATGGTTTATAATGACTCAATGTTCATGTTCTTCTTGTAGGTTGTGTTCTTTTCCCTAAACCTCTGACTCTTGGTCTGGGTCTGCTAAAAAAAAGTAATGCTTGTTGGTCCCCAAAAATAAACTTTTTCTGCAATGTTTGTTGCCTTTTACTGTATCTTCTGATTTCTTCTAGAAAAATGTTCTCAACTTGTTTGCTGTTATCTTCGGTCCTTATATTAATTTATTTTCTAATCCGAGCTGCTTAGAGTATTGCCTGGTGGACTGTTCTAGCATTCCCTGCTTTACAGATTTTAAGGGGCCTCATTACAAGTTTGGTAGTATTTCAGCAGTACATCTGCCAAAATACTGCCAAAGTCGGTTACTGTTGCTTCCACTTGGTCCTGCCAATTCACTGGGGATAACATGTGGTGTTACAACAGTGTAAATCAATATTTCTGGAGTCCATTGAACTCTGTGGGGATTTTGGCGGAATTACCACAAGTTATAATTTCAATGTTTTTTGTTGGAAAAGTCCTCCAGGCTTTGTATTTGGTGGTGCAGTAAAAAAGGTGATAATTCAGTTCCATGAAAAAAGTGGCATTACTGTTTACCACCACACCAAACTCGTGATGAGATATCTCATCCTGATACTCTTTCATAATGTTATTAAAGTGGCATCGTTTTAGGTGTGGATTATGTTGTACTTTGATAAGCAATTTCGTTTTTAGTTTTGGGTTTTAGGTGGTGATGAAAGCGCTAGCTTCAAAGCTGAAACTATTGTCATTAAAATACGCGGTTTAACATAGGAGCTTGAAATAGGGGCTTTGAATGTTGAAATGCTTTTCAATGCAGATGACATATGAGGATGAATTTTTGCAGTTTGGCTATATGTCCCACCCATTTAATGCCCATTGCGAAGTGAAAACTAGGATTTTCCGACCATTCCCACCCATTTTCTCTTCAACCACACCTCTATTTGCACTTGGCTGAATTTGTATTGTGTGGTGAATCTTTCCGCCATGTTTACTCCCAAAATGGCGGCCACCATATGTTAATGTTATTTAAAAGTTATTTGACTGGATAGATGCTTTAAAAAGATGTACTACAGATGTTAAGTTATTTTACATATTTTAATGTATTTTGTATTAACACTAAACAAGTTACTGTTGTAGATATGTTTGGATGAAATATTTCTCTAAGAATGTCCATGTACTTACTTGTGGGTGTTTTTCTACTGCTTAGTTAGGTAAGAAGTACCTGATTGGATGAGTGATGATAGTAGGATGTGATTGGCTCTGGAGCATGTGTTTTTCTCCCCAGGGCAGCCATTTTATTTCAGCTAGTGTACGGGCTGAGAAGGGCAGCCCGGTGCTGGAGCTAGTGTGCGCTTTGCAGCTTTGTTCTGTATCTCTGTGCAGAGGTACAGATTGTGAGTCAGCAAGAAGCGCTGCGTGTAAAACACATGCCCAAACCTCACCCACTTTCCCAAATACTGCTGGTAAACTGCTATTCCCCTCTGCTTGAAAAGGACCACCCATGTCCAGACAGAAAGAAATACATCTTTCCTCACCCGCAGTGCTTTGAAATGGACTGGCAGTAGTGTAAAGCACTCTGCATGCAACAGAGTTAGATTGCTATTTGCTTCAGAAGATGTGCAGTTTCCTTATGAACAACTCCCTTTTATAATGGATACGCAATTAGAGCATGCAGGAGAGGAGCTAGCCAATGGGGTGGCAGGGAACGTGGGCTGCATCTTCCAGTTTAATCCTGAGTTCCATGCCTAAAGGGCCTCTATTATGCTCTGTTAGCACCCCCCCGCTCCTCCCAGGAGACCACCCTCCACCCTCCTCACTCCTTTATGTGGCTATCGTGGTTTGCAGGTCTCCTCCACATGAGATCTATCCAAGGAGCCAAGTCTGCCATACTTGCCCCCACACTGAGCCCTCGCGGGCCTTGCACTTGTACTATCCTCTAGACTGGACTATACCAGCCAGACTCCTGTTGAGATCCATGCCCCATACCCCTTGCACACGTAACTCCCCCGAGACGTCCATGGATGGGACCCAGAGAGGCTCATCCTGTACATCCTCGTTCCCCGGCACAGCGGGATGTATCCAAAGGGAGCTCATTTTTATTCAATCCCTCTGACCGCTGAGATGCACCCCCAGGGAAACTTTGCATTAAGTAGAACTAAATGACTTCTTGGAAACACCTGCAAAAAGGCTCTTCACTAGGCTGGAAAATCACAGCAATATGGCACCTTTCATGGGTCTGGGACTTTTTAATGAACCCGCAACAGCAAACATCACTGTGTACCCTGGACAATACTGCAGGCAGCCCAGCAACAGGATGCACCAGACTGCTCAACAATTCCTGGTGATGTTTTCTGCCCATCTCACGATTAGGGAACATGGTGCTGGTTTCTATTAAACTTAACTGCCTTAATGGAAGCTTTCAGTACGCCACTCTCCTCATAGACATGCTCCTGTCATAAGGATCTGCATGAAGCCTAAAGCCAAGTGCAACTCCTGTAACAACTCAGGCCTCCTCACCCGCAAATACAAGTGCAGGGTGGCTGAGAGGAAATGGTTGACATCTTGCGCATCCTCTGACAAACTGGCCTGCCGCCTGCTCCAAAGGAAATACCGACTCTCTGTTCCAACCAAGAAGAGAGCTCACATCCAAGCCCACATCTCTGCGGCATCTAACAACTCAGCCGAAAATCTGCAAAGAGCTGGCCAATCCTGCCACAGTCTCTACCTCTCCTCTCCCTTCCCAGACTCTCGGTATGGCTCTGGCCTCCCACTTTATCTCTAAAACCTAGGACATCTTGTCCACCCTTTCGGCATCTCCTGCATCTCCCTCCAATCTCTCCTCTTCCTGTGGTCCCCCTGTGGCTGCCCCTTCTCCCTTCTCTTCCTTTCCTCTCTTCTCCCCTGACGTTTCAAGACAAGTCTGATCTATGAAAACCTCTTCTAAACAGGTTCTTCCCTGTTCATCCAAAATCATCAAGGACCACATTGACACCCGTGCTCCAGCCTTGGCCGACTTTTGCAACCACTCATCCGCTTCCAGGATATTCCCCTCTCCCCTGAAGCACTCTCTTGTGCACCCTCTTCTCAAGAAACTGTCAGCGGACTCCTCCCTTCCGGATCGCTACCACCCGATCTCCATCGCTTCCTTCCTGGGCAAACTCCTTGAAAAGCTGCCCATCTCCCAGCTTAACCTTCACACTGAATCTGTCAGTTGTCTCCATGACCATTTGTCTGGCTACAGAGCAGCCAGAAGCACAGAAACTACTCTCTTGAACATCCACGAAGACCTGTTCTCTAACCTTATTTCTAATCTCCCTTCTATCCTCATCCTACTTGATCTCTCTTCTGGCTTTGATTCAGTTAACCATGCCTTCCTGCTCAACCAGCTTTGTGATAACCTGGGTATCACTGATCAGGCTCAGGCCTGGCTGACTTCTTTGATCCTTTCTGACTGACCCTACCTGGTCCAAATTGGGTCCTTCCTCTCATCTATCTCCCTCTCCACTTGTGGTGTTCCCCAGGGGTCTAACCTCTCTCCCAGATGGTTCAACCAATACCTGGCACCTCTCTCCCACCGCATTGCTGCTCTCTGCTCCATTTTCCAGTGCTATGCGGATGACACCCAGCTCACCTTCGGCTCCCCTCTGCTGCATCCTCTCCCTCTCTCATCCTGGATTGTCTGATTGCAATCCAGGAGTGATGCACTGCCAATTATCTCTGCCTGAATGCAAGCAAGACAGAGATCCTCCTCATTGGCACACCCGCACCTCTCTTTCCTGTCACTCTCTGGCCTGCCTCCCTTGGCCACCCTCCTGCACCCACCTCTGAGGCGAAGAACCTCAGGGTTATCTTTGACTCCTCTCTTTCCCTCTCTCCTCACATTTCTGCTGTCTCTAAGAAGTCAAACTACCAACTGCACCTCCTCACAGGTATTATTCCTTTCCACTCCTTCCCCCAGAAACTCACTGTATCTAGAGCTCTGGTTCTCTCTAGGCTGGACTACTGTAACAGCCTCCTTTTAAATCTTCCTACCTCTACTCTCCGACCTCTGCAACTCATCCAGAACAGGACTGCAAGACTTGTCCTTGGCCTTAAGCCCAGGGATCATATCTCTCCAGCACTGAAATATCTCCATTGGTTCCCATTGGCTACAGGAATCAAGTTCAAGACCCTATGCATTGTCCACAAGGCCTACTGAGGCCTGGGACCAAAATATCTCCAGCTTTCTCTTCTGAAGTATCTTCCTACTCGAGCACTTTGCCCCTCCAACTCCTTGAGGGTCAGTTGCTTTTCCAAGCAACAAGTTGGGGCAGATCTCTTTCTTCGGCAGGCGCCTCCCTCTGCAACAGCCTCCCTGCATCTCTGAAACTTGAGCAGAACCATCTCAGGTTCCAAAAACTGTTCAATACTTTCCTCTTTTTTACTTCTGTCTTCTCTCTTCCTCTTCCTCTTCCTTGCTGATCTCCTGTCTGTCAATGCACTGGTTACATGGCTACCCTCAGAACCTCGGGCCGAGGTCCCTGACCCCCAGTTGCACACCCACACTGCTGCCAGGCAACATTGCACTTTGGGGCTGTATCTGTACCCTATAGTCCCCTTTCATGCACTTTCCAACTACCTGCTGCCTGCACTTATCCCTTGCACTGCCACTTGCTGGCCGCAATTCCTTTTTATTTAAATTTTATATTGCTTTGTCATGTTTTGTAGATCATATGTCCTAAACTTATCCCACTCTCCTTCCCCTGGTACTTTTCCCTTTTTTCCCCTCCCTGCACTAATGTTAGGATGAGGTTTTTGTTACATTTCTTTTGCAATATGATCATTTTTTGTTTGTGGCTATAAAATGTTCAGCCCACAGTGGGCATTTTGAAATTGGCTCGGTTCAGTTAATCTTTACGGCCACGCTGTATGAATGTATTTGTGTTTTTTCCTGCAAGTGGTGCACTCCTTTTTTTAGTTCTGTGGATTGCTTTTTCTACTTTTTGGACCTTTTCCTGGGAGCGCACCTAGCTCAACAAGATAACCTTGCCAGCAATATTTTGTCCATCATTTTCCTTTCAGTAATTCAGCTCCATTGAATAACATCTTTTTAAAACCGCCTGAAATATCCCCACACAAGTCACTAGTAGTAAATGGATATGAAATGCTGTCTTTAGCAGAAAAATGGTGCTCTAAATTGAGCTGCCTTCTGTTCTCGGCCATTTTAGAGGCAATTATTGTAGAGTTATGTTCTATTTGACTTAAGTGTCCGTAGGAAGAGAGAAGTATTCTGGGGTTAACGTTGAACTGTATATGGCAACCAGTTTTCATACCAAACGTCAGTTACTGTTCTAGTTTCCACACTCACAGGGGTGTCCATTTGCAAAAAAATGGCAGCACTCTGCCTAGCACACCAACACAAGCCCCAGACCGCCAACCAAAAGGCATTTTAACCACCAGTTAATATTAAGGAATTGTAAGACTATCTCCAGACTGTTTTCTTTTCAAACTAAACCTTAATATTCAGAGTGTTCAGATGAACGCGCACAAGTATCATCTGAGAAAGATCATTTAACAGGGCACCAGTACCGCAACAGTGGCGTAATGGCCACGTGCCATGAGGACAGTAGTAGAGCTGATAACTTTAGGTTAATTGCTAAAATGTGGCACGATAAAGCACACAAGAGTATATTTTGTTTGTACATAACAGAGGAAATTGTTGCATTTAGCTTTGCTTTTTGCAAGCATTGCGGCACATAACATTGCATTCCTTGCATGCAGTGAATCTCACAGAGAGCACTCAGTATAATATTCTTCATGCAGCACACTGTGTGGCACCATACTTACTACACCTTGCCTGCACAACATGATTGCAAAAAATATCTGTGCATGGTACCGCATTCCCGCATGCAATCCCACTTCATAGAAAAAACACAGCACATTGTGTAGGACACCTGCCCACAATCAAGCTCATGGCAACACATTTCTGAGTTACATAGCAGCTGGATTGATGGTGCATAGCACTTACAATTATACTTTCACCATCTGGCACAGAAAACGCACAACCCATTGCGTTATCTTTTCTTTCATGGAAAATATGTGCACCTTTTGTTTTTGGTAGTTTTTAGAACACCCAATTTGGAACATACAGCACTGCATTATTGTTTCTTATGTCTGTTGCGATACTAGGTACTATGAGCAAGAGTGTTCACATTTTTTATTAGGCCTCAGTTAGAGTTATTGAACGGCTATTATAGTTTATTAGGACATAGTTGTAATTTGTGAGCACTTTATTGAATTTCAGCCTGTCCTGCACACAGGCTGAGCACTCAAGGGCAGGTGGGGAGGGGGTATGAGATGGTTGCCAGCTTATTATTGCAAGGGAAGCTTCCTCAAGGGGGGAATGCTCAGTCCCAGACAACAAATGTTGCCTCATCAAATAGGGAAAGAATACATAATGTTTGTGAAGAACACAGTGAGGGGAGGGATTAGTTCTCAGGCAGCCACAGTGTGAAATTGGCTGAATAATATGGAGAAATTAGCAGAACTTATGGTCCAGTGACGGTGTGCAGCAGTGGGCCTATCACATTTTTTTTCTAAGCAGACATTTATTGCAGGGAGGTTACTAGAAGATGAAGTACCGGGATTGGCAACCTGTGTCGAGACATAGTGAGCAGGGTCAGGCTGTGTAAATGGAAAATGAATAGAGGAGGTGTGTGCCATGTTGGTTTGTTGCTTGTTGTTCCATCTCAGTGGGATGTTGCGGCCCAGTTCTGTAAAGTGGCATGGTCCAATTAGAATGAGGCCCTGTATTGAACTGTTTCCCTTAGATGGGACTGGTGCATTTTTTGCTAACCAAAGGCGGGTGAGGTCATGTTGGGTGGGTGGTGTCCCTTTTTTGTGACCAGATGGTAACTGTCAATAGTTTTTGAACAATGTATAGAGTCGTTTAGAGGTCTGGAGATGACCAGCCAATGATAATGTTAGGATGAGGTTTTTGTTACATTTCTTTTGCAATATGATAATTTTTTGTATTTGGCTATAAAATGTTCAGCCCACTGTTGGCATTTTTAAGTTGGCTATGTTCAATTCATGGAACTTTTTTGAAACGAATCACTCTTGGACCTCCGCGACTGAAGTTCTAATCACCATTCAGGTAGTGTCGCAATGGTGCGTGCAGGAAGACCGGAGACACTGAGTTCCCCCACTCCGATTGTGACAATAATCCAAAAAGGCTGCACGCATCAACTTACTGCGCCACAACAAAATTTGAGAGAACTTGAGTTGTTACCAAGAATTACAAGGTTTGAGTTGTTACCAAGAATTACAAGGTTTATTTATTAATAGCCCCTTATTTGATGACACGTGTTTCGGCACAATCCATGTGCCTTCCTCAGATCAGGGCAATATCTATTTGATACCATGAAAATATAGGAAGTACAAAAAGTCATAACATGACAATACAGCAGAAAACCCCATTGGGGTGAAACAAAAAAACAAAATTATTAAGAATATTGTGAAATCATAGGTTTTACACCATTAACAAAAACACAAAACAACACAAATGGAACATTCATTATATAATAATATGTATTATATCCCGTAACATTACGTAACAGTCATATAAGATTCCAAAACAGCAAATCAATTAAAATTAGAACATACCATTCGGTCGTCGAGTTTTCCTCGTAGTATTGTTTAGTGTACACTGTCTAATCGGGATGTCTTTTCTCTCTTCTTTCTCCCATCCTCTTCTCCTCCCCATAATCTTAATTATTTACCACCCCCATTTTTCACCCTCTTCGTATGAAAACTCGACGACCGAATGGTATGTTCTAATTTTAATTGATTTGCTGTTTTGGAATCTTATATGACTGTTACGTAATGTTACGGGATATAATACATATTATTATATAATGAATGTTCCATTTGTGTTGTTTTGTGTTTTTGTTAATGGTGTAAAACCTATGATTTCACAATATTCTTAATAATTTTGTTTTTTTGTTTCACCCCAATGGGGTTTTCTGCTGTATTGTCATGTTATGACTTTTTGTACTTCCTATATTTTCATGGTATCAAATAGATATTGCCCTGATCTGAGGAAGGCACATGGATTGTGTCGAAACACGTGTCATCAAATAAGGGGCTATTAATAAATAAACCTTGTAATTCTTGGTAACAACTCAAACCTTGTAATTCTTGGTAACAACTCAAGTTCTCTCAAATTTTGTTGTGGCGCAGTAAGTTGATGCGTGCAGCCTTTTTGGATTATGTTCAATTCATGTTCACGGCCACGATGTATGAATACATTTTGTGTTTTTTCCTGCAAGTGGTGCGCCCCTTTTTTGTAGTTCTGTGGATTGCTTTTTCTACTTTTTTGACCTGTCCTGGGAATGCACCTAGCTCAACAAGTTAACCTTGAAAGCAATATTTTCTCCATCATTTTCCTTTCAGTAAGTTAGCTCCACTGCATAAAAGGTTTCTAAAACCGCCTGAAATATCACCACACAAATCCATATGAATAGCCTTGTTATTTCAAGGGTACATTGATGCCTTACCACAGGGTTCTGAAACCTTTGGCTCTGCAGATGTTTTGGACTATACCCGCCATAATCCCTCATCATTGATTAATCTGGCTAGGTGTGATGGGAGTTGATCTACAAAATATCTGGAGAGAGGAAGACTGCTGAGTGTTACCTTATTGAGCCATCCTTAATTCTGAGTAGCCATCATTAGTTTCTTCGCAAAGAACATGATAAACTCTTTCTTATATACAGGAGCCATGCAATTGGGTTACTACCCTCCCTTCTAATATTTTATGTAGCACACAAATACTCTGAGCAAAATATCCAACAAATTCCCCAATCACAGCTTCTATGCAGTTGGTAATTAAGCAAGTTAACAGGATTGTTACATCTACTTTGTGCCAAATAACCTTCTAGAAATCCCAAGCGAAGAGTAATTCTGACATATCTCATGTTCATGTGTAACTTTTAGTTATGCTATCTTAAATTTGTATAGCGCCTACTGCTATCGTTCATGGCAGTGAAGCGCTTTTGCCCCTCAGAGAGGCAAAGGAGGAGTATGATAGAACATTCAGGAGTGGGAGGGCGGAGCAAAGTAGAGCAGATAGTTGGGATGAGGACAAAGGACAGATAGGCATTGGAAGGAAAAGGTGGACAAGCTATGTGTGCAATTGTACTGGATTTATCATGGGACTCAACTGTATTTTATAGGGCACAGCACCAAAAGGAGATATAGCCAGAGGAGGTGTTTCCTGTGCCAGGGGGTATGTCTGGAATGTACTCACTGCATGGTGACATGGGGAATGCTGAAGCCATGGCCAAGAAAACACAGGCAACAAAGCCCTGCTACTTACTTCCTTAGGTCTCTTACAACATTTGGCTGGGGTTGAATGACAGAAATCCGATGATGCCTGTTTTTTTTTAACAGCTGCCTCAAAAGCGACCAACAAAAACCCACGTTTTTTGATTTCCTCATTTATTTATGTCATGGTTGCCAAAGCCCGAGGCAGGTGTGCAAAGTGCTTAAACACAGCAAGCCTGCATATGGCTCAGCCGCAGCCAGACCTATGTACCTTCCACAGTATCACAGTGAACTGGGGCATGAAGAAACCATGGCCAAGAAAACACAGGATGCAAAGCCCCTACATTCACCCTCCTTAGCACCGAACAGCCACAAAAGGTCAGGTTCTACAGATGTGAAAGCTGGAAGGAAATATGGGCAAATGTAACTGATCGTGGTATTTCAAATACAGATTCCCTGGTACCAGAAGCCCCAGTCCGGCCTCCCTGGAGGTTCGTGTGCCCTGCCAATGCCTTTGTGGTTATGGTTATGAAATGATATTGTCAATTACACGTAATTTTCTGAACAGGGCTGAATATCTAAGAGTCCTTTCATAAGAGTTATTTGTACTAGTCCATTTCAAGAAAGAGAACAGCAAAGATTTTCTTTAAGGGTAAGGAAGAAAAACAAATTACTTGCATTCTCAGTAATGGCCGCTGAATCAATTAAAATTGATCTCCATACTACCAGAACAAGATAATCCTCTTTTACATAATAAAACAAGCAATTGGACCAGCAAATATTACAATTGCAATTGAGTTATTGATTGAAATGTCTTTCCAACATAAGAATATTGTGTTTGTGATTAGTGATCAGTGTGTACATAGCAAATCATATTAAAATGGGATTAAATGCACCACCACGTGTAACTGCACACATTATTGACAGTTATCACAAGAGAATGCATGCAGATAAATAATTTAAAAAAGTTTTGTGTCACTCTATTCTTTTCTATTTTTTCTTTTTTGAATGTGTTTTGACTGTATGATTGTCCTATTTCTTCACTGTGTCACACATAACCGTACAATCTTGACTTCAGTCTTGATTAAGAATGCAAATGTGAAACATGCATCGGCTGCTAATGTAAAAAGACCATTGATTTGCTTGGTGAAACTTAATTTGGATAGTTCACCAGCGATAGATTTAAAGATAAATGTAATCATAATTTGCCAAATGGTTATAAGAATTCCACTTATTAAGGAAGAAAGAGTAATATACGAATGTACGCAGTGACACGCCTACTGCCTTACCAAAATTCTGAAGAAAACACCATACCCTACCAAACAATTAGGAGTACCACCACATAGGCTTTCCATCTCCTTGCCACAATCAAACTTGTGGATTTGTTTTCCTATACACATATAGAATAATGTAGGGTTTGGAGGCACATGATGTTTGGTTGGCACGGTAGCACACCAAACCAGGAGAAGGCCCACGAAATAACCCGGACACTGGGTTACTTTCTCTTCCCCTTCTCATATTAAAGCTCAGTAGAACAGCTTCAGAATGACATTCATCAGGAGGCCAACTTGTGTATGTAAGGGTTTGACAGCAAGTCCAACAAGGTACTGGATCTCTGGAAGACAGGAAAAGAGTTTTGACACATTGGCTCACTCCCTGTGATTGGTAATTGGGATTTGGGGCAGCTGGCAATGTATCCAATGTTTCTGCCCTCAGGATAAGTGAAACCATAATCATCTTTACTTTGCCCATCTACTCCATCTTGTGATGACCCACTTCAAAAGCCTGTACTTGCCACTGGAATGGGATGGTGAGTGTGGTCCAGAAGACCTGCACCATATCACACGTAGGTGAATATGTGGAATGGTTTAAAAAACAAGAATCAGTTTGTACACAAATAGATTTATATTGTCCTAGGGTTTGTTGGTGGGACAACTATGACCCACCTTACCAACACTTACGGTGTCCAAAGTATGTTAGAAAAGCTGCCACTAGTCCAGCTGAAAACCGCAATGCTGCCTCAGTTGAAATAAAACCCTCCATATGCTGGAGTGTCTGAGAGAAACCTACAATACTGTGACTGACTACTGCAATAGCCAGAGCCAGCAACTGGAGTGCACTACCCAACACCTACAAAGTGACACATGTTGAACAATGGGCCTCATTACGACCCAGGCGTTAACCATGGCGCTATTAGCGCCATGGTTGACGCCGGTACCTTACCGATTCCGCCATGGTGAATGGCGGAATTAACGCCCCATTCCAAGGTTGGCGGGGCGGTAATTCCCCATTCACCATTGGCCCTTTCCCATTCCCATTTTTGCCCCCATAGGGCTCAATGGAAATGGGGAAGGCGGTAATTACGGTACCGCAAATTGCAGTACCGTAATTACCACCAAGGTCTCTTTGCCGGTCCCGTCCTTAAGGGAGGACCCACAAAGGGACCTCGGAATTGGGCGGTAAGGGATTACCGGCACCAGTGCCCTTACCGGTACCGGTAATCCCTTACCACCCGGGTCGTAATGAGGCCCAATGTGTGATTGTTACTGCAGCCTTTTGAAGAGCAAACCAAGCGGGCTAGCCTGCATTCTATGTTACAGAATGAGGTGACTGGTTTATATGGCATGTCTGCAGATGCAGAATGAAGGCAGCTAACCACGAAATTATAGACCTTCCAACAGGACTTACATATTGTTGCAATGTAGGGGAATTTGCAGTTCCTCCTGGCAACTTTTCATGTCCCACTATTTAAAGTCAAAGTGCCAATTTTCAAACAGCATGTGGGTAAGTATGAGGAAAACACAGGGAGCTGTCATTTTAAAGAGAATGTGCTATTGATATGCAACAATGTAGTAAAGAGTCATTTAAAAGCCTGGATGGAACAACAAGAGAAAGTGAAAGGTCAGAGGTCATCAACACAGTGCAGGACCTCACTGCTGAAAATAACAGGCACACTTCTTTCTCTAAACCTCTAACACTAGCAGTCCCACTACCACTGTGACGATCCTTCTGATGGCGTCACTTCTCCCCAGGGGAAAACCCCTCTCCATGAGGCTACGGAGGTGAGACTGTGAACCAATAGTCCCCCCAGGGGTGGTAACATCCGGGAAGATCTCATGGTCAAGGACTCCTCTCCTGGGGATAAAGATGCGATTTGGAGGCACTGGCCCTTTAAACTCCAACCCGTTAGGCTAGCAGAAGGACCTGAACCTTATGGTTTCAAACTCATGTCTAAAACCATGTGTTACTGGGAATCATTGAACTACCCTGGCGGTTTTGGTACTGAGATGAAGAAACTCCTGAGAATGTTACAAGCAAGCAGGATAAACATCAGAACCGCTGCATTCAATTTAATAGATGTTGTGTCAGGGTGGACCTTACTATATCAGAGCATCAGAAACCAACAAAGGTGGAAGAGTACCAGGAAGGGTACTGAAGAGAGTACTAGCGAGAGAACCAGAGGGAGCAGATGCGAGAGAGCAGTCGAGCTGGAGTGAGAAATCCAGATTCAGAGATAGATCAAAGCCCGGGAGAACAACTGAAGGCCGGCCTGAGAAGCTTGTGATAGAGACTTGGAGGGTGTGGTTCAAGGGAATGCACAAGTACATCTCACCAGCCAATGGGTTGTTGGCCATGGAGAAAGCGGAAACAAAGAATGGAATAGGCATCCTACATGGAGGCAGAACACCAAATGCTATACAAGTGAAAGTTTGTGGCCGGTGGGTGAGAGACAAGCCGAACAAGAGAAGGAGCAGCAGAACACCCCAGTTGGCCAGAAGTATAGTGTTCATAAGATGCAGGGAATGCATCATTCCAGTCAGCTGAGAGTTGACCTTACAGAAGAACAGAGATTGGGTTGCGGTGGCGTGACTTGTAGAGGGTGGACCGGGCGGTCAAACAACTGTGCCGAAACCACTAACCCTACTCATTCATACAGCAATCTACCTGAACAATATCCAGAAAGGTGGTGGCTGGACGTTCTATTCAGGAAAGGAAGGTTGAGTCCCAGTCTGCTTCCCAACTACCAGTTGTACAGAGCCCAAGTAGTGAACCCCGATGAGATTGGGAGAAGGCGATTGACCAACTTCCAAAACTTTACCGACCAGGTGAAGCATTTAGACCCCAATACAGCTAACGCGAGTTAACGAAAGTCTTTGAGGGAGTAGACAAGCTATCCAAGAAACTCTTTAGATGTTCAATTTAACTTAACGAAGGCAATAAGAGGCAGAACAGTGTATGAACTGAGAGCCCATACATCAGCGATTGAGAAGACACTTTGTCCAGGAATCCGAGACCCCAAATCTTTGAAACACCACAATAGGGGGTTATCTTAGTAACCCTGGAAACTTCAACAGAGGGGCTTGAAAGGGTTGGAGACCCAGTGATAGTTTATGCTCTCCTTCTCGATCCAAACACTGAATAGCTCGGGAAGCCCGTGCCATAGGGGAGAATCTGTGGACAGACTAGGGCGGGACCATAGAGACAACCCCCAGTCATCTTCTGTCGTCTGTCTGTTACACAACACTAAGTCCTGCCAAGAATCTTGTCATTTTCAGCTCATGCCATAGCCTTGCCTTCTCGAGATATAGAGAATGCCCTTATTGTTATTTTCATCACTTTGAAAAAAAAAAAAAGGAAAAATCAAGAACCCTTTGAGTATGTAAGCCATAGAAAACAAAAGAAGACAGCAAACTATTTTTGTGATGTGGTTACATGTCCAGTTCCACTGGAGCAGGGGTACTGGTGAGTCGATAGAGACTCCATGAAAAGCGTCATTGTCCCAGATGGGCCAGATCAAGATTTGTACAAAACCGGGAGACCCTAAAACCTCCCTAAGGGAGCTACACACCTTATAAAGAAATGTGAAAAAACATTTGGGGAACCAGCTAGGAGAAGGGAGCCATTCTCCTAGCCCCACGAGAACTTTATGTGACTGTTTATTTCTGTTGCGTTACGGAGAACCCGGACCCTTTGTGGAACCTTTGTTTGGAACAACCTGAGAGGCATTTGGACACTTTACTTCCAGAAGAAGGGAGTCATTTTCTAGGATAATAAACAGTAGCTGGACTATATGGTATTTTGTTGTAGTGACCGGAACAGTGCTTTTTTCTTTTGACTCACACAGACTTCCTGACGAGCACCTGAGTTTCTTGAAAACCACCTAGAGTTAGGCATCGATAGGTTTGATTTCTATTTAATAAAATCTATAGAAACCACTATTGCACAACTTGATCAGTCTCTTCCTTCCTTGTCACCAATCCACCATCATTTGACAGTCCCTTGTCACTGCCATCACTGCTTCAGGAGGTAGCTGCTGTATCGGGGTCTGTGTCTCATGATGTGTGGTTCCTGTATACAGCATTGTGCCATGCCTACAATGGTTGTGTATCAATGAGATGCCCAAGGTTCTCTTCTTTGTGCTATTCCGTGTAACTCTCTTCTAGCAGAAGTTGCAAGTTACTATGCCTTTCAGCTTGTTACCATTTTACCATTGAGCATGCTGATGTAGTCCCACCCCAATGACCAGAGGCGTAGTGATGTCACACTCTTAAGGAAAACCAGTGCCGTTCTTGCCCCCTCTGCATGCTCACAGTGCTGAATTAAGATTCTAGGGGACCTGCTGTGCAATCATTTCAGTGGTCCAGGTGAACCGTTTTGCTGTAAAATGTATTAATCAGCTGATCTATCTTACTGGGATTGGTACCACTAACCTGTAGGCCACAAACCAATCCCTTCTGCATGTGTCTTGGCATGCAGAGCTATGTGCCTTAGATCTGAATCTGTAACTGCTCAGCAACCTCACCAGTTTACCTTAGGTGACTTCCATAATCACAGTTCTGCATGATTTGCTCTGCTAGAGGGCTTCTATGTACCAGCATTCAATACAGCACTTTGTAGAAGCACTGGAGTAATCAGATGAAACTGTATTCATGAAGTACATTGCTTACAGGTGGTATTACACTCTATAAAACTCAAAACATCACTCTATGCTCTGTAAAATGCAACTGTCTCTTCTGCCAACTTTCAACTGTTCCTTATGCCAGCTGTCTCTTTAAACTGTCTGTAACTTTGCAACCGCACTGTAACCTGCAAATGTACATTTATCTATAAGTAAGATTTGTCTGCAACAAGCCCCACGATGCCCCCGGGCTGTTGCGCGCTCTACAAATCAGAATAAATAAATAAATAATGGTTCTTATTTTAACACCCTGCAAAGGACAAAAGGCTATCATGAGAATCCAGGGAAAACGGATTTGTTAACAGTTTGCAAACGTCATACATATTGCAATTGTGATGCCAAACCAAAAATATCTGATACAGTAAAATGACACTTGACTAACGAATACACCGCTGCAAAGCTATTGTGTGTTTAATAAAGTGTCAACTCTAAGCCATCTCTTTTTAGAACTCACTCCCATTCAATAGCCTGTGCTTAACAAGGCAGACAAGCAATTACTGCCAGCAAAGATAGTAACCTCTTAGTTTGGAGGCATGAAAACCATGGGGTGCGGAAGCATTAAGGCAATGCAGTGAACAACCCAGAAAGCGGTAAAGACAACGATCTAATAAGAATTCTGTGATTGCTATATCCAACAGTGACTCTAAACCAAAGATCAGGATGAACATAAATGTTGGCTAATGTGGCAATCACCCAAGCGTCGTGGAGGGCAGTGGACATGGCCTGCAACAGCTCACCATGAGAGGTCATTGGTGAGGTCTTTGGCCCGTTACTAACCATGTCCACCCCCCAACAAAGGGGTGATAGCCATTCGCACCCCAGGATTCATCTGGGGAGCAAATGGTTTATTTTAATTTTTCAGGGGGATTGGCTGTGTGTTTTGCGTGACACCAATCTCCCGATAAAAAATAAAAGATGGCAGCCATAATAGGAACATACTAAGTCCCTTTTCCATTTCTATGATGGAGGCCATGAGTGCAAGGAGCACTAGGACCGGAGCACAAGCTCTGGTCGAACAGGTAAGGGGGGAGGAAGTGAGGGGGTGGTGAAAGGATATATTTTGTCTTGGGGGTGAGGGAGAAGGTGAAGAGGTGAGTAGGCAACAGGAAGAAGCACCCTACCCACTTTAAAAAAATGAAGACATAAAAGATGGCGCCTCCCACAGAAGGACCTGAGGTGGCTGGAAAGAGTGGGCAGTATACAGCGCGCACTTCCAGCCACCCGATTGGCTGAACTCCCTTCCCTGTGTGTGAATAATTGTTTGCAGCTTTCTGCCGCTACACGAAGGTGCACAAAATAGACAATCAGGGCCTTTCCTTGGGGGAGGGAAGCAGCAGTCCAGGCGACAGAAACTTGGAGGTCTCAAGACCAGTTCTTAAAAGCAAGCAAGCATTCTGAGACGAATTTAGAACCCTGTTCCTGTTTTCTTATACTTTTAATCACAAATACAAAGAAAGAAACCGTATGGCATGGAGTCTGTCGGGTGTGTTTTATAAGATGTATTTATTGTCAGCACAGCATTTAAAATGGGGAGCGATTATTGGGTGATGACTGCTCACATAGCTGTGATTGGGTAATTGGCAGCCAATATTTTTAGTGTGTTGTCCCTTAAGAAGTGCACATATTGTGTGATTAGAAATACGAGGGGTGCATAACAAACTCCATGCTATTTAAAATAATGATAACAAGGAAGTGACCTTATTGTACATTTGCTTTCACTGCTAACTTAAAGTCTCTGTAGTACAGATGCAGAACCTAGAGAAGATTTGTTTAGACTCCCATTAACATATATTTGCACCAGTTAGAGAGCTGGGATGATCTGTTTTGTAGAGCCTACATTGTAACCAGGACTCAAATCTCAGCTTCTCCCCTTAATCCACTCAATAAAGTGTGCAATCCCAAACCTAAGCAAATGCTTTAGACTCACTGTGCCTTAACTACCGATTTGCAGCATGAGCTATGCAAAAACGCATCATGAATTGCTTAATAAACTATAGATATTGAGCACATTAATAATAATGGGGTTGGAGAGTGAAAATGCAAACTATTCACCATACAAAGACGTATTTGTTGTTTCCAAGTGGGGTTGCGCTGACGATCTCCCTGTTTTCTAAGATTCATTTTAGTAAATTGAATCTGATAAAAACATATTTACGGTCTTTAAATGCTCAAGATGGGGTGCTGGCCTTAGCTAAACGTTCAATTGAGAGGTAAATCACCACAAAACAGAAGCAAAATCTCGCGGTTTGCGCTTTATTCAATGACCATGCACAGGTGATAGCGAAATTGAAGTGTTTTATGCAATATAGTTGTGCACTTTGCCATTTCTACTTATTGCTTTTATGAAATGTAATTTTGCAAGTTGGGGAGGTGTGACCCTGGCCTCCGTGTTGTCGATAAGCTGCCTTTTGACACTCCTCCCACACGTTTTTTTATATGTTGGTACTACTGTGAACCACAGCTAAATTCAAAGTCGTTTAAAACATTCCCTACTGTAACACTTTCATGCAACTCATAAATTAAACCTGACCTGTATTGCATCAAAGCACATTGACTTGCAATGCTACATAAACTAAATGGATTACAGTTTCATCATTGAGAACATAAAACTAATGTCCTTATCAGAGAGCATATATTCACGGCAGAGACAGGCTTGCTTTTCTTATCAATAGTACTTTTGGGGATGTGCCAGCAGACAAATCGACCGGCAGTCAGATGAGTTGCATGAAGACAGAGTATGGTGCATGCTGCCAGGATATTTCAGTTTGCTGTCCGTCATTCATACCGTCCCTGTTCACATGAAACGTACAAAAATGTTATTGATTTTCCATAACTTAATTCTATCTACTCTTTCATAGTTGTGATGTAAAGCAATGTGGTAGTATATGTTTATCTTGGCCGGAGTATGCCTCAGGACTTCCGCCGCGAGCCCTGCCAGCCAACAGAGCACACAAGACACACTGTTGCTTGTCCTGGCTCCACGGACACTCTTGCGCACACGTGACGTGCCCCGTTTATTATCCACACGTGGCGAAGTTACGTCAGTCTGCCGCATTTGCCTGTTGAAGACACAAACACCACACCCATCCATCATGACAACAAAACGCAGTAAACAGGAGTAATACGCAACAACCCTCAGGGTAACCTGAACTGCGACCCTCCCTCCCCAACATGTGTATAACATTCTGGTTGAACTACCACAACTGGTGGTCTAGTTCTTTGTCTGACCAGACTGCTCGACTCAGGAATTCAGTACATAGTAATTGAGGTGGGCAGGCCTCCACCTACCCAGTCTCTGGGGATACCTTCTACCCCTTTCCTTGTTCGGAATCTCCTCACCTGTGCCCACTTGATCCAGGGGAGCCGGTGTGCAGACAGGTCCTCCACCTTCGTCTGATACCTCTGCACAGTCTCACCTCCAGATGGTCTCCGGCTGGACATGTCCCCCAGCTTCTTGAAAAGCTGATTTTTCTCATGACCGTTCTCTTTCCATCTGATGCCGTTATCATCAACCCCTTCACCGCGACAATGTACATGGGATTGGGCTCATACGTCAATGAGATTTTTCCTTGTGGGTGTCGATTTTTTGTCAGCACTTCATCACCCAGGGCCAGCTGATATTGACGGTGGCCCCTTCTCACATTTTTTCCTTCCATCCGATGTCTTTCGGTCCCACTCCACCTGGTCAGCATCAATCATCGCTGGTTCGTTGGGCACCGCTTCCGGCAGGGCCAACTCCGGTGGAGCCATGGGGTTGTCACACAGTGCCCCCGAAGGAATTGGTATAATGCTCTTTGTAGGCTCTGACCTTGCGTGTGGGCAATCCTAAAGACTTTGGGCCTCATTACAACTCAGGCGGTAAGGGGTTTACGGCGCTGTAAACAGCGCCGACCCTTACCGCCTGAGTACGAGGTCCCTTAGCGCCATGGTGGATTTAACACCTGCTTTTAGCAGGTGTTAAAATCCATGGCGCTAAGGGACCATGGAGTTAATTACGCCACCGTAATTTACGGTGGCGTAATTAACGCCTTCCCCACTCCCATTATGCCCTATGGGGCAAAAATGGGAATGGGGAAGGGTAAATGGGGATTGGGGACTTACCGCCCCGCCAAACTCGGAATGGGGCGGTAAGTCCGCCAACCACCATGGCGTAAACATAGTTTACGCCATGGTGGTAAAGTCACGGCCCAGGCGGTAACTTACCGCCTGGGTCGTAATGAGGCCCTTTATTTAGGAACCTCATAAATCTTTCGCCTTCAACATTGGCTCGTGGTCAGACTGGCCTTATTTTCCAGTGATGTATCCCGCACTCCTCCATTAGCTTGGAGAAACTGCTACCCTGGAACAGCGGCCCATTGTCTGGGCACAGGGTATGGGGTAGTCCATGTGTCACAAATATTTTCTCTGGGGCCACTGTTACATCATCGAATGCTACAGAGTCTAGAAACTCTACTTCGGGTACCTCGACCATTGGTCCACCACTACTAAGAAGTGAACACTCCTTTCTGTGGATCCAAAATCTGGATGCACTATTTCATGTGCCACGAGACATACACTCGATTTGAGGATCTGTTACACCAGCGAGGCCACCTAGCACCACAAACAATGCCACAAACTCCTCCACTCACCTCTCCAGGTCAGAGAACCACACTTTCAGAGGGAGCCTGGCCTTGGTCTTGACCATCCCTTGATGTCCTTGGTACGCCAGCTCGATCACCTTGTGTATTTTGCTGGCTGGCACAACCATTTGGTCTCCACATAGCAGTAGACCTGACTCCACTAATGTCAGTTCCTCCCGTACTCTCCAGAGATGCTCTAGAGTCGTTCGAGCTTCCAGAGTCCTTTTCCTAGGCCTTGCAGCACTGACTTCCACTCTCCTCGTAGGAGTGTGTCTCTGAGGATCTGAAAGCATTTGTCTCCCTCTGACACCTTTTCCAACTCTTGGATGGGCATGGAGTTTAGGGTGGTGGACTCCACTAGAAGTTGGACATATTCGTCCACCTCCTCGATACTTGGTTTGTCTCATTTGTCCACATCCGCCCGTGGGTGTCGCGATAAATATACCCTGGTCGGTAAACTTGTGACACTCCATACTCCAATAGGGCCAGCATCCATCTTTCATTTTGATCTGGTGGCTTGGACAGTGATTCCGCTATGATCGGCAGCAATGGTTTGTGGTCTGTCACTACCGTCACTGGCCTGGCAAGCACATACAGGTGAAAGTGCTGGCACCTCCACAGTACTGCTAGAGCCTCCTGCTCTATTTGGGAGTACCGTTGCTTGGATTTCAACAGTTCCTGACTGGAATATGAGGTGGGCTGGTCTTCTCCTTGGTGATCTTTTTGCATCAGAACAGCTCCCAGTCCAAATGGACTGGCGTCCACCACCACTTTCGATGGAAGAGAGGGGTCATAAAATGGCATGGTGTCATCGGCTGTGAGTGCTCCCTTCACATCATCAAATGCTGCCTGTTCCAGAGGTCCCAATTGCCAGGTGGAATCCTTCTGAGTGAGTCTCCTCAGGGGTTCTGCCCTCATGGCCAGGTTCCTAATGAACCGACCAGAGTATGTCACCATGCCCAGGAAGCTATGTTCCTCTGTCACGTTTTCCAGGGGCTTTACCTCCATGATGTCTTTGGCTTTCATGTGGTCTGGCGACACACCCCACTCCTTGAATGTGATTGCTCGTTCACAAGAACTTGCACTTCTCCTTGTGTAACATCAGGCCCAATGTTTGGATGTATTTGAGAGTCTTCACCAGCTGTGACATATGTTCCATTTCGGACTTGGCGAAAACCAAGATATCATCACTGATGTTCTAAAGTCCATCTAGGTCTGCCAGGGCTTCATGTATCAGATTTCAAAACACTTCCACTGCCAATGACACCCCAAAGCTAAGGTGCTTCTATTGATACAGTCCGTGGTGTGTGGTGAACATCGTAGTGTATCTGGAGTCTGGGTGTAACACGAGCTGGTGGTATCCCACTCTGAGGTCAAGTTTTGAAAAGAACTTCGCACCTTGAAGCTCTGTGATGATGTTATCTATCATCGGTGTGAAATGCCTTTCCCTTTTGATGGCCTAGTTAGATAATCTCATGTCTACGCAGATTCTGACCGAGTCAGGTTACTTGGGTTTGGGGACGACCACCATGGGAGATACCCAAGGTGCCGGGACGTTCACTTTCTCAATGATGTCCAACCTTACTAGGTTCTCGAGTTCCTTGTCTACCAAGTCCAGTAGTTGGATCGGAACCCTTTGGTGTATCAGGGCCACTGGCTCAATTGATTCATCAATGTGCAGTCTTACTGGCTCACCAACCATCTCATCAATCCCCTCAAAACGCTGCTCAAACTTCTGGAGAATGTCTTGCACATCCTTGATATAAAACCCATAGGCTACTCTGACAATCCCTAAGGCCTCAGCAGCTGCACAGCTCAACAGCTCAACAGGGTGTTATGGCTCACATATATGATGGAGAAACGGCTTTGATGGAACTGCCACAACGCTCTACTTTTGCTACAAAGGCTCCCACCAGTAGAATGGGTTATTCACCACTGACTCGGTTGATGCAAGCATGGGGGTGTGGCCATTGCCTCATAGTGAACCCTGGCCATCACATTGACAGAGGCACCAGAGTCCATCAATGCTGGCACTGGCGAACCGTCCACGTGCACTGTACACTTTGGCTGTCTTCAGGATTTTCACTTTAGCACATTCACACTTGAAATTAAAAAAAGCTGCATGTGCATCATCATTTGGGAGTGGCAGGGCGGAACCATCTAGCAGAGCAAGGGGGCGTGGCCGGGGCCAGGCTATTTAAGCCTGCCCTGCCCACAGGCCTAGAATTTGCGGTATTCTGCCTAAGCAGCGTAACGCTCACCGCCGCCCGAGAAGCATCTTACCTGTTTTCCAGTGCAACCATCTCAGAGAAGCCTCTTACCTGTTTTCCAGCAAACCATCTCGGAGTAACATCTTACCTATTGTCCAGTGAAACCATCGCGGCGAAGCATCTTACCTGTCGTCCAGAGAAACCATCGTCGAGAAGTATCTTACCTGCATAGCCGTCCACACCATTGAGGAGGTGCTATTTACCCGTTTTCTCCATCAGAACCAGCTGAATCTTCACTGAAGTGTCTCTTACCTGCTCGCAATGACTCCATCCGCGATCGTCCAGGGCGTACTTACCTGGCTCGTGGAATACAACCACCGACTACACGCCTTATCTGACCTTCAGCTCGGACACCAACTCCGAAGTTCTACACAGCCAGCTTCATCGTGGTCGCAGGCATCCTTCACCAGCCGCCAAGTCTGCGCACAGCAACTCTTCTCTAAGCACCGCCAGACTACACCTGCAGGAGGAAAGAACAAATAAGGTTAGAAACCTAATAGAGACATTCGCTAAGGTCACGCGCCATCGCATCTAGCACTTACCTTTGGATCCCAACTGGTTATCTTCTTGGGAACACTTTGAAGTCCTCCACCAGCGCAACGGCTCCACTGGCCTGCCATCACCTATAAGGGAGAAAGAGACATTATTAAGAGTACGTACTTAAATCATGTGACAAGACATTAATACTCATATGAACAATAATCATCATAAAGACTCCTACATTCAAAGTGGTTCAGTCACAGCCGGCCTGGGCCGCCACATCTATGGACCAGTGACGCAATGGGGTCTTCTTGAAGCACCCCTGCTGATGAGAAGCAGGATGGAGAGCTCGCCCTAACCATATATCAGGTGAGCCTATATGAGTAAATGCTTACTTACCTCATTTTGGCACAAAAGGTCCGAGGGGAGTCACAATACCTCCACACCCTTCTCATTGCCTCTCGTGTTCCTGCAGGGGCAGTACCAGAATCCAGAACAGTCTACCTGGCAGCAGCTGGGGGTGAGAACCGATCCCAGGGAGCCAAATCCAGGGAGGGCTCCAACTGTGCCGCAACATCCCCGCAGAGACCAGGTGAGAGTAACACCTGAGCTCTTAGGGACCATTGAGCACCGCTAACCTTTTCCAAAGCTCAGTGGAAGTCAGTGCTTCGACAGGCTGCTGACCGGAGACGGGGACCGCTGAGGAGAACGAAGATAAGCACCGGACATTCTGTCCACCATTGTAGACCAGGGTTTGCAGGTTTCCTATAACCGCTGGAGGCCCCTCAAAACCATGTTGCCCAGAAGCAGGGACCGCTTGACGTAGTGCCATTGATGACCTGAGCCGCACGCTCCATTGATTAAGACATTAGATTCCCGGATGTGCTCGTCCGCACCACCGACCGCCATACCCCGCGGGAGAAGGACAGGCCGTCGATGTGCCGAGGAGCATCCGCCGGTGGGTTTCCCACCACACCAAGACCGTAGAGACCCCAGATGTCTCGACGCCCTTGCTGGGCCAAAGTTCTTCACAAACTCTTTGCAGTCCAGAACTATCGACATCGAGGTGCCCTGCACGCCTCTTCCTTGCAGGACGTCTTCGACTCGTCGTCGACGAGCACCAGCCAGAACAGAAGCTACTGCCTCGATGCCGTCGAACTTCCATCAAAGATTCTCGACACTAAGTTCACTTTCTTCGAGGCCCATCGACGATCCGTGGCTCCTGCTTTAAAGGGAGTCCCTCAAGAAGGATCCCTCGACACCTCCTCGAGGAACTCTACTATTCCAGGTACATAGGGGTGGTAGAAACAATTTTAGAAGGGAATAAGACACATTGAACAATATATGCACTGGTCTTGTAAGCACTGGGCTTGTAGTATATCTTTATTTTTCAGGTTGTCCAGGTGGGGGGATCTCCACACAGAACTGTGTCGAGTGGTAGGGGCCAGTATTCTGCCAATTGTTCTAACCAGCTGCTTTTCCTCCTACGTCTATTGTTGGTTACCTTTATTAATTGATTTGTGTGACATTTGACCAGAGTACAGTTGATGCACTTTAATGAAATCTGATAATTGTGGTACCACTTAGAACTGTAGATATTTGCCATTGTAGATTAACTGAGCAGAAAGTGAGTTAGTGTGATTGTGAATATAACTTTGAATCTTAATTATTTAAAGACTGTGTTTTAACTAATACAGTGTGTGGACATTCCTTGGTGGGTGCTTGGGGACTACACTGTACTTAAGAACCAGCCTGCATCACCTCCTGAGAAGCTAGGTCTTGATTGCTTGACTACGTTACCTATAATAGAGAAGCTTGGCTGGGGTCCTCTATGCCTCTCCTCTGCCATAAAAAGAGCAGGAGTACAGACACCCCCCTCCAGTCTTTACACCCTGTTTATTTCCCTGTTATTTATATTGCTATTGATATTGATATTTTATTTCTATTGCGCTCGTACACAAGTGTTTCAAAGCGTGACAAGGCAAGGGAGGGGAACAGGGGAGAACAAAACAGCAATCTTACTAGGCCCAGTGACATTGAGAATGCGCAAGTGCATGGGAGAGGGGGAGGGCAAAAATGCATGGAAGGCAACAAACAGTGGTAGTGCAGCCAGCAATTTGCAACTGCTAGGTTTAAGGCAGCAAACAGGGTAGGTCTGATAAGTGCAGGAAGAAAAAGGGGGAGCTGTATGGGTGCAGATACAGACCCCAGTGCAAGGGGTGGCCCAGATGCAGTGCAGGAGGGTGGCAGGGTGAGCAGGTACCTGGGCCCGGAGGACAGAGGGTGGCCAGGTGCACGGTGCCAAGAGAGAACAGATCAGCAGGGGAGAGGGGGAGCCAAGGGAGAAGAAAAGAGGAAGGTCTTGAGGTGCTTCCAGAACCAGAGATGGTTCTCCTCAAGTTTTAGAGTGGCAGGGAGGCTGTTCCAGAGGGAGGCCCCAGCCAAAGACAGAGATCTACCCCAGCTCATTTCTTTGACAAATGACTGACCCTGAGGGAGTTGGAGGTAGAGGAGTGAAGAGCTCGAGAGGGGAGTTATTTGCGGAGGGATAGCTGAAGGTATTTTGGACCCAGGCCCCAGAAAGCCTTGTGGACAATGCAGAGGGTTTTGAGTTACGTCACTCTGCCGTGTGTGTCTGTTAAAGACACAGACACCACAGTATGACATTTTCACGCCCTGTTTTCACTTGCTCTTATAGCTTCATATGAAGAAAAATCATTTGTTCTATCTGCAGGAAAGTTGTGTGCTACACCAGGGGCAAGGCAGCGGACAGCATCTGGGTCCAACCTTTTGCTCCATGGGTAATCCTGCATGGCATGGGACGTCGAAAGTGCAGTAGCCCCAGTCTCCTCCTTCTCTGTCATCTGCTGGTGAACGATCAATTTCTGCCCTACCAGGTGCTTTTTTTCGGTCTCCTGTGTTAGGCAACATTGTATGTAGTAACCCTGTGGGAGACCACACCAAAAGTGTCCTCTGTACAGGCCTGCACTACACAAGTTGGTAGAGTGACTGAGCAGCCAGACTTATCTCAAGAGGGGTAAATGTGAGCTGTAGTGGTGTAACATAGAGGTTCACAAAAACAAGTATTCAAATAACATTTATACTCAAGGTTTTCTAGTGGATTTATTTTTTTTATTTAGCAGTCAGTGTTTTTTAAATTTAGCCTTCTCTCGAAAGGGCAATATGCAACAATAAAATACACTTCAAATACACTTCCTCAGATTTAAGTTAAGTAAGTAGATAGCCTTTTGGGATGTCATACACACACTTCCTACACCCTGAGGTGACTGACTTCAATTGCTAGGACAAAGTGGACATTTATATATCACTTTTTACACTTAATGCAATACTGAGGTTGTGGAAAAGGCAAAGGTTAGGGAAGAAAAAAGGTTAAGAAGTTCCCTGAACAGGTGAGTACTTTACAGTCCACCAATGAAGTATAGGTTAACCCTTTCCCAGCAATAGAAGTAACGTATGTAGCACATACGAGGGACAGTTAAACACAAAGTCAGTGGGTCAGAAGAGTCTGCAGGGAGCCAGGTCATCCAATGTCAATTGAAACAATGTCTAGGGAGCTTAGGCACTTCTTGCAGATAGCACAAAAGTATTGTACAATGTTATATAGAGAGTTTGTAGAAAAGAATCACTGTTGGCCCACAAGCTGTAAGGCTTGTGAAGGCAAAGCTGCAAGTAACTCTGCAGAAAAAAGCAGCTAATGCAAGTCTCCAGTGAGACAGACAAGCTACAGATGAAAAAAGCTAAGTACCCCTTTGGTCAAGACAGTACCTTAGGTTAGGAGAAGAGGATCCAGCTGGTTTCTGTTCTGGTTTCAGTCCTGCATTTCCAGGGTTCCTGGACCTCAGTCATGGAGACAAGAGGGAGGATGTCTGGAGTACTCCTGCGCTGCAGTTTGAATGTTGGTGGTGGCAAAGGGCTCTCTCCAAATCAGCGGCACTTTGCGGTTTCAGCTACCAGCAAATAGCAACACCATGGTTCTTGGACACCCTGTGGGTTTCCCTTGCTTCTGGGGTCCAGCACTCTGTTGTGGTGGCTCAGGCTTGGGTCGTCCTGCTTTGGGAGGGTCCTCAGGATCTTCTTGGGGCTCGGGTCCAGCTTAAAGATGATGCACCTCGTTTCTGGTGTTCCTGACCCCTGGCACTCGGTTCCAGCAGCAGCAAGGAAGTACAGTGAGCAGGGAGAGGGGTTCCAGCAAAGTTTGTCTTGTGGTCAGTTGGTCCCACCAACCCAAGGGAAGAAGTCGTCCATTCCGAGCTTCTCTAGTCAGTATGAATTTCAGATCTTCAGCACTGCAGCAGGGCTTCACCGGCAACCCAACGGTGCAGGAGGGTGCAGCAAGCTTCTCTTCCAGTTTTTATTCTTTGGGCCCTTTGTCCCGTTGTCGACTATGTCTTCTGTCCAAGAGACCTCGCCTTTTATGCAGGGTGCTCCCATTCAGACACAACCTAGATGTCACTCTCACAGCAGGGCGGCTGTCCTCCAAGGACAGCCAGCCAGACAATCACCTTTGGGTGCATCCAGGTAACCTAGGAGACTAAGGACATGGAGTTTTGGGCACCACCCTCGCTTCTTGCCCTGCCAGACACACTGGAGCTGGAGAACGGCTTCAGCAGTGAAGCCGCCAAAAGCAAAATGAACAAAGAGGTTAAACCTGGTTTGGCGCACAGAGTAAAACCCAAGAAAGACCTCACAAGCAAGAAGTGGTGAAAAAAGAAGCCCGGGCCATTTTAACAAAATGGACGCCCATGGGTGCAATACTGCAGCTGGGAAATCCGGCTGTGGTAAAAACGCACAATGGTAGGAAATTTAAACCATTGCCACCAGCCATTAAATGTAGTGAGGGTAACATAAAAAATGTTAAATGAGTAAGTAGGAAAAGGGGCTAATAAGTAACCCCCCACCCCCAGTACTTCCACATAAAATGGGCTGTACTGGACCTACATAGGAAAACCAGGTAAGTAAAGTAAATTTCACTTGACCACTCTTGGGAAAGGTAGCTTACCCAAGAGAAGGTATTTAAACCTTAAGAGAAAACCTAAGGACTTCTCTGTGAGATTGCACTGATGGTGCTCTGTGTCACAATACAAAAGGTGATGTCCATGGAGTTTGTTAGACTCCAAAACCAAAAGAAACACAGAATGCAAATCAGATCAAAAATACATGACAGAGTAAGGAAAGGGTCTCACTCACTCCGGATAAAAATTAAAAGTCCTAAAGTCCAGCAAAAGGGCTGGGGGTCTCTAAGGTTGAAGAGAATTAGCACAGAAATGAGAATTCTCCCTAACACTCTCCAACACCACCACTCACTGCTCTCCCCTCTACCCATTGTCGTCTTGCATGTCTGTGGCAGCCTCTACTTGCTGCTGTTGGGAAACCACCTCTTCTCTTCAAGGTTCAAGGTGGATGCCCTTCTAGCTACCACGAAATCCCCCTGATTAGTAGTCACATCCTCTTCCACATGCACCTCGTTTGCTCCTTTGACTTATTCATGTTAATGTCCTGCTAGCATCTTGTAACAATAAATAGCCAAGTGCATTTCACGAGGAAACCACACGATGACAGTGGACAGAAGTGCCACTGAGCCTGCCAATATTTTCCAACAGTTTTAACATATGCCTTCTGGTCCTTGCTAGTACTAAATTACTGTATTTAAGATGGCATACTCCAAGGTACTCTTTCAATATGACCACAGCATCCTTGAACTATGACTGAAGGTTTGCATCACAGTTGGGTCTGTAAACATTGGCATGTCAAAAAGAGGGGGTGTCCACAAAGAGCTACCTATTAATGTCACACTTTAGGTTGAAGATTTCTAACTCACATTGGGTGAATATGAACTATCATCTTTTTAAGCAGATATCAAAAGATAAAGGGAGGTCGGAATTACACAAATATGTCAAATTTTATTTCATAACTCATTATAAAAATTTGACACCATTGGTCCTATTTGTAAAAACATATGACAACACATAACACAAACGTTTTTAGACAAAACAAATGCCGGTTCTCAAACACAGGTATACTTGTTCAAAAATTGGTATATCACTAATATACACAAGACCTAGAGTGATGTTAGTAACTTGAGGGTGACTTTAAAACATGCAATACAAATTTGATGTCATAAGCAATCCCCAATTTTTTTAATATAGTTGTGTTGACAGAAATGAGTCTGTTTCCAGCCTTACGATGTTTGCCAACGTATAGATGGTATCAGTTGGTTGACCTGACGTGTACTCGTCCGACTAAGGCTTTCATCAGGACACATATAACCCAGATGGGAGGGTTCTTTTTAATGTTGTGTTAGCGGTCTGATTCCATTTTTTACCAGCGTATCTACAATAAACCATAAAACAAATATTTTACCGACGAGATGACCCAATTGGTCATTTTTATTACAACACACAATGTACAACGAAATTCTGTCAGCCTATGAACCTATTTAAGTGCGCATCAAGCATTTTTTTCAGTATAAATCAGAAAAAAGAGAAAATTGGAGCTAATTGGTTTGCCCCTGTGACAGCATCATCTAGTCACATCAATTAATGCAGTTAAACAACTGGTACATCATTCATGTCTCAACAACTTGGACATCAGTGTCTGCTTATATCCGCAATACATATAGAAAGAGAAAGGGGGGAGGGGGAGAGGAGGGAAGGGACGGGGAAAGGAGAGTGGGGGAAGGGAAAAAAACAAATGAGCATTCTTTACATTAAGTGACCTATCAATTTGTCACTAGCTCTGTATAACGTGCTTAGTCAATAGCCGGTAAGTACCTGGATGAATATGTACCTCAGAGTCTTTTTTTGCAGTGGTCAGTACTGAAAGTTTTGCTACGACAGTCACCGGAAGTGACCCCAAGATGTCTTGTGAGCATACAGCTGTGAAGAACAATCAACAGTCTCTCACTAAATCTGTATTGCGTATGTCTGAGTAAGCTAGACGTGTTGGTAGTTGTATGTGCCGACCTTGTGACGCCCGTAGTATCGGCTGACCCACTGCTGCTTTTCGTCCGCCTTGCATTAAAAAATATAGAGAACAACCCTCTCTTCATTATAAAACCGTCCGACAAAGGTGGGGGCATTGTCCTTTGGGATTCCAATCTGTATAAAACAGAGGTGGAGAAACAATTGTTTGATTCCACCGTCTATAAACAAATTCCATCGGATCCGACACTAAAGATCATGGAGGAAATAACAAGCCTTATGACACATTCTGCAGAAGAAGGCTGGATAAATGATGAGGAAAAAATGTTTCTTATCAATAGACACCCAGTTACACTGGCATTTTATTATCTTCCCAAGATACATAAAAACCAAACCACCCCTCCAGGACGCCCGATTGTATCAGCTATTGGCTCATTATTAGAGCCATTATCAGTAAATGCAAACGTCTTTCTTAGACCTTTTGTGAGTAAAATGAAGTCATTTGTGCAGGATTCAACATCAATGATAAACATTTTAGACACACTGACTGTGGAGACTCAGGACACCTTTGTCACTCTTGATGTTGTATCCCTATACACCAATATACCACAAATGAAATGTATCAAGGTTATGCTAGAATTTCTAGAAACAAGAGAGAACAAATGTCCTCCTTCGGCGTTCATTGCTGAATGTATCCATCTTGCACTCACTAAGAATGTCTTCATATATGATAATTCTTTTTTTCAGCAACTACATGGTACAAGTATGGGGGCTATTTTCACCCCAGACCTGGGCAATTTGTACATGGACCATTTTGAAAAGAACCATGTATATGCTGACAATCCATACTTAGCAAACATCCGAGCCTGAAATCGTTACATCGACAATATTTTTATGATCTGGCGAGGGACTATCGAAGAACTCCAGTCCTTCAATATAATGTGGCTAAACAATCGGGAGCCGTCCATTAACTTCACTTGCGAGGCTGACAAAGAAAAAATTGCCTTTTTGGATCTCCTGATCTATCGAATGCCTAATAACCAAATCGGGACAAATCTATTTAAAAATCCCACTCAAAAAAATACTCTCTTACAATTTAAAAGCTTCCATCCACAAGCATTAAGAGAAAATCTGCCTTTCGGTCAGTTCTTATGCATTAGGTGCAACTGTACTGAAAAACAAGACTACAAACTCCATAGTGAGTCATTAAAACAGAATCTTTAGGCAAGAGGCTACCCGGCACACATCATAAGAAGATCAGATAAAAGGGCAGCGAACGTCCAAAGGACGGAATGTCTCGAAAAACAAACTAAAACTGTATTGGACAAAATAACATGTGTCTCATCTTTCACTCCTATAAGTAATGATTTGAGAAAGTCAATACTAAAGAACTGGAAGATGATTAACACAGAGGGCCTCATTACGAGGTTGGAGGCAGCCATGGCGCTATTAGCGCCATGGCTGCCTCCAAACTCGTTCCGACTCCGACCTGGTGAATGGAGCAATTACCGGTCCAATCCAAGGTTGGTGGGACCGGTAATTCCCCATTCAACCGGGCCATTCCCCATTCCCATTGAGCCCCCATAGGGCTCAATGGGAATGGGGAAGGCGCTAATAACGGTACCGCAAATTGCGGTACCGTTATTAGCTCTAGAGTCCTTTTGCGGGTCCCGTCCTTAACGCCTGCAAAAACCAGGCATTAAGGAAGGACCCGCAAAGGGAACTCGTAGTAGGGCGTTAAGGGATTACCGGCACCGGTGCCTTTACCGGTGCCTGTAATCCCTTAACGCCCACCTAGTAATGAGGCCCAGAATCTTTCAACATCCCTCCCCCCCGTTTTGCCTTTAAACATCTGCCAAATTTAGGCGACAAGCTGGTACATACTTACCCTCAGCAACACTCTAATGTTTCAAAACAATCCACACTATGGCAACTTCCACCAGTCATAGGACATTTTAAATGTGGCAAAGGTCAACAGTGTAATTTTACCAAAAATCTAAAATCAATTGATTTGAAAGGAAAAATTTGGCAGCTAAAATCCTTTATAAACTTTGCCACAGAATGGGCCATTTATTGCATCATTTGCCCCTGCGGGCTCATATATATTGGAAAAACCAAAAGAGCCATTTGTATAAGAATTGGAGAACACCGCTCCTGCATAAGAAAATGGCACAGCAGACAAACCCCTGGTAGGTCATTATAGAAAAATGAAACACTCTCATGATGAGTTGCTATGGTGTGTTCTTCAAACTCTAAATCCCCATCCCTGTGGAGGTGATAGAGATCTCAAACTCTGTAGGTTGGAGCAGAAAGGGATCTATAATTTAGATTCTGTGAAACAAGGAATGAATCTCTACATTGAGTGGAACTTGTTTCTACGAAAGTAAGGCATTCCCCTGCATCCATGAAATCCGAAATAGTGGTGTTACCACAGTTCCATGGCTGCCAAAACATTCATCGGCGTAAGCCTATATAACTCCGGCTCGTTGAACAATTTAATTCACCCCTCAGTGCCTATACCATGTTCAAAATATAGATCTTAGCCATATAGCCATGATTCAACATTTAACACTGCCTATTGATGAACAAATGCCACTGTGAACTGTCTAGCACACAAATACACTGATCCAAGATGGCCGTCTCAGTAGGACGTCACGCTTGGGTTTGAAGAACACAAACGCACTTGTCATCTGACACGATATCACGCAGACGGTCTCTTTTTTAAGTAAGACCACATGACCAGGGCAGCTGCTGTGTTTCCTGACAAGCTATTAACGGACATAGCCGTGCCGCACACTGTGAAAATACAAGTAAGCTATAGCATAATTGTGTGCCTAAGTTTAACATTTTATGCCACACGCACATTCCTTTTTACAAAACCGGGCTTTTTCCTTTCTGCTTCGTCTCTGCTCGTATAAGCTGAGATGCAGAGAAAAATTTGGAGTTCATCAAGTCTACTCCTCAAATCTTAAACTAAGTGCCGTGGACGAAAAGCAGCAGTGGGTCAGCCGATACTACGTGCGTCACAAGGTAGGCACATACGACTACCAACACGTCTAGCTTACTCAGACATACGCAATACAGATATACAGGGTAATTCATAGAATTTCGCACAAAAGTGGTGCACGCGGCTGGCGCACAGTGTGCGCGTGCGAATGTCTGCGCCAGCCGCGTGCGCTAAAATCGAGCGTATTCATGGATTTTAGCCTCCAAAACCAGCTGTGGCGCAGAGTGGTGCAGCGACCCTGCAGCAGCACCAGTTACGCCCCCAAGAACGCCCTCGCGCAAGGAAAAGCCATCAAAATTCCCAATTCAGTGCAAAGGGCTGCGCTAACCCTGGACCAGTTTACAGGGCTGCCAAACAGCAAACGCCAAGTGGGGAACGTGTATTACTGGGGTGCACATGAAGTTTCACACGCGAAAGGGCCTGTGCGAGTGGGGTACGTGTATTACTGGGGTTCGCGGGAAGATTCACACATGATTTCAGCAGGGTACGTGTATTATGGGGTTTGTGGGAACTTTCACATGCGAAAGGGCCTGTGCGAGTGGGGTACGTGTATTACTGGGGTGCGCAGGAAGTTTCACACATGATTGGCCTGGGTACGTGTATTTCGGGGGTGCGTGGGAAGTTTCACACGCGATTGGCCTGGGTACGTGTATTTCTGGGGTGCGTGGGAAGTTTCACACGCGATTGGGCTGGGTACGTGTATTTCAGGGGTGCACGGGAAGTGTCACACGCGATTGGCCTGGGTACGTGTGTTTCAGGGGTGCGCGGGAAGTTTCACACGCAATTGGAGTAGGGTACTTGTATTACTGGGCTGCGCATGAAGTTTCACACGCGATTATGCTGTCAGAGCGGGGACCGCGTATTTCGGGAAGTCCTACACGTGAATTGGCAGTGTGGGTCCTCCCAGGTGTCCCCTCTACCCCCTCCACGGCCCCTGCAGGCAGCCCACACCACAGGGGACTACCCTGCACCCCTGGTCATGTCCCGCAGGCAGCCCATCCACCATGGGCATGCCCCCCAGCCAAGCCACATGTCACGTTGCAATATGATCACCAACTCATGTCTCCCAGCACCCCCACCCCCCAGCAGTGAGCGCTCTACAAATCAGAATAAATAAATAAATAATGGTTCTTATTTTAACACCCTGCAAAGGACAAAAGGCTATCATGAGAATCCAGGGAAAACGGATTTGTTAACAGTTTGCAAACGTCATACATATTGCAATTGTGATGCCAAACCAAAAATATCTGATACAGTAAAATGACACTTGACTAACGAATCCACCGCTGCAAAGCTATTGTGTGTTTAATAAAGTGTCAACTCTAAGCCATCTCTTTTTAGAACTCACTCCCATTCAATAGCCTGTGCTTAACAAGGCAGACAAGCAATTACTGCCAACAAAGATAGTAACCTCTTAGTTTGGAGGCATGAAAACCATGGGGCGCGGAAGCATTAAGGCAATGCAGTGAACAACCCAGAAAGAGGTAAAGACAACGATCTAATAAGAATTCTGTGATTGCTATATCCAACAGTGACTCTAAACCAAAGATCAGGATGAACATAAATGTTGGCTAATGTGGCAATCACCCAAGCGTCGTGGAGGGCAGTGGACATGGCCTGCAACAGCTCACCATGAGAGGTCATTGGTGAGGTCTTTAGCCCGTTACTAACCATGTCCACCCACCAACAAAGGGGTGATAGCCATTCGCACCCCAGGATTCATCTGGGGAGCAAATGGTTTATTTTAATTTTTCAGGGGGATTGGCTGTGTGTTTTGCGTGACACCAATCTCCCGATAAAAAATAAAAGATGGCAGCCATAATAGGAACATACTAAGTCCCTTTTCCATTTCTATGATGGAGGCCATGAGTGCAAGGAGCACTAGGACCGGAGCACAAGCTCTGGTCGAACAGGTAAGGGGGGAGGAAGTGAGGGGGTGGTGAAAGGATATATTTTGTCTTGGGGGTGAGGGAGAAGGTGAAGAGGTGAGTAGGCAACAGGAAGAAGCACCCTACCCACTTTAAAAAAATGAAGACATAAAAGATGGCGCCTCCCACAGAAGGACCTGAGGTGGCTGGAAATAGCGGGCAGTATACAGCGCGCACTTCCAGCCACCCGATTGGCTGAACTCCCTTCCCTGTGTGTGAATAATTGTTTGCAGCTTTCTGCCGCTACACGAAGGTGCACAAAATAGACAATCAGGGCCTTTCCTTGGGGGAGGGAAGCAGCAGTCCAGGCGACAGAAACTTGGAGGTCTCAAGACCAGTTCTTAAAAGCAAGCAAGCATTCTGAGACGAATTTAGAACCCTGTTCCTGTTTTCTTCTACTTTTAATCACAAATACAAAGAAAGAAACCGTATGGCATGGAGTCTGTCGGGTGTGTTTTATAAGATGTATTTATTGTCAGCACAGCATTTAAAATGGGGAGCGATTATTGGGTGATGACTGCTCACATAGCTGTGATTGGGTAATTGGCAGCCAATATTTTTAGTGTGTTGTCCCTTAAGAAGTGCACATATTGTGTGATTAGAAATACGAGGGGTGCATAACAAACTCCATGCTATTTAAAATAATGATAACAAGGAAGTGACCTTATTGTACATTTGCTTTCACTGCTAACTTAAAGTCTCTGTAGTACAGATGCAGAACCTAGAGAAGATTTGTTTAGACTCCCATTAACATATATTTGCACCAGTTAGAGAGCTGGGATGATCTGTTTTGTAGAGCCTACATTGTAACCAGGACTCAAATCTCAGCTTCTCCCCTTAATCCACTCAATAAAGTGTGCAATCCCAAACCTAAGCAAATGCTTTAGACTCACTGTGCCTTAACTACCGATTTGCAGCATGAGCTATGCAAAAACGCATCATGAATTGCTTAATAAACTATAGATATTGAGCACATTAATAATAATGGGGTTGGAGAGTGAAAATGCAAACTATTCACCATACAAAGACATATTTGTTGTTTCCAAGTGGGGTTGCGCTGACGATCTCCCTGTTTTCTAAGATTCATTTTAGTAAATTGAATCTGATAAAAACATATTTACGGTCTTTAAATGCTCAAGATGGGGTGCTGGCCTTAGCTAAACGTTCAATTGAGAGGTAAATCACCACAAAACAGAAGCAAAATCTCGCGGTTTGCGCTTTATTCAATGACCATGCACAGGTGATAGCGAAATTGAAGTGTTTTATGCAATATAGTTGTGCACTTTGCCATTTCTACTTATTGCTTTTATGAAATGTAATTTTGCAAGTTGGGGAGGTGTGACCCTGGCCTCCGTGTTGTCGATAAGCTGCCTTTTGACACTTCTCCCACACGTTTTGTTATATGTTGGTACTACTGTGAACCACAGCTAAATTCAAAGTCGTTTAAAACATTCCCTACTGTAACACTTTCATGCAACTCATAAATTAAACCTGACCTGTATTGCATCAAAGCACATTGACTTGCAATGCTACATAAACTAAATGGATTACAGTTTCATCATTGAGAACATAAAACTAATGTCCTTATCAGAGAGCATATATTCACGGCAGAGACAGGCTTGCTTTTCTTATCAATAGTACTTTTGGGGATGTGCCAGCAGACAAATCGACCGGCAGTCAGATGAGTTGCATGAAGACAGAGTATGGTGCATGCTGCCAGGATATTTCAGTTTGCTGTCCGTCATTCATACCGTCCCTGTTCACATGAAACGTACAAAAATGTTATTGAGTTTCCATAACTTAATTCTATCTACTCTTTCATAGTTGTGATGAAAAGCAATGTGGTAGTATATGTTTATCTTGGCCGGAGTATGCCTCAGGACTTCCGCCGCGAGCCCTGCCAGCCAACAGAGCACACAAGACACACTGTTGCTTGTCCTGGCTCCACGGACACTCTTGCGCACACGTGACGTGCCCCGTTTATTATCCACACGTGGCGAAGTTACGTCAGTCTGCCGCATTTGCCTGTTGAAGACACAAACACCACACCCATCCATCATGACAACAAAACGCAGTAAACAGGAGTAATACGCAACAACCCTCAGGGTAACCTGAACTGCGAACCTCCCTCCCCAACATGTGTATAACATTCTGGTTGAACTACCACAACTGGTGGTCTAGTTCTTTGTCTGACCAGACTGCTCGACTCAGGAATTCAGTACATAGTAATTGAGGTGGGCAGGCCTCCACCTACCCAATCTCTGGGGATACCTTCTACCCCTTTCCTTGTTCGGAATCTCCTCACCTGTGCCCACTTGATCCAGGGGAGCCGGTGTGCAGACAGGTCCTCCACCTTCGTCTGATACCTCTGCACAGTCTCACCTCCAGATGGTCTCCGGCTGGACATGTCCCCCAGCTTCTTGAAAAGCTGATTTTTCTCATGACCGTTCTCTCTTCATCTGATGCCGTTATCATCAACCCCTTCACCGCGACAATGTACATGGGATTGGGCTCATACGTCAATGAGATTTTTCCTTGTGGGTGTCGATTTTTTGTCAGCACTTCATCACCCAGGGCCAGCTGATATTGACGGTGGCCCCTTCTCACATTTTTTCCTTCCATCCGATGTCTTTCGGTCCCACTCCACCTGGTCAGCATCAATCATCGCTGGTTCGTTGGGCACCGCTTCCGGCAGGGCCAACTCCGGTGGAGCCATGGGGTTGTCACACAGTGCCCCCGAAGGAATTGGTATAATGCTCTTTGTAGGCTCTGACCTTGCGTGTGGGCAATCCTAAAGACTTTGGGCCTCTTTACAACTCAGGCGGTAAGGGGTTTACGGCGCCGTAAACAGCGCCGACCCTTACCGCCTGAGTACGAGGTCCCTTAGCGCCATGGCGGATTTAACACCTGCTTTTAGCAGGTGTTAAAATCCATGGCGCTAAGGGACCATGGAGTTAATTACGCCACCGTAATTTACGGTGGCGTAATTAACGCCTTCCCCACTCCCATTATGCCCTATGGGGCAAAAATGGGAATGGGGAAGGGTAAATGGGGATTGGGGACTTACCGCCCCGCCAAACTCGGAATGGGGCGGTAAGTCCGCCAACCACCATGGCGTAAACGTAGTTTACGCCATGGTGGTAAAGTCACGGCCCAGGCGGTAACTTGCCGCCTGGGTCGTAATGAGGCCCTTTATTTAGGAACCTCATAAATCTTTCGCCTTCAACATTGGCTCGTGGTCAGACTGGCCTTATTTTCCAGTGATGTATCCCGCACTCCTCCATTAGCTTGGAGAAACTGCTACCCTGGAACAGCGGCCCATTGTCTGGGCACAGGGTATGGGGTAGTCCATGTGTCACAAATATTTTCTCTGCGGCCACTGTTACATCATCGAATGCTACAGAGTCTAGAAACTCTACTTCGGGTACCTCGACCATTGGTCCACCACTACTAAGAAGTGAACACTCCTTTCTGTGGATCCAAAATCTGGATGCACTATTTCATGTGCCACGAGACATACACTCGATTTGAGGATCTGTTACACCAGCGAGGCCACCTAGCACCACAAACAATGCCACAAACTCCTCCACTCACCTCTCCAGGTCAGAGAACCACACTTTCAGAGGGAGCCTGGCCTTGGTCTTGACCATCCCTTGATGTCCTTGGTACACCAGCTCGATCACCTTGTGTATTTTGCTGGCTGGCACAACCATTTGGTCTCCACATAGCAGTAGACCTGACTCCACTAATGTCAGTTCCTCCCGTACTCTCCAGAGATGCTCTAGAGTCGTTCGAGCTTCCAGAGTCCTTTTCCTAGGCCTTGCAGCACTGACTTCCACTCTCCTCGTAGGAGTGTGTCTCTGAGGATCTGAAAGCATTTGTCTCCCTCTGACACCTTTTCCAACTCTTGGATGGGCATGGAGTTTAGGGTGGTGGACTCCACTAGAAGTTGGACATATTCGTCCACCTCCTCGATACTTGGTTTGTCTCATTTGTCCACATCCGCCCGTGGGTGTCGCGATAAATATACCCTGGTCGGTAAACTTGTGACACTCCATACTCCAATGGGGCCAGCATCCATCTTTCATTTTGATCTGGTGGCTTGGACAGTGATTCCGCTATGATCGGCAGCAATGGTTTGTGGTCTGTCACTACCGTCACTGGCCTGGCAAGCACATACAGGTGAAAGTGCTGGCACCTCCACAGTACTGCTAGAGCCTCCTGCTCTATTTGGGAGTACCGTTGCTTGGATTTCAACAGTTCCTGACTGGAATATGAGGTGGGCTGGTCTTCTCCTTGGTGATCTTTTTGCATCAGAACAGCTCCCAGTCCAAATGGACTGCCGTCCACCACCACTTTCGATGGAAGAGAGGGGTCATAAAATGGCATGGTGTCATCGGCTGTGAGTGCTCCCTTCACATCATCAAATGCTGCCTGTTCCAGAGGTCCCAATTGCCAGGTGGAATCCTTCTGAGTGAGTCTCCTCAGGGGTTCTGACCTCATGGCCAGGTTCCTAATGAACCGACCAGAGTATGTCACCATGCCCAGGAAGCTATGTTCCTCTGTCACGTTTTCCAGGGGCTTTACCTCCATGATGTCTTTGGCTTTCATGTGGTCTGGCGACACACCCCACTCCTTGAATGTGATTGCTCGTTCACAAGAACTTACACTCCTTGTGTAACATCAGGCCCAATGTTTGGATGTATTTGAGAGTCTTCACCAGCTGTGACATATGTTCCATTTCGGACTTGGCGAAAACCAAGATATCATCACTGATGTTCTAAAGTCCATCTAGGTCTGCCAGGGCTTCATGTATCAGATTTCAAAACACTTCCACTGCCAATGACACCCCAAAGCTAAGGTGCTTCTATTGATACAGTCCGCGGTGTGTGGTGAACATCGTAGTGTATCTGGAGTCTGGGTGTAACACGAGCTGGTGGTATCCCACTCTGAGGTCAAGTTTTGAAAAGAACTTCGCACCTTGAAGCTCTGTGATGATGTTATCTATCATCGGTGTGAAATGCCTTTCCCTTTTGATGGCCTAGTTAGATAGTCTCATGTCTACGCAGATTCTGACCGAGTCAGGCTTCTTGGGTTTGGGGACGACCACCATGGGAGATACCCAAGGTGCCGGGACGTTCACTTTCTCAATGATGTCCAACCTTACTAGGTTCTCGAGTTCCTTGTCTACCAAGTCCAGTAGTTGGATCGGAACCCTTTGGTGTATCAGGGCCACTGGCTCAATTGATTCATCAATGTGCAGTCTTACTGGCTCACCAACCATCTCATCAATCCCCTCAAAACGCTGCTCAAACTTCTGGAGAATGTCTTGCACATCCTTGATATAAAACCCATAGGCTACTCTGACAATCCCTAAGGCCTCAGCAGCTGCACAGCTCAACAGGGTGTTATGGCTCACATATATGATGGAGAAACGGCTTTGATGGAACTGCCACAACGCTCTACTTTTGCTACAAAGGCTCCCACCAGTAGAATGGGTTATTCACCACTGAATGTGAAAATACATGCCCTCGGTTGATGCAAGCATGGGGGTGTGGCCATTGCCTCATAGTGAACCCTGGCCATCACATTGACAGAGGCACCAGAGTCCATCAATGCTGGCACTGGTGAACCGTCCACGTGCACTGTACACTTTGGCTGTCTTCAGGATTTTCACTTTAGCACATTCACACTTGAAATTAAAAAAAGCTGCATGTGCATCATCATTTGGGAGTGGCAGGGCGGAACCATCTAGCAGAGCAAGGGGGCGTGGCCGGGGCCAGGCTATTTAAGCCTGCCCTGCCCACAGGCCTAGAATTTGCGGTATTCTGCCTAAGCAGCGTAACGCTCACCGCCGCCCGAGAAGCATCTTACCTGTTTTCCAGTGCAACCATCTCAGAGAAGCCTCTTACCTGTTTTCCAGCAAACCATCTCGGAGGAACATCTTACCTATTGTCCAGTGAAACCATCGCGGCGAAGCATCTTACCTGTCGTCCAGAGAAACCATCGTGGAGAAGCATCTTACCTGCATAGCCGGCCACACCATTGAGGAGGTGCTATTTACCCGTTTTCTCCATCAGAACCAGCTGAATCTTCACTGAAGTGTCTCTTACCTGCTCGCAATGACTCCATCCGCGATCGTCCAGGGCGTACTTACCTGGCTCGTGGAATACAACCACCGACTACACGCCTTACCTGACCTTCAGCTCGGACACCAACTCCGAAGTTCTACACAGCCAGCTTCATCGTGGTCGCAGGCATCCTTCACCAGCCGCCAAGTCTGCGCACAGCAACTCTTCTCTAAGCACCGCCAGACTACACCTGCAGGAGGAAAGAACAAATAAGGTTAGAAACCTAATAGAGACATTCGCTAAGGTCACGCGCCATCGCATCTAGCGCTTACCTTTGGATCCCAACTGGTTATCTTCTTGGGAACACTTTGAAGTCCTCCACCAGCGCAATGGCTCCACTGGCCTGCCATCACCTATAAGGGAGAAAGAGACATTATTAAGAGTACGTACTTAAATCATGTGACAAGACATTAATACTCATATGAACAATAATCATCATAAAGACTCCTACATTCAAAGTGGTTCAGTCACAGCCGGCCTGGGCCGCCACATCTATGGACCAGTGACGCAATGGGGTCTTCTTGAAGCACCCCTGCTGATGAGAAGCAGGATGGAGAGCTCGCCCTAACCATATATCAGGTGAGCCTATATGAGTAAATGCTTACTTACCTCATTTTGGCACAAAAGGTCCGAGGGGAGTCACAATACCTCCACACCCTTCTCATTGCCTCTCGTGTTCCTGCAGGGGCAGTACCAGAATCCAGAACAGTCTACCTGGCAGCAGCTGGGGGTGAGAACCGATCCCAGGGAGCCAAATCCAGGGAGGGCTCCAACTGTGCCGCAACATCCCCGCAGAGACCAGGTGAGAGTAACACCTGAGCTCTTAGGGACCATTGACCACCGCTAACCTTTTCCTAAGCTCAGTGGAAGTCAGTGCTTCAACAGGCTGCTGACCGGAGACGGGGACCGCTGAGGAGAACGAAGATAAGCACCGGACATTCTGTCCACCATTGTAGACCAGGGTTTGCAGGTTTCCTATAACCGCTGGAGGCCCCTCAAAACCGTGTTGCCCAGAAGCAGGGACCGCTTGACGTAGTGCCATTGATGACCGGAGCCGCACGCTCCATTGATTAAGACATTAGATTCCCGGATGTGCTCGTCCGCACCACCGACCGCCATATCCCGCGGGAGAAGGACAGGCCGTCGATGTGCCGAGGAGCATCCGCCGGTGGGTTTCCCACCACACCAAGACCGTAGAGACCCCAGATGTCTCGACGCCCTTGCTGGGCCAAAGTTCTTCACAAACTCTTTGCAGTCCAGAACTATCGACATCGAGGTGCCCTGCACGCCTCTTCCTTGCAGGACGTCTTCGACTCGTCGTCGACGAGCACCAGCCAGAACAGAAGCTACTGCCTCGATGCCGTCGAACTTCCATCAAAGATTGTCGACACTAAGTTCACTTTCTTCGAGGCCCATCGACGATCCGTGGCTCCTGCTTTAAAGGGAGTCCCTCAAGAAGGATCCCTCGACACCTCCTCGAGGAACTCTACTATTCCAGGTACATAGGGGTGGTAGAAACAATTTTAGAAGGGAATAAGACACATTGAACAATATATGCACTGGTCTTGTAAGCACTGGGCTTGTAGTATATCTTTATTTTTCAGGTTGTCCAGGTGGGGGGATCTCCACACAGAACTGTGTCGAGTGGTAGGGGCCAGTATTCTGCCAATTGTTCTAACCAGCTGCTTTTCCTCCTACGTCTATTGTTGGTTACCTTTATTAATTGATTTGTGTGACATTTGACCAGAGTACAGTTGATGCACTTTAATGAAATCTGATAATTGTGGTACCACTTAGAACTGTAGATATTTGCCATTGTAGATTAACTGAGCAGAAAGTGAGTTAGTGTGATTGTGAATATAACTTTGAATCTTAATTATTTAAAGACTGTGTTTTAACTAATACAGTGTGTGGACATTCCTTGGTGGGTGCTTGGGGACTACACTGTACTTAAGAACCAGCCTGCATCACCTCCTGAGAAGCTAGGTCTTGATTGCTTGACTACGTTACCTATAATAGAGAAGCTTGGCTGGGGTCCTCTATGCCTCTCCTCTGCCATAAAAAGAGCAGGAGTACAGACACCCCCCTCCAGTCTTTACACCCTGTTTATTTCCCTGTTATTTATATTGCTATTGATATTGATATTTTATTTCTATTGCGCTCGTACACAAGTGTTTCAAAGCGTGACAAGGCAAGGGAGGGGAACAGGGGAGAACAAAACAGCAATCTTACTAGGCCCAGTGACATTGAGAACGCGCAAGTGCATGGGAGAGGGGGAGGGCAAAAATGCATGGAAGGCAACAAACAGTGGTAGTGCAGCCAGCAATTTGCAACTGCTAGGTTTAAGGCAGCAAACAGGGTAGGTCTGATAAGTGCAGGAAGAAAAAGGGGGAGCTGTATGGGTGCAGATACAGACCCCAGTGCAAGGGGTGGCCCAGATGCAGTGCAGGAGGGTGGCAGGGTGAGCAGGTTCCTGGGCCCGGAGGACAGAGGGTGGCCAGGTGCACGGTGCCAAGAGAGAGCAGATCAGCAGGGGAGAGGGGGAGCGAAGGGAGAAGAAAAGAGGAAGGTCTTGAGGTGCTTCCAGAACCAGAGATGGTTCTCCTCAAGTTTTAGAGTGGCAGGGAGGCTGTTCCAGAGGGAGGCCCCAGCCAAAGACAGAGATCTACCCCAGCTCATTTCTTTGACAAATGACTGACCCTGAGGGAGTTGGAGGTAGAGGAGTGAAGAGCTCGAGAGGGGAGTTATTTGCGGAGGGATAGCTGAAGGTATTTTGGACCCAGGCCCCAGAAAGCCTTGTGGACAATGCAGAGAGTTTTGAGTTACGTCACTCTGCCGCGTGTGTCTGTTAAAGACACAGACACCACAGTATGACATTTTCACGCCCTGTTTTCACTTGCTCTTATAGCTTCATATGAAGAAAAATCATTTGTTCTATCTGCAGGAAAGTTGTGTGCTACACCAGGGGCAAGGCAGCGGACAGCATCTGGGTCCAACCTTTTGCTCCATGGGTAATCCTGCATGGCATGGGACGTCGAAAGTGCAGTAGCCCCAGTCTCCTCCTTCTCTGTCATCTGCTGGTGAACGATCAATTTCTGCCCTACCAGGTGCTTTTTTTCGGTCTCCTGTGTTAGGCAACATTGTATGTAGTAACCCTGTGGGAGACCACACCAAAAGTGTCCTCTGTACAGGTCTGCACTACACAAGTTGGTAGAGTGACTGAGCAGCCAGACTTATCTCAAGAGGGGTAAATGTGAGCTGTAGAGGTGTAACATAGAGGTTCACAAAAACAAGTATTCAAATAACATTTATACTCAAGGTTTTCTAGTGGATTTATTTTTTTTATTTAGCAGTCAGTGTTTTTTAAATTTAGCCTTCTCTCGAAAGGGCAATATGCAACAATAAAATACACTTCAAATACACTTCCTCAGATTTAAGTTAAGTAAGTAGATAGCCTTTTGGGATGTCATACACACACTTCCTACACCCTGAGGTGACTGACTTCAATTGCTAGGACAAAGTGGACATTTATATATCACTTTTTACACTTAATGCAATACTGAGGTTGTGGAAAAGGCAAAGGTTAGGGAAGAAAAAAGGTTAAGAAGTTCCCTGAACAGGTGAGTACTTTACAGTCCACCAATGAAGTATAGGTTAACCCTTTCCCAGCAATAAAAGTAACGTATGTAGCACATACGAGGGACAGTTAAATACAAAGTCAGTGGGTCAGAAGAGTCTGCAGGGAGCCAGGTCATCCAATGTCAATTGAAACAATGTCTAGGGAGCTGAGGCACTTCTTGCAGATAGCACAAAAGTATTGTACAATGTTATATAGAGAGTTTGTAGAAAAGAATCACTGTTGGCCCACAAGCTGTAAGAAGTAATAGAAGTAACGTATGTAGCACATACGAGGGACAGTTAAATACAAAGTCAGTGGGTCAGAAGAGTCTGCAGGGAGCCAGGTCATCCAATGTCAATTGAAACAATGTCTAGGGAGCTGAGGCACTTCTTGCAGATAGCACAAAAGTATTGTACAATGTTATATAGAGAGTTTGTAGAAAAGAATCACTGTTGGCCCACAAGCTGTAAGGCTTGTGAAGGCAAAGCTGCAAGTAACTCTGCAGAAAAAAGCAGCTAATGCAAGTCTCCAGTGAGACAGACAAGCTACAGATGAAAAAAGCTAAGTACCCCTTTGGTCAAGACAGTACCTTAGGTTAGGAGAAGAGGATCCAGCTGGTTTCTGTTCTGGTTTCAGTCCTGCATTTCCTGGGTTCCTGGACCTCAGTCATGGAGACAAGAGGGAGGATGTCTGGAGTACTCCTGTGCTGCAGTTTGAATGTTGGTGGTGGCAAAGGGCTCTCTCCAAATCAGCGGCACTTTGCGGTTTCAGCTACCAGCAAATAGCAACACCATGGTTCTTGGACACCCTGTGGGTTTCCCTTGCTTCTGGGGTCCAGCACTCTGTTGTGGTGGCTCAGGCTTGGGTCGTCCTGCTTTGGGAGGGTCCTCAGGATCTTCTTGGGGCTCGGGTCCAGCTTAAAGATGATGCACCTCGTTTCTGGTGTTCCTGACCCCTGGCACTCGGTTCCAGCAGCAGCAAGGAAGTACAGTGAGCAGGGAGAGGGGTTCCAGCAAAGTTTGTCTTGTGGTCAGTTGGTCCCACCAACCCAAGGGAAGAAGTCGTCCATTCCGAGCTTCTCTAGTCAGTATGAATTTCAGATCTTCAGCACTGCAGCAGGGCTTCACCGGCAACCCAACGGTGCAGGAGGGTGCAGCAAGCTTCTCTTCCAGTTTTTATTCTTTGGGCCCTTTGTCCCGTTGTCGACTATGTCTTCTGTCCAAGAGACCTCGCCTTTTATGCAGGGTGCTCCCATTCAGACACAACCTAGATGTCACTCTCACAGCAGGGCGGCTGTCCTCCAAGGACAGCCAGCCAGACAATCACCTTTGGGTGCATCCAGGTAACCTAGGAGACTAAGGACAGGGAGTTTTGGGCACCTCCCTCGCTTCTTGCCCTGCCAGACACACTGGAGCTGGAGAACGGCTTCAGCAGTGAAGCCGCCAAAAGCAAAATGAACAAAGAGGTTAAACCTGGTTTGGCGCACAGAGTAAAACCCAAGAAAGACCTCACAAGCAAGAAGTGGTGAAAAAAGAAGACCGGGCCATTTTAACAAAATGGACGCCCATGGGTGCAATACTGCAGCTGGGAAATCCGGCTGTGGTAAAAACGCACAATGGTAGGAAATTTAAACCATTGCCACCAGCCATTAAATGTAGTGAGGGTAACATAAAAAATGTTAAATGAGTAAGTAGGAAAAGGGGCTAATAAGTAACCCCCCACCCCCAGTACTTCCACATAAAATGGGCTGTACTGGACCTACATAGGAAAACCAGGTAAGTAAAGTAAATTTCACTTGACCACTCTTGGGAAAGGTAGCTTACCCAAGAGAAGGTATTTAAACCTTAAGAGAAATCCTAATGACTTCTCTGTGAGATTGCACTGATGGTGCTCTGTGTCACAATACAAAAGGTGATGTCCATGGAGTTTGTTAGACTCCAAAACCAAAAGAAACACAGAATGCAAATCAGATCAAAAATACATGACAGAGTAAGGAAAGGGTCTCACTCACTCCGGATAAAAATTAAAAGTCCTAAAGTCCAGCAAAAGGGCTGGGGGTCTCTAAGGTTGAAGAGAATTAGCACACAAATGAGAATTCTCCCTAACACTCTCCAACACCACCACTCACTGCTCTCCCCTCTACCCATTGTCGTCTTGCATGTCTGTGGCAGCCTCTACTTGCTGCTGTTGGGAAACCACCTCTTCTCTTCAAGGTTCAAGGTGGATGCTCTTCTAGCTACCACGAAATCCCCCTGATTAGTAGTCACATCCTCTTCCACATGCACCTCGTTTGCTCCTTTGACTTATTCATGTTAATGTCCTGCTAGCATCTTGTAACAATACATAGCCAAGTGCATTTCACGAGGAAACCACACGATGACAGTGGACAGAAGTGCCACTGAGCCTGCCAATATTTTCCAACAGTTTTAACATATGCCTTCTGGTCCTTGCTAGTACTAAATTACTGTATTTAAGATGGCATACTCCAAGGTACTCTTTCAATATGACCACAGCATCCTTGAACTATGACTGAAGGTTTGCATCACAGTTGGGTCTGTAAACATTGGCATGTCAAAAAGAGGGGGTGTCCACAAAGAGCTACCTATTAATGTCACACTTTAGGTTGAAGATTTCTAACTCACATTGGGTGAATATGAACTATCATCTTTTTAAGCAGATATCAAAAGATGAAGGGAGGACGGAATTACACAAATATGTCAAATTTTATTTCATAACTCATTATAAAAATTTGACACCATTGGTCCTATTTGTAAAAACATATGACAACACATAACAAAAACGTTTTTAGACAAAACAAATGCCGGTTCTCAAACACAGGTATACTTGTTCAAAAATTGGTATATCACTAATATACACAAGACCTAGAGTGATGTTAGTAACTTGAGGGTGACTTTAAAACATGCAATACAAATTTGATGTCATAAGCAATCCCCAATTTTTTTAATATAGTTGTGTTGACAGAAATGAGTCTGTTTCCAGCCTTACGATGTTTGCCAACGTATAGATGGTATCAGTTGGTTGACCTGACGTGTACTCGTCCGACTAAGGCTTTCATCAGGACACATATAACCCAGATGGGAGGGTTCTTTTTAGTGTTGTGTTAGCGGTCTGATTCCATTTTTTACCAGCGTATCTACAATAAACCATAAAACAAATATTTTACCGACGAGATGACCCAATTGGTCATTTTTATTACAACACACAATGTACAACGAAATTCTGTCAGCCTATGAACCTATTTAAGTGCGCATCAAGCATTTTTTTCAGTATAAATCAGAAAAAAGAGAAAATTGGAGCTAATTGGTTTGCCCCTGTGACAGCATCATCTAGTCACATCAATTAATGCAGTTAAACAACTGGTACATCATTCATGTCTCAACAACTTGGACATCAGTGTCTGCTTATATCCGCAATACATATAGAAAGAGAAAGGGGGGAGGGGGAGAGGAGGGAAGGGACGGGGAAAGGAGAGTGGGGGAAGGGAAAAAAACAAATGAGCATTCTTTACATTAAGTGACCTATCAATTTGTCACTAGCTCTGTATAACGTGCTTAGTCAATAGCCGGTAAGTACCTGGATGAATATGTACCTCAGAGTCTTTTTTTGCAGTGGTCAGTACTGAAAGTTTTGCTACGACAGTCACCGGAAGTGACCCCAAGATGTCTTGTGAGCATACAGCTGTGAAGAACAATCAACAGTCTCTCACTAAATCTGTATTGCGTATGTCTGAGTAAGCTAGACGTGTTGGTAGTTGTATGTGCCGACCTTGTGACGCCCGTAGTATCGGCTGACCCACTGCTGCTTTTCGTCCGCCTTGCACTAAAAAATATAGAGAACAACCCTCTCTTCATTATAAAACCGTCCGACAAAGGTGGGGGCATTGTCCTTTGGGATTCCAATCTGTATAAAACAGAGGTGGAGAAACAATTGTTTGATTCCACCGTCTATAAACAAATTCCATCGGATCCGACACTAAAGATCATGGAGGAAATAACGAGCCTTATGACACATTCTGCAGAAGAAGGCTGGATAAATGATGAGGAAAAAATGTTTCTTATCAATAGACACCCAGTTACACTGGCATTTTATTGTCTTCCCAAGATACATAAAAACCAAACCACCCCTCCAGGACGCCCGATTGTATCAGCTATTGGCTCATTATTAGAGCCATTATCAGTAAATGCAAACGTCTTTCTTAGACCTTTTGTGAGTAAAATGAAGTCATTTGTGCAGGATTCAACATCAATGATAAACATTTTAGACACACTGACTGTGGAGACTCAGGACACCTTTGTCACTCTTGATGTTGTATCCCTATACACCAATATACCACAAATGAAATGTATCAAGGTTATGCTAGAATTTCTAGAAACAAGAGAGAACAAATGTCCTCCTTCGGCGTTCATTGCTGAATGTATCGATCTTGCACTCACTAAGAATGTCTTCATATATGATAATTCTTTTTTTCAGCAACTACATGGTACAAGTATGGGGGCTATTTTCACCCCAGACCTGGGCAATTTGTACATGGACCATTTTGAAAAGAACCATGTATATGCTGACAATCCATACTTAGCAAACATCCGAGCCTGAAATCGTTACATCGACAATATTTTTATGATCTGGCGAGGGACTATCCTCAATATAATGTGGCTAAACAATCGGGAGCCGTCCATTAACTTCACTTGCGAGGCTGACAAAGAAAAAATTGCCTTTTTGGATCTCCTGATCTATCGAATGCCTAATAACCAAATCGGGACAAATCTATTTAAAAATCCCACTCAAAAAAATACTCTCTTACAATTTAAAAGCTTCCATCCACAAGCATTAAGAGAAAATCTGCCTTTCGGTCAGTTCTTATGCATTAGGTGCAACTGTACTGAAAAACAAGACTACAAACTCCATAGTGAGTCATTAAAACAGAATCTTTAGGCAAGAGGCTACCCGGCACACATCATAAGAAGATCAGATAAAAGGGCAGCGAACGTCCAAAGGACGGAATGTCTCGAAAAACAAACTAAAACTGTATTGGACAAAATAACATGTGTCTCATCTTTCACTCCTATAAGTAATGATTTGAGAAAGTCAATACTAAAGAACTGGAAGATGATTAACACAGAGGGCCTCATTACGAGGTTGGAGGCAGCCATGGCGCTATTAGCGCCATGGCTGCCTCCAAACTCGTTCCGACTCCGACCTGGTGAATGGAGCAATTACCGGTCCATTCCAAGGTTGGCGGGACCGGTAATTCCCCATTCAACCGGGCCATTCCCCATTCCCATTGAGCCCCCATAGGGCTCAATGGGAATGGGGAAGGCGCTAATAACGGTACCGCAAATTGCGGTACCGTTATTAGCTCTAGAGTCCTTTTGCGGGTCCCGTCCTTAACGCCTGCAAAAACCAGGCATTAAGGAAGGACCCGCAAAGGGAACTCGTAGTAGGGTGGTAAGGGATTACCGGCACCGGTGCCTTTACCGGTGCCTGTAATCCCTTAACGCCCACCTAGTAATGAGGCCCAGAATCTTTCAACATCCCTCCCCCCGTTTTGCCTTTAAACATCTGCCAAATTTAGGCGACAAGCTGGTACATACTTACCCTCAGCAACACACTAATGTTTCAAAACAATCCACACTATGGCAACTTCCACCAGTCATAGGACATTTTAAATGTGGCAAAGGTCAACAGTGTAATTTTACCAAAAATCTAAAATCAATTGATTTGAAAGAAAAAATTTGGCAGCTAAAATCCTTTATAAACTTTGCCACAGAATGGGCCATTTATTGCATCATTTGCCCCTGCGGGCTCATATATATTGGAAAAACCAAAAGAGCCATTTGTATAAGAATTGGAGAACACCGCTCCTGCATAAGAAAATGGCACAGCAGACAAACCCCTGGTAGGTCATTATAGAAAAATGAAACACTCTCATGATGAGTTGCTATGGTGTGTTCTTCAAACTCTAAATCCCCATCCCTGTGGAGGTGATAGAGATCTCAAACTCTGTAGGTTGGAGCAGAAAGGGATCTATAATTTAGATTCTGTGAAACAAGGAATGAATCTCTACATTGAGTGGAACTTGTTTCTACGAAAGTAAGGCATTCCCCTGCATCCATGAATCCGAAATAGTGGTGTTACCACAGTTCCATGGCTGCCAAAACATTCATCGGCGTAAGCCTATATAACTCCGGCTCGTTGAACAATTTAATTCACCCCTCAGTGCCTATACCATGTTCAAAATATTGATCTTAGCCATATAGCCATGATTCAACATTTAACACTGCCTATTGATGAACAAATGCCACTGTGAACTGTCTAGCACACAAATACACTGATCCAAGATGGCCGTCTCACTAGGACGTCACGCTTGGGTTTGAAGAACACAAACGCACTTATCATCTGACACGATATCACGCAGACGGTCTCTTTTTTAAGTAAGACCACATGACCAGGGCAGCTGCTGTGTTTCCTGACAAGCTATTAACGGACATAGCCGTGCCGCACACTGTGAAAATACAAGTAAGCTATAGCATAATTGTGTGCCTAAGTTTAACATTTTATGCCACACGCACATTCCTTTTTACAAAACCGGGCTTTTTCCTTTCTGCTTCGTCTCTGCTCGAATAAGCTGAGATGCAGAGAAAAATTTGGAGTTCATCAAGTCTACTCCTCAAATCTTAAACTAAGTGCCGTGGACGAAAAGCAGCAGTGGGTCAGCCGATACTACGTGCGTCACAAGGTAGGCACATACGACTACCAACACGTCTAGCTTACTCAGACATACGCAATACAGATATACAGGGTAATTCATAGAATTTCGCACAAAAGTGGTGCACGCGGCTGGCGCACAGTGTGCGCGTGCGAATGTCTGCGCCAGCCGCGTGCGCTAAAATCGAGCGTATTCATGGATTTTAGCCTCCAAAACCAGCTGTGGCGCAGAGTGGCGCAGCGACCCTGCAGCAGCACCAGTTACGCCCCCAAGAACGCCCTCGCGCAAGGAAAAGCCATCAAAATTCCCAATTCAGCGCAAAGGGCTGCGCTAACCCTGGACCAGTTTACAGGGCTGCCAAACAGCAAACGCCAAGTGGGGAACGTGTATTACTGGGGTGCACATGAAGTTTCACACGCGAAAGGGCCTGTGCGAGTGGGGTACGTGTATTACTGGGGTTCGCGGGAAGATTCACACATGATTTCAGCAGGGTACGTGTATTATGGGGTTTGTGGGAACTTTCACATGCGAAAGGGCCTGTGCGAGTGGGGTACGTGTATTACTGGGGTGCGCAGGAAGTTTCACACATGATTGGCCTGGGTACGTGTATTTCGGGGGTGCGTGGGAAGTTTCACACGCGATTGGCCTGGGTACGTGTATTTCTGGGGTGCGTGGGAAGTTTCACACGCGATTGGGCTGGGTACGTGTATTTCAGGGGTGCGCGGGAAGTTTCACACGCGATTGGCCTGGGTACGTGTATTTCAGGGGTGCATGCGAAGTTTCACACGCGATTGGGCTGGGTACGTGTATTTCAGGGGTGCACGGAAAGTGTCACACGCGATTGGCCTGGGTACGTGTGTTTCAGGGGTGCGTGGGAAGTTTCACACGCAATTGGAGTAGGGTACTTGTATTACTGGGCTGCGCATGAAGTTTCACACGCGATTATGCTGTCAGAGCGGGGACCGCGTATTTCGGGAAGTCCTACATGTGAATTGGCAGTGTGGGTCCTCCCAGGTGTCCCCTCTACCCCCTCCACGGCTCCTGCAGGCAGCCCACACCACAGGGGACTACCCTGCACCCCTGGTCATGTCCCGCAGGCAGCCCATCCACCATGGGCATGCCCCCCAGCCAAGCCACATGTCACGTTGCAATATGATCACCAACTCATGTCTCCCAGCACCCCCACCCCCCAGCAGTGAGGGGCACCTGCAGCAGGCCCCCACACATGTCCCTCTGCACCCCCACCCCCCAGCAGTCAGAGCACCTGCCAGCAGGCCCCCACACATCCCCCTGCACCCCCACCCCCAGCAGTCAGGGGCACCTGCCAGCAGGCCCCCACTCATGTCCCACACATGTCCCCCTGCACCCCCACCCCACAGCAGTCAGGGGCACCTGCCAGCAGGCCCTCACACATGTCCCCCTGTGCCCCCACCCCCCAGCAGTCAGGGGCACCTGCCAGCAGGACCCCACTCATGTCTAACACATGTCCCCCTGCACCCCCACCCCCCAGCAGTCAGGAGCACCTGCCAGCAGGCCCCCACTCATGTCCCACACATGTCCCCCTGCACCCCACCCCACAGCAGTCTGGGGCACCTGCCAGCAGGCCCCCACACATGTCCCCCTGTACCCCCACCACCCAATAGTCAGGGGCACCTGCCAGCAGGCCCCCACTCATGTCCCACACATATCCCCCTGCACCCCCACCCGCCAGCAGTCAGGGGCACCAGCCAGCAGGCCCCCACTCATGTCCCACACATGTCCCTCTGCACCCCCACTCCCCAGCAGTCAGGGGCACCTGCCAGCAGGCCCCCACTCATGTCCCACACATGTCCCCCTGCACCCCACCCCACAGCAGTCAGGGGCACCTGCCAGCAGGCCCCCACACATGTCCCCCTGCACCCCCACCCCCAGCAGTCAGGGGCACCTGCCAGCAGGCCCCCACACATGTCCCCCTGCACCCACACCCCCCAGCAGTCAGGGGCACCTGCCAGTAGGCCCCCACACATGTCCCCCCGACAGGTCATCACACTCCAGATCCATTCCCCTCATGGCCACCCAAATCCCACCCCAGTCCAAACACCCCACATTGAATTCCCAAAGTCATGATAGAAAATACATAACCAGCATGGCCATGAATCAATGTCCCTCAGACCCACGCAATGGTGACACATGACTGTGAAAAGATCAACATTGTGACATGCACAAAACAAAAGAGATAAGACCACATCAGTAAAGTATATAATAAATGTGTATTCAATAATTAACCAAATGAATAAAAAAAAATCACACAATAATGGAAATAATGAAGAAAAAGCTGCATGTCTAAAATATTAAAAAGAAATTTGTGAAAGCAGAATCCAAATCAATCCAAAAGCAAATGGGTCCAAAGAGTCTGTCCGTCCAAACAAATCCAAAGTGTAAAAATAAGACACATCCATTGATCCATGGTAAAAAAGAAACTTAAATGAAGTGAAATCCAGTGTAGAACTATATACAAAGTACAAATCCAGGGTCCATGAGCCCAACCATTGAAAGGAAACCTACAAAAACCCTACCTAATGAACAACTATATACAAAAAGGTGGGGCATTGTCCAAGCGCCCCAAATGAAATGAAAACCAAAAGGAAACCTAACACTAATTAACTATATACAATGGCAGCGGGCTAGTCCGACGGCTCACTTCCTGATTTCCCGAGCCAGGGCATCATTGAACTCTTGCTCGTTGTCCCGGAGGCGGTCCTCTTCTAAGGCCCAAAGGGTTCACAGGGACAATGACATCCGGACCTCTAGGTCCCTGCGAATTGCCTCGAGGCACTCGGCCCGCCTCAGAGCCCTTTGCATGGAGTTCTCTGCCCTGACGTTCGTGAGCCGTGCCTCTTCCACCCGCTGCCGCTCTGCATCTATCGCATGGCCTAACCGCTGCCACATGGAAGACACTTCCCGTCCTGGGTCCTCCTGCCCTCTGGCCGATGCCTGCCCCTCTGATGTCGAAGGCCCCGAGCCATCATGGCTCCCACCTTGTTGCTGCTGCTGCTGTGCCTGTGCCCGTGCCCTGGCTCCTGCTGCCTGCACATCCTCCTCCTGCTGGGGTGCAGTTGTTGAGGTGGCCACCCCTGCTGGACGTTCGACTCCCGACTGTGGCAAGGATGTGTCCTCCACCAGCCTGGCCGCACGTCAGAGGCAGCTCCAGAGGGTACCCAGGTGATACATGGGTGGGAAGATGGCACGGAGGACGACTGGCGCATAGGGGGTTCAGGTGAGGAGGGGGTCGAAGCAAGGTTCAACAAACGGAGGAATCCGGCCTGGGTGACCTGTCCCAGTAGGCTGACGTGGTCAACGAGCCATTCGAGATGACAAGCAGTCTCCCCATGAAAAGACTGAGAACCACCTCGCATTTCCCGTTGACACAACGCCACCCCACCCAGGACAGGCTCAACCCGGTCCCGGATAGCCACATCCGCAGGGAGAGGAAGGTCAGTTGTTGTAAGCGGATCCCCTCCCTGAAAACGGGTCTGGACGTAGACATCCCTGCTGGTGCGGGATGATGCAGTCACAGGATCGGGGACAGGATTACACACAGGCAGCCTGTGCTGCCTCCTGTCCCTGCCCCTACACTGCACCACTGGCACCAGTGGAATCCCCACCTCCAGACCCCATCTCTTTCCCTTGCGCGACCTCCTCCTCCACCAAACCCCCCACCAACCTGGATGACTCCGTGCCATCTTCCTTCGTCGGACCCTGTGGGGTCTCAGCTGGCCCTTCTGCTGCTGAGGAGTCCAACTCTGACCTCCTCCTCTTGGACCTACCCTTGGCAGCTGCGGCCTGGGACGCAGCACCGGACTCCTCACTCCCTGACAAGATCACAACCTGGGAGGGGAGCCGGGCCTTGCGTCTCGGGCTGGTGGTGTGATCCCCGCCACTGTGCTCCACAGCACCCTCTCCGCCCTCTTCATAAGTTGACGCTGCAGACAGGGAGAGATAGGAGACAGGCATCAGGACACTGTACAATGGACTGATACACACATGCCAGTTGCACATGAGTGGCAGTGTCAAACTTCAGATATGGCATCACAATCCCCAACACACATGGCATGTCAACTCACACACCTGAGCAATTCCACAGCCATATGGCAACAGCCAGCACCATCCATACACATACAACAGCATGAGCAGCCAAAGGTGAGCCAGACATCACATGAAACACATGGAGTGCACTAGACATGCACACACGCCACCACACTTACATGCATGTGTACACCTCCACCAACTGTCGCAGTGATGAGATCGGCATCCAGGTCACATCTTGCAATCAGTCTTCTACATATCAGTGTCCCAAGCATCCATTTTGCATCACTGGTGCACCCTTGTGAAATACACACACATGCACATGTACACAGTGCAGATACATGCAGCTGGAACCGACATCCATGTGTGACACCACAACCATGCCAACTTACATACACAGTCATTCAAGCATGGGTGCTCACACATCTGCATTTGTCATGCAAGCTTACACACACATGCACCATCCATGTGTCTCACACATGAGAGGACTTGCATGTGTTAGCCTCAAGGCCCTGTGCATACACATCCTTACATGGCCCTACAAAACCACACGTGCAACCTGCACACTACTGGCACACCACCACACGCACAGCTTACAATCAGTATGCATGTACACTTACCGCTCGACTCCAGACGGGTCTGCCTCTCAAGGACCTGGACGTGGAGCGCTGGGGATATGCGTTCCAGGACCCTCATTTGATGTTCCGACAGGTGGCCCCGGCGCCCCTTAGCATCCGCTGCCTTCAAGAGGCGCCGGGCCTTGTTGAGGGTCCTGGACTACAAGTCCTCCCAGCGCTTCTTGACATGTTGGAATTTTCGGACTGCCACCCCCTCCGCATTGATGGCAGTCATGATGTCCGTCCAGATCCTGGTCCAACCTTCCTTGTCGGCGCGCAAACTTCCGAAGAGGGCATCATACTGCCCCAGGACATGCTCCACCAGGACACCAACTTCCTTCTGACTGAAGCTGGTGGCCCTCTGCCCCTCTGGCTGGGGGTCGCCATTGATCTCAGATGGTGTTTGCCCCGACATGGCGACCCCCGAGGCAGGCGTGGGTGGGCAACTGGGTCCTGGGGCTGGCTGTGGAGCGATGGTATCCCAGTCGGGAGTCTTCAGTTCCAGCAGGGGTGGACACAGCAACTGGACCCCTGCAGATGGCTGATGTGCAGGCACCAAATAGCAGGGCACGTGGGGATCAAGCAGTCAGGCAGCAGCAGATGGCAGGTGGGAGCATGCTCCGGGCTCTGGGGGGCAGGAAAATTGCCTTCAGGGCAGGAGCGTGGTCTTCCGTGTGTTTTCACGTGGCCAGCTTGATATGGAGTGATTCGGCACGTGAAAATCTTGCACGTCAGCGTGTAATTCGAGGAAAGGGCCTTAGCGAATAAGCGCGTAAGCGCACGCACGCTATTCCATTGGACCAAAGGCCCTTAGCGCGTAGGCGCGTAAGTTTCATTACACGCGCGGGCGTTTCCCTCATAGCACGTGATGACATAGCACACGTGGAAAAACTGCACGTCCGAGTGTCATCGCGTGTAATTGGATGAAAGCGCCCGTGTACACAAGTCTCTGACATGTACGTGTGGGCCGGTTTAAAAGCTGCGTGTAGGACACCATTTCCTTGTACGTGCTTTTCGTGGAGAGCGAGTGGGTGAAATCTGTACTTCTTGTCGGTTCACACGCGATTACTTCACAGCGTTTCTAGTTTGTGCTCCCTGTTACCTCTGACAGCTCTTTTCTGATTTTTTGTTCGGCCTGTTTCCTCAAACAGAGTTCACTTCTCCTTTTGTCCTGTCTCCTCAGACAGCGTACAATTCTTCTTTTGGCGGGGGTGTTGCCAACGCGCACACGTGCATATTTTTCACATTCTTTTTCCAGGCAGACGGTGAGTTCCGCACGTACTTAGCAACTGTGCTTGCCCCATGTGTCGTGTTACCCTTCAGAGGTCATTGTAGGCTACGTGTATTACGCGTACGCTTATTTTTGTGTTTCTGGGTGCCACAGCATAGTGCAAGTTCATTTTTTCATGCACGTGGTCTACGAGGGGTTGCGTGCATGTTTATTTTTGATTTTGGGCTGCCTGTGCATTGTGTGACCTGTCATCTTCCCCCTGGGGTCACAGACAGCCTTGTTAGAGCACTAGGGTATGAATTCCATCTGGTATCCTACCCCTTTGACCCCCAATTGCCCAGGACAATAGTTTACTGAAACTCCCATACGCACAACAACATCAGTGCCATGGCTGGGAGGCGACCAAGCGGTAAGGGAGGAAAAGGTGGCCGCCCTCAAAAGGTGGGCATGGTGGGCGCGGTAGGGGATGTGGCTGGGATTTTCAGGGTGCCCTTATGCCCCCATGTGTGGAAGAACAATCAGGGACACCCATGCCCCCCCCCATGGTTGAGGGAAACGTGGCTGACACCATCCAAGCTCAGCCCCTGTTGGACCACCCCATTGTGGCACCTGACCTGGCACAGGATGACTCCCTGGCTGACTTCCAGGTCAGCAAGTCTAGGCCACGTGTGGCGGTGCAAGTTGTTGTCACCAATCCACATGGATCTGGGGCAGCTATGTCATCTTCTGCCCCAAGTATGCAGGGTGGGGAGGCTGCAGGGGCAGCTGCAGCTCCATCCGCCCCAGCTCTGACTCTTCCAGCCAGGACAGTGTCAGTCCCAGTCCATCAAACTGACGTTCCCCCTGCCAACATTACCCAGCAACCAATGCCTGCATCAAGAACTATGGTCATTGTGCATTCCCACACTCCTACTACCCAGTCCACCGGTGATTCTGCCCCTACTGACCAGAGCGGCGTAAGCCACTCTGGCTCTGCTCCACCTTTAAAGAAGAGGAAGAAGGGTGCTCTGGCACGACAGGCTGAGACCCCAGACATGGCTACACACTCCGGTACCTCAAGGAAACCTTGCTTCAATGATCTGGAACTTGATGCACTTGTGCAGTATGTGTCGGCACATAGCTATCACATGTTGGTGACTGCAGGGTGCAAGACCACACCTGGTCAACGTAAGGCACACTGGCAGACCATCGCCAACCGCATAAGTGCCCTTGGATTTGTGAGGCGCTCGCTGATGATTGCTACAAGCGGTGGAATTACCTGAAACGCAGAGCAAAGAAGAAGCTGGCCTGAAATCATGCCGCTACTCTGGTGACTGGCGATGGGTCTCCACAAGAGGACAACAAACTCACTGAACATGAATCTGTTGCTGGGGCCTTCGTCACAGAGGAACAGATCCAAGGTGTGGGAGGACTACCTGATTATGAAGCATTGTCCGGTGAGTGCCCATGCATGAGTGTGTAATGCATGCGTATGTTGTTTGGGTGAGGGGTTCTGATTGAGTGCCAGGTGAGGGTGTGTGTGCCTGAGTGGTATGGGTCACCCATGTGCTTCATCCAAAACATTCAGCGGCCTTGGATTTGGGTGTGACAGTATCCCTTCTGCCCACATTAGTAATTTGGCTCAACATTACGGCAGTTGCCCTTGAAGTGGCATCTTGCAACAACATTGTATTTTTCAGTGTTCATTCAGGCTGATTGTTTCAATTCTCCCACTTTGGCTATGCATTCCTCAGCCCTATTGTCACATTTGTGACATGCTTCTGTCATTGATGAACCCCACATTGGACCACATGTGTTACCTTGTTAGATGAATGATTTGACCATTCAGGCTAATTGAGTATTGGCCTGATCACAGGAATTTTTGGGGCCTGTTTGAATGTGGAACATGATAGTTGTTTCCTGTCATGTTGAAGTGCCAAACCATTGATGTGTACATCAGCCTGCAATCACTGTATTTTTGTACACTGGATGTGTTGCAGTGTGTGGCACATGCCTATTTTGTCACACTATGTAGCATTTTTCATCTCATCATGTCCATCTCACATGGATGGCTGACAGTATTCATTCACTGACATATGGATGTACTTGTGGAATGTACCATGGCTATGCTACATACCATCTGTGTGATGGCATGTGTCATGTATTTGTATTGGACATGCCACTCACAGGCCAATGTGTGATGGCAGTGCTACCCAGCATGCAGCAAATGTGTTGCTCTTCCATGTAGGTGCCATCAGTGTCTGCCTTTTGGGTCCCCATCAAACTCAGTGACAGTGCATGCATAGGAGGGTTATAGTCATGTGGGACATGTATAAATCATGTAAATCATATACTGATTATGTAGCTTGTCCTGCCTATTTGTGTGCTATGGTGCTAATGCCCGTTTCCATTTTTTGTCTTTCATGTTTTTGCAGGGGATGACGCACTTGATGCTGTTGAGGTTGAGGAGATGGTGCAGACCCAGGAGGAATCGCAGGCACGACCGGGCACCAGTGGGGGACGTGGTGTGGTGGTGGGTGAGAACCCAATCTTGCTGCAGAACATTCTATCGAGGGGTGCCTCTGGGTGCACCTCCCCAGACCTCTATTCAGGTACTGATTCGGATGATGAGACCTATGTGGCATCGCAGGTAAGTGTTTTTGGCAGGGATTCTGTTCTATCCAACCCACCTGTACCAGGGGTAGAACCCTCTATGGGGATGTCAGTGTTGGTAAGTCCGCCTTTGGTGGTTACGGATGCAGGGTCACACTCCACAACATCTGATCCTGTTCCTGGGCCAGCAGATCAGAGGGGGAATGCAGTCCTGCAGCCTCAGGCAGTGTCGGCACAGCAAGGCGCAGATCGCCTTGCCCCAAACACGTGTGGTGCCCGCCAACGCGGTGGCCGTACGCCACCAAGCAATACCGCATGGGAACAATCCATTTACAGTATGGCAACCCAACAGGCAGCATCAGTTGAGATGATGGCTCAAGCAATGGAGAGGGTGGCCACTTCCATTGTCCCCCTGACAGGCAGATGGAGCTACTACAGCAGGGAACAGACTCCATTTGCCAATCACACAGGGAGGACGTGTTGGAGTCCAACAGGGACAGACGGGCATCACTGGAGACTCTATGCCAATCGATATCAATAGAGTCCCAGGGCCACAGGGAAGCCCTGAGGGTAGAACTCCATCACCTCAGGGAGGCTCTTGTTGACCTTGAGGCTTCCACTAACTTGAGGACAGAACAGCAGCTGGAGCGGCTCACACGTTCACTCTCAGCTGAGATGCAGGCAACTCGGGAGGAGATCCGTGCATCACGTCAGGTGCTGCATGGGGATCTCTGCACTATAATCCTCCAAAACGAGACCTTACACACCCGCATGCTTGCTGCCATGGAGGACCATACCAGGGCTTTGCGTGGGTTGCCTCCCATTGCACCACTACCTCCTGTGGCAGCACCACCTCCTGTGGCAGCAGCAGAGGGTGATGATAGCGACAGCAGCAGTTCTCCCACATTGGCATAGCCGTGCAGGCCATGAGCCCATGGAGGTATATTTTTTCCCAACATCCACTCAGGTGGGTGTTGGTGCGCACCCTGTCCTCGGACCTCCTGGGTGGCCCCCCCCCCATGGCCTCCACATGGCCATTTTTGATTTTTGATTTTTTTTGTGCAGTGTGTTGCCTTGTGTGGCTCCCGTGGGCAACCACTGTATTCCGGCTGGGCACATGCAGGCTTGTCCTGAGTTTGGGTTAGATGCTTGGGTCCGTGAGAAACACACCCCTCCTGCTTCCCGTTTCCATGGGCTTGCAAAGGGTGTGCCGAAGTGACATTGACTTACACGGTGACGTAGGACTCCCATGAGCTGTGTGGGCAGTCTGTAGTCAATACTGTGTATACATTCCTAGTGGATATTGTTGTTGAATTGTACACTGCATGGTGTATTGCTATGTGCTTGTGCATCCATGTCTTTTGCCTAATTTGCAGGTTAATTCCTCATGTCTTCACAAGGCCGTCTACTTTGGAGATGGAGTTCATGTTGTAAGCAGTGGCCGATGTGCTGGCATGATCAGGTTGTAAGACTACCACTACTTTAACTTAGTACTGTCATGTTATGCTATGTTTGAGGTTGTGTAGCTGCATTGTATTGTTGGTAAGTATTTGGTCATGTGTGTTGTTAGTTCTACATTACTGGGAGCATATTGTGTGTGGGCAGTTTCCATTGAGGACACTGTACTTTGACACTTGTGTGATGTTTTGGGGATTGCTTTGTTTGCTCTCACATAGCATGACATGCCATGGTGTGTTGGGTGGCGGTGCTGGAGAGGGGTTGGGTGACATGGCACTGTTGTCATGTTGTATTTTGCAAGGGGGTAATGATTTTTGCAGCATAGAAGTGTGTCTTTTGATGAAACAGCATTGGTGGTGTTTGTGTAGGTAGGGCACACAATGTAACACTTCCAGGTGACCAATCTCAGGCTGGTATGGTTGTGACAGTTGACTGTCCCTTATGTCATCATCATTGATTGTCAGCTGGCATGTGCCAGGGCTGTGTGCACTCCACAGGGGTGTGATTTTAGGTGAAATAATTATCCACCAGCTGTGTACGGGCTGCCTCACCCAGTGCCCTTTCCCCTCCCATGTGCAGTGGGCGTGCTTGTGGTTGGGGATGTGGGGGAACCACCATGTCCACGGGCAAGCCCCGGCATTTTGCAACATTGTGCAGGACACATGCTGCCACTATGATCCTGCACACTACTGGGGGAGCGTATAACAGCTGCCCACCAGAATGGTCAAGGGACCAAAAGCGTGACTTGAGCACTCCGAATGTGCGCCCCACTATGCCCCGGGTTGCAATGTGGGCTGTGTTGTATCTTACCTCGGGTGATATGGTGGGGTTCCGAATTGGCGTCATCATGTGGGTGCTCAGAGGGTAGGCACTGTCCCCTGGGGAGGTGGTGATGGGTAGCATTAGTGGGGTTGTGACATTGCTCAGTATCTGACATGCATGCATGTTCTGTGGCATTTATACTCACCGAGCAGCCATGTATTGCCATGCCGCCCAGCTTCTAGGTCCCGGTTTAGTGTTGACATTCTGTAAATAAAACTGTCGTGGGTGGACCCTGGATAGTTGGCATATACTGAGGTGATGATTCCCTTGGCATCACATACTACCTGGACGTTGATGGAATGCCAGTGCTTGCGGTTTCTGTAGATGTGCTCTGATGCCCTGGGGGGACGTAGAGCCACATGGGTGCAGTCAATGGCACCAGCACTTTGGGGAAGTGTGCCACCCCGTAAAAATCCTGGACGACAGCCTGCCTTTCTGCAGGTGTTCTGGGCAGGTATATGTGCTTGCGGACTGATGGGCGTGCAATCATGATGGCCAAGACCTGGTGTAGGCAGCATGACTGCATGGCCTGTGACAACCCCCCCACTATAGCAGTTGTCTGTTGAAATGATCCAGTGGCCAAGAAGTGCAGTACATTGAGGACCTTCTGCAGGGGGCTGAGTGCTTGGGAGCACAGGGTGGGTGATGTGGGGTCATCCTCCCACTCACTGACCAGGTCGAGTATTATGTGAGGTGGAAACCTGTACCTCCCATACACCTGGTCATCAGGCATCCCAAAAAGGCTGGTTCTGGGTGTAAAAATTCTGGGCCTGACTACCCTCCTCCTGCAGTATCCCACGACCACTGCTGCTAGGAACGGTATATTCATCCTGGCGTCTGTGCTTGTTTGTTGTTTGTGCGCACTTTTATGCTGCGCGGGTCCATGTATGCCTGCTTCCTGCTGGCGTACGTGTTTCCAGATTAGCGCATCTTTTTTGGCACACGCATTAGCCCCGTTTGATTCCATGAATACGTGTTTTGAACGTGCGTGTGGGCGTTCCGCGCACTTGCCTCCTGTACTTCCCCCATGACGCCCACATTTTCACAAGTTGTTCCCCATTCCGCGTGTCACGCCCCCTGTTCCTCCTACTTTTGTTGTCTGCGCCGCGCTATGTGCGATTTCGCTGTGCGCTTAGTGCACGCTGTTTGGAGACGTGTGCGCCAGCGTGCGCCATGCAGAATTTTGGCGTACATCCTGGAATTTCCTCACGCACGGACTTCCATGAATCGCTGTGGGCGGGTTTGGCTGTGATTTTCGCACTGGCACTGCGATTCGCATGCTTTCGCACGCTTGCGCTGAAACTTTCAGCGCACATTAATTCCATGAATCGGCTCCATAGTGAGAGACTGTTGATTGTTTTTCACAGCTGTACACTCACAAGATATCTTGGGGTCACTTCTGGTGACTATCGGAGCAAAACTTTCAGTACTGAGCACTGCAAAAAAAGACTCTGAGGTACATATTCATCCTGGTACTTACCGGCTATTTACTAAGCACGTTGTACAGAGCTAGCGACAAATTGATAAGTCACTTAATAAATTTAAAGAATGCTCTTTTTTTCCCCTTCCCCCACTCTCCTTTCCCCACCCCTTCCCTCCCATTCTCCACCCTTCCCTCCCCTCCCCCAAACCCTTCCCTCCCCTCCCCTCTTTCTCTTTCTATGTGTATTTCAGATATAAGCAGACACTGATGTCCAAGTTGTTGAGACATGAATGATGTATCAGTTGTTTAACTGCATTAATTGATGTGACTAGATGATGCTGTCACAGGGGCAAACCAATTAGCTCCATTTTTTTCCTTTTTCTGATTTATACTTTTTTTTTTAATACGTTTTATTGGTTATATTTTTTTAACCTTGAACATAATACAGCATGACTTGTCATCACTTTGGTAACACTCCCAAACATCTTTGTCAGCATTTAGACCAGTTTAGTCCTTCCTTACTAGCCTACTGAGAGCCAAAAATTCATGCTTCCAGGGCACTAGTGACATTGTTACTTGTGGGCAGGCCAGACCATTGTCCTCCCAGGGATCCTGGGGCCGTGTCTTGGTCGGATCTTCCTAAGAGGTGTTCAATGAACTTTAGCACGTCAAGTGTTTTGCCAAGCTTTTCCACTGTCATCAGTCTCTCCCAGTATTCCTCTTCCGTGCTTGAATTAATACGCAAGACATAGTCCCCCAGCCATTGCATTCTTTCTAATGTTAATTTAGGACAGGATAGCGCCAGGTGCCTTGTTGTTTCAATAGAATTAGAGTTTCCACAGAATCTACATTTGGCATCCAGAGGGGCTATCAATTTTCTTTGCAGTAAGACCTCTTTGGTTAATAGGATATTGAGCCTACAGCGCATCAAGAGGTCTCTGTAGTGGGACGATGGAAATTTCCTCAGGTAAAATGGGGGAACATTTAGGGTTTTACGTTCCCAAACGATGTTATGGCATAATTTATTGCCTTGCTTTAGGGTACTCGTTTCGTCCCAGTCATTTTCCTGCAGGATCTTCTTTGCTTTGTTTGGATTTGTTTTAAGGGTCTCTTCATTTATGTTGTAATGTATTAAGACCATCTGACATTTTGTTTTCCACAATTGGAGAATTTTGTCTCTTTCCTCCAATGATGTTTTAGCCAAGATCTCGAAAGCAATGGTCTTCCATAGGACTGTTGATTTCAGAGATTGAAGTCTTAATTCGTGCCTTATTGTCGAGATTGCCAGACAATTAAGTAGTCTTAAGATCTTTCGCCAGAAAAATGCCTCTACAATCTCCCAGGTTTTCCCAGCGCAGATTTAGCATGGATTCAGCGCCGTATGACAGAATAGCTACCACTTTTTGTTTGTAGAAAGTTAATATTGGCGTTGTTGAATACTTTCCATATCTTCGGTGTAAGGCTCTTCCCTGATTCGTTAGTTTTAGCAGTTTTTCTCTGATGAGAGAGTATTGGCCATATTCATTTACATTTTTGTTGATTCTTATTCCCAGGTATATCATGGACTCCACTGTATTCAAATGTTGGTTATCAATGGTCCAGACGAAGTTCATTTTTTTCTGGGTTTGGCCCTCTGGACGATTTCATTACTAGGATAACCGATTTCTTTATATTTATCTTGATTTGATTTCTGACCAGGTATTGTTTAAACTCAGAGATGCGTCGTTGCAGACCTACAGCAGTTTGATCAATAAAGACCACATTGTCAGCGTAGAGGATCCAAGCTAATTCCTCGCCATTTATTTTCGGCGGGAAAGCCCGGATCTTGCTCTGGGACTCCGCCATGTCTGCCAGGTACAAAATGAATAGAAATGGAGCTAGAGCACAACCTTGTTTAATTCCTTTAAATGTGTTGATTTTTTCCGTGGTGGTTCCTCCTTTTGTTGTTATTATTTGAATGGATGTTCCCGTGTACAGCTCCTGAGTTGCTTCCAGGAGGTCGCCCGGGCAATTCCGGCTCTTCAGTTTCGCCCAGAGGATACCTCTATTAACTCCATCAAAGGCTTGCTCCAAGTCTAAGAAGCCCAAATACAGATTTGTTTTTTTTTCAAGTGCCCAAAGCTTTAGTAGGTTCAAGATGAATAAGTTTAGGGTGGTGCCGACCCCGCTCACAAAGGCTGTTTGCCACTTGTCTAGTAAACCTGCCTGTGTTGTCCATTTTTTCAGGTCTCTTAGGAGGATGGAGGCAAAGATTTTACCTATAGAATCCAGGAGGGCGATAGGCCTATAATTTTTCGGGTCTTCCCGATCACCTTTCTTAAATATAGGGACTGCCAACGCCTCCTTCCATGTTAACGGAATACTTCTATTCTTGTTTGTTTGCTCAAAGAGCCGTAGGATAAATTTTGCCCATTCTTCTCCATTCTCTTTCAGTAGTTGGTTTGAGATGCATTCTGGCCAAGCAGCTCGTGAGGAGCTAAGATTTTTAATGATCCCCAAGATGTCCTCATAATCAAAGTCAATTTTCCAGGGTGTTTTATTCCGATTCTAAGGGCATAAACTAGATTCGTCTCCAGCAGTTGATTTGAAGAGATTGGTATAATGTTTAACCCAATTCTCTGTTGAAACCTGCGAAATGGTCAGAGCAGATTGGAAGTCCTCTCCTTTATTGATAATCTCCCATAAGCTATGTGTGTTTGCTTTTTGCAGCGCTGTTAGCATTGTTTCTGCGTCACATTGTGCTCGCCATGCCTTTGAAGCAGACAGCCAGTTTTTGTAAGATTGTTTACAATGCTGGATTTGTTCCTCTTTGTTAGGTTGGGCACTTTGTTTTAGACTTCTGAGTAAGGCTCGATGCTCCTTTCTCTTGGCTACCAGATCAGCATTATATGCATGTTTTCTTATTATGGTGAGATTATTTTTCCCCTTTTGTTGTATTTCAAACTCTTTGAGAAGCCATTTATATTCAACCTCCTCTGCATATTTTTCGACATGATTTTTATAATTGTCCGAGAGTTTGACTATTGTTGGTAGCTTTATTTTCAGACGATTTCTGCCCCCTGTTACTTCTAGAAGGGGTTGAGGAGGACCTGTGTCCCTCCCAGAGTCCCAATTTAGTTCAATTTCGAGTAAGGCGTGGTCACTGGTTTTCTTCTTCTTTACTCTCATTGCCGTTATCCAGCTGAGAGTATTCTCCGCTACAAAACAGTAGTCTAACACAGCACTGCTAGAGCCATTGAACCAAGTTGGGGCTCCTTGTAAGTCTCCTTTTGTCTGACCATTTAAAATTGTCATTTCTCTTATTTCCATTTCCTCCATCCATCTTTTGGCATTCCCCGCTGACGCAGAGTTCAGCTTTAGTTTCCCAGTTGTGTCCAGTATTTTCAGATTCAAATCTCCACAAAGGAGAATAAGTTGATTTTTTTCCGTTATCATTGATTCGTCAATTTCCAACATAATATCGGACAAGTAGGTATTAATTACACAGTCCATTTGGCTCCAATAGATGTTAATTATTAGGAATCCAATTTCATGTAATTGTGTTTTTTTCTTTAGCCTTAGAATCTGGACATAAGGGTTGGGAGTGTGGTGTTGCAGCACCTTAAGGTCACTTCCTTCTCTTATAAGTGTCAAGAGGCCAGCACATGGTCTGAATAATAAACCTTTCTAAGTACATTCTAAGTACTGTTGGCTGTGGACTTGGACTGGTCTGCGCTGTTCCCTGGATTTTCTTTGCAGCGCCGCCTTTGCTCTGCGCTGTACCACCACCTGTCTTTGGACGCCGTGTCTACGGCTCGGAGTGTCTTGCACGCCTGGAGGACGTCTTTCTGTGTTACACACAGTTTGCCTGGCCCCTGCTCGTGGAAAGGAGGCCCCGCCCCCCTGTGTCGAGTGACGCCCAGGAAGCCTTGTTAATCCCAGCCTCCTCGCGCACCCGCGCCGCGCACCTGCCAAGTACATTCTAAGTACTGTTGGCTGTGGACTTGGACTGGTCTGCGCTGTTCCCTGGATTTTCTTTGCAGCGCCGCCTTTGCTCTGCGCTGTACCACCACCTGTCTTTGGACGCCGTGTCTACGGCTCGGAGTGTCTTGCACGCCTGGAGGACGTCTTTCTGTGTTACACACAGTTTGCCTGGCCCCTGCTCGTGGAAAGGAGGTGACTGTTTATTATGCTCCGACTTGTCCCTGCCCATTGAATTGCCCATTGAACTGCCTTCTCCTTCCACCTTCCCCTGACTTGATCGCTGGGAAAGGGCCCCTCCTCGTTATATTATTTTTTGTCCTTTTGTTGTTTCAACTGTGTGCCTGGAGGGGTGGCTAATGTGCTCTCTCTGTGTTTCTTCCCCTTAGGCCCCGCCCCCCTGTGTCGAGTGACGCCCAGGAAGCCTTGTTAATCCCAGCCTCCTCGCGCACCCGCGCCGCGCACCTGCCAAGTACATTCTAAGTACTGTTGGCTGTTCGCGGTTCGCGGGAGCACGGAGGAGGTTCACAGGCTTCCGGCTGTGTCCTGTCTTAGCTAGAGGTACGAGTGGTTTGTCATTCTTTGCTCGTAGTTTAGTGTAACTTATTTTGATATTTCTGTCTAATTTTTGAGTATCGTGGGCTAACAGCCCAAGATTTGGGGGGTCCCATTGATTGGGGCGGTACTCTGTGTGGTGTTTTGTGTGGGGTGTCCACAAACATCGTGCCCACAATTCAAACAAAGGTGCAACTCCATGGTCATTACTTTACATGCTATTTCAATGTGTTAGAGGCCACGTTCATTTTTTGGTAACTCACATTGTCAACCTATAGAGGCCTTGCCTCGTAGTGTGGTCTTGTGCCAACATAGCCCTAAGCACATTGTTACTTGGCATTATCCTTTGCCTTGGTTAAAAAGGGGTGGATACTACGGCTTGACTTTGGGGTGCGTTCCGCTCCTTAGCATGAGTCCGATTCTAAGAAGTGGATGTAAAATCGGCTCTCCCGTGCAAGACCATGCCCTAGGGACTATTACTAACTCGTCAACCCCCGTTGTCCCTCAAAATTTGGCACCCACTGTCCCTCTTCTACCCATGTCTAGCCCCCCTAGAGTGAGAAGGGTGGGACTGGGTCAGGTGGGTCACAATGAGACTGCCTTATCAGCCGTACCATCTTTGGCCAGCTCCCCTTCACTGCATGGTCCGTTTCCGGCTTTGGCTGTGTCAACCTTTTCAGTCCAGGACGCAAATGACTATGCTGGTGACGAGGGTGAGGTGTTTAATCATGGCCATGATGCAGGATGTTCTCCAACACAAGGCCTTCGAGGCCTTCCTTGTCTCACTGACACTTCTATCTTGGCACCCACCATTGTCAGCGAACTAAGTAAAAGAGTGCGGCTCTCCTTGGGCCCTTCGTCTCCTGCGTCGTCTGCTTTTCCCTTTCGTGAACAAGTTCACTTTCATATTCCCCCCGAAAATAATAGGGAAATAAAAGGTTACCACGGGACGGCGCCGTCGACTTTCCATCATAGGGCATTGAAAGGGGGTTTTGCCACCTCATATGACACCACACCTCTTGACAAAGTGACGGTGGCAGGGCCTTCGTCTGTAGGAGGCGCGATTCCCTTCTCCCTGGCAAACCAAGAGGCAGATGCTACTGCTCCAAAGGGAGAAGTTAGATCGGTTCTACCCCAGAGGAATACTGCTCTCTCTCGCAGTTAAACGAACCCTTTAACTTTCCAGTTATCTCACGTATTCTCAACTTATTGGATAAGGGACACGAGCTGACACACTGTTCCTTAAGAGAGATGCAATCTTCATTTTCTCTTATGAAAGACAAGATGGCCAGATTGGAGGGTTTTATTCTAGCAGAAGAGCATTCCAGATCCTTCTATCTGGCTCATTTTGAAAAATTGTTGGAGAGCGTCTCACATAGAGCACCTCAGCTCCTACCTTCTACTATGACCCACACTCGGGGCTCCCAGACTGAACCGGAAATGCGTTCGCAAGTTGTCCCTCAGATTCTTTACTCTCAGGTAGTGTCAGGGGCCAACCCAGTGATGAAGGCTCATACTAACTTGGAGGCTATTGACTTGGTGGAGGTTCTCAAACTCCAGCACGAACGCATATTACAGGTTGAACAGCTTCTTTACAAGTTAGTTGCAACCCAACAGCATTTGGATCCAGCAGACCCCCTAGAGAGGGATCCAATGTTACTCAAGATCTTGCTGCTCCCTCGGATAGCCCCTCCGCCCTGACTGACATCATTGAGGCTTTGTCTTCTCCTGCATTGTTGGCAGTGGATTTAGGCTCGGACTTGGAGGAAGGACCCGTGGTGCATGAAGGAAGACACTTTGTCTCGCGTAAAGCGAGAAAGTCCTTCCTAAGAGCCCAAAAACGTCTAAAGGTTACCAAGGCTGGCCGTAAGAAAGCCAGTATTTACACACCACCTCCGGCCTGTGCTTTGACGATCCCCGAACCTATTGTATCCTTGAGTACGGGGACCACCCATGATGACCTTGGCCTATCCCTTTGTGATCTTGACGAAGAAAGTAGGAAACACCTTCAGGTTGCAGTTTTGCAATCTGGGAACACACAGATCGCCTCCCGTGGCTCTCAAGGGACTTCCACGGCTAAGCTCCAATCACAGCTTCACTCTTTTTTTCCCATCATCAAACCTAGAAAGGCAAGCACGACAATGCTAGCCGAGGCTTTAGGTACACCTGCTCTGATTTCTAGCAGTGTTCCCCCCCAGGTGAAACCCGTCTTGGTTGGGACGGATGTAGTTACCATTCCGTTAGCCCCTCTAGGTGCTGAAAGAGTGGATCTTGGTTGTCCTCCTCCTCCCTTAGAAGTACCTGGGGTCTTGGCATCTTCAGGATGGCCTCCTAACGTGGAGGCCACGCATCTCCCGCCCATAGGAGTAGGGATCTCTATTCCTGACGTCTTGTCTTTCTCGCACACACCAAAGGACATGAAATTAATCCTTGGTTGGGCGAGTAATCCAGAGACAAACGGCCCTGCCCGTATAAACAGGTCATTTTTGATGAACTCCTTCTTCCAAATTCCAGCCCTTAGGAACCTTTCATCTAAAGATCTAGATTGGGTCAAATTGGCAACTCATAATAATCACAGAGCCCTGTGCAGAGTCCAATCACAGATTATTACCAAAATGCTGTTGGACTTTGCTGAGGACTTCCATTCCATCGGCCTTACTCCATGCCTATTTCCGGATATGGATAGTGCATGGGCTTACCTTGACTGGGTAGCCCCCACCTTGCCAGTATGTCCAGTGGGGCTGGGTACAGATTCTTCTGATTCTCAGGTTACGCAATTAGCACTCCAACTAGCATCGCTAACCCAAGCATTGAGTGGCCTAGCTTGGCTGGAACCCTTGATAAAAACAGCTGCAGCTATCAAAGGGCCCACTCCAAGCTCATAACTGGCCAGCCTGTCTATTGCATCCTGGAACTGTTGTGGCCTGGGCAATTTGGTTACATGGCACAAGCAGTTTGCCCTTGATCAGAAACCCGACATTCTATTTTTGCAGGAAACGATGAGCCTATCTGAGCTTACTCTCGATGGGTATTCCAGTTTTTCGCTTCCAGCTAGTCGTATTCTTACAGGCCGTCCTTCGGGCGGTATTGCTGTCCTTATTAAGAATGGTCTAAAAGCAGTGGCCTCTATTCTTGACACCTCAAAATCCTGTGTCCTAGTGGAGTTGTTGTTTGAACCCGCCGAGGCCGTCCCTTTGCTTTTAATGTCGTTGTATTGGAATCCCAAGTCTGTCTCATTTTCCCTGCTCGTGGAGGATCTTGACAGGATGTTGGGGCATGCTTTAGTTTCGTGTCCCTACCATGAAATTGTGATTGGAGGTGATCTAAATTCATACCTCCAGTTCTCTCACTCACTGGGCTCTTCCATTTCCTTTTCTCCTCATGCCCAACAAGCCGCTCATCGAGGGTATCACTTGCTAAGTTTCTTTGAAAAATGGGGTATTTACCCAATCCAATTCGCACCTAACATCCCACATATCTCATGGTCACGGGGCAAGCTTTCATCCCTTATTGACTACGTCCTTGCATCCAAAGTGTGTTCCGGGCTGCTTGAACCAATATCAATTTTAGACTTGGGCCTGAGCGACCACCACATGCTGTGCTCTACACTCCATATGGGATGTGAGGTCTTTAGATCTTCACCTCCCGTTTCTTTGGCGGTTCCCGACAGAAATACCATCTCTGTCAATTGGAAGCCGTCCGTGTGCAGGAAACTAGTGTTCTTGGTGAACAGAGATCTCATACCAACCCATGTCGACCTTATGTCGCTGGGGCATATCAAAAAAATCAATGAAAGAAACATCAACATGATTCAGCATCACCTACTATCTTTAGCGAATGACGCTTCGGGTAAAGGCACCCCTTTGGATGCCAACCCAAACTTGCACCAGATAACAATATTAAAAAAACAAAAAAATCGGGTACTGGCTGCTTTAAGAAAAAAGGCCCTTAGCCCTCTCACCTACCATCGTGAAAAAAACCATATTATTGGGTGCTTTAAGCACCAGATCAAGTCTCTACTTCAGGCTGCCTTTACTCTCGCGCATCAAGACATGATTACCTTGCTCTGCAAAAAAAAAACTCGAGAGATATGGGCAATTTTAAGAAATCCTTCAGGTAAGGTGGATACTCGATCTGTGGCGATTATCTCGGGCACTGAATGGGAGAAGCATTTCTCTCAAAAATATGCCTTGCCTACTACTTATGCCATAATTGAGAGTACAGACTTGTGTTTGCCTATGCCGCGAGTCTGTCCTTGGGCCTTAAAAGATATCATATGGGCTATTTCCCAATTGAAGTTCTCTAAAGCAGCCGGCCCTGATGGGCTTCCTCCATGTGTTCTAAAAGACGACCCTCACTTTTGGGCTAGTTACCTTCTTCCCCGCTACCAGCTGATTTATATAACTGGTAAGATTCCGGAATCTTGGTTGACCGCTATAATCATTCCAATACACAAAAAGGGTGTGCTAAACAACCCCCTAAACTTTAGGCCCATTGCCCTTATAGATACTGCTGCAAAAAATTTTGCACGTTTGCTTCTATCAGAATTGGAAGGCCATATACATAAGCTAAAAATTCTCTCCAAAGCACAGGTCGGTTTCCGCAGAGCAATGGGCACCCAATTAAATGCCACGATCCTAGCCCATCTGCTTCGGAATGCACATACCAAAGCCAATGGAACCATATATATGGCAGCCTTGGATCTCTCGGCTGCATTTGATAATGTACTTCGTACCCGGCTCTGGCAAAAGATGCTGGCCTACGGCATACCATCTCCACTTGTTGCATTGATTGCAGCACTACACCAGCATACATCTTACCGAGTCCGCATCAATGCGGAAGGGCTATTGACCGACAATATACCCACGTATATAGGCGTCAAACAGGGCTGCAATTTGGCAGCGGTCCTGTTCAATCTGTACCTTGCCGACATCGATAAGATCTGGCAAGGTTCTAACTCCTTCCCGGTTATATTGGGTTCTATGCGGCTCCATTGGCTAGCATTTGCCGACGACATTATAATATTCGATAGAGTGCCGTTTGGACTCCAAAACAAATTAAATCTGTTTGGGGAATATTGTAAGCTTAACAACATGACTACTAACTCACTTAAATCGCATATATTGGTTTTTACTGCTAAAAAAAAGCTTCCAAGATTCAACTTCACAATAAACGCTCAGGTGATTTTGAGAAAAGAGGAAATTAAGTATTTGGGCTATTACTTGTCGAATGGGATGTCAGCTAACAAGTGGCGCTCAGTGTTGACTGCAAAGTTTAACCCCCTTCTGGCCCAAATGAGAATTATCTTCACCAAATATTGTCGCTACTCTCTTCTGCCTCTAATACATTTCTATACTATGAAGATAGAGCCCATTCTTCTCTATGCAGTAGATATTTGCCTTTTGAATTTGGGGCCCCTTTTAAACATCTTTCAGGGTAGACTCTGGAAGAACATTTTGGGGCTTCCCGGATATCTACCCAACTCCATAATTATTCATGAATTGGGTCTATATCCATTAGAAGACAGATTTATTTGGCGGATGGTATCTGCATTCGCCAAAATGATCTCCCCTCCCCCAAATTCACTATACGAGGATTTCCAGGAAATGTTAGCCGGAACGTGTCCTCTTTCAATCACCATTGTGAAAGACAAAATACAAGCGATTTTAACTTCTTTGAATTTGACGCAGGATGATTTGGCAAATACCCCTGCCAAAGTTAAAAGGCGTTTTTTCAAAAACTCTTGGGCTCAAAATTGTGATCGGATTGGAAGCTATTCTTCCTTTACCGTATATGCCACTTTTAGACACGCAGTTGCACCTCGGCTGCCTTATATCCTGGCCTTTCCAGACAAAGGAGCAAGAAGATATTATATGCGCTTCCGCATGGATCTTATCCAGACGGGTGCTCGCATTAGAAATTGGAACGGCTATAGGGCCTTGGCAAAATGGGAGGGTTGCAGATTTTGCCTAAAAACGTCTGAGCCCGAAACCCTGGTACATCTTTTCATGCATTGTGATTTCTTTCTCGGGCATAGACAACGTTGCTTGGCTGCATATCTTACTTCGTTCTCTCTGTTCGAATGTCACCTAGTATGGTTGAGATGTATGCAGGGAAATTCTAACTCCATCATACTAGCAACCGTTAGATTGGTTGCAATAATAGAAGAACAACTGTTGTTACTCAACAGGACCTTTTGGAATGGGTAAATTTGTCTATCTCTGAGATTTGGTTTAATCGATGACTACCGGTATTTGCCAACTGGTTAGGGCTGGACCTAAGTTGGTGGAGGCTTGCGACGCCCTACTATCACTATTACGTTGGGTATGCTTTTATTAGGTTAGGTAAGGTTTGATACTTGGTATCGTAGTTCTCCACTATGACTTGGAGATGCTATGATCATGTGACCTTGTGATTTTGCGATCCGGCGAGTCCGGAGAGTCTTGTTGATGCATTAGGAAAGGTTTTAACGTCTCAATGATTTTAATGATTTTAGTATTGCTTGGTTTTGTACCTCATCGTTTTGTTACGTTTGTTGTATGAGATTTTTATGTTGTTTTATATGTGTTATGTATAATTTGTAAAGGTGTAAATTAATTTTTGCTACCAAAACAAATAAATAAATTAAAAAAAAATTAAAACCTTTCTTTGCTGGATTTATGTACACCTCGTAGCCTTCACAGATTGGGAGTTTTCTTATCCATGATTCCTGCAAGCATACGATATCATATTTCCCCAGGAAGGCACAGTCCCCTGAAAAGAGATTAGAAAAACCCCTGGAGTTCTATGAGGCTAGAAGGGATTGTCCCCTTTCTGCCTCCTTCCCGGCCTATTGCTTCTTTTTTTCAGATTTTAGGTCACTCTCTCCTTTTTTCTTCTGGTCATGAGCATTACTTCTATTTGCTCTTTCTTTCAGTTTCGACGCTTCCGTCATAGACGTCTGTGGTGTATTTCTTGAGTTTGAATTGTCCACCGTGAATTTCATTTTTACCCACCGAGAGTCATTCCTGGGCCTATGATCCTCTCTACTTTTGTTCCTGCCATCCTGAGAAGCCTTTTCTCTGTACTTTTGATGTTCTCTGTTCATATACTGTATTCGTTTAGGGACCGGAGTATAATTGGGAGCTAGGATCCCTTCCTCAGCTTTTCCATAAATCCGCCTTTTTCCCTTGCTATTATCCTCATATCTCAATTCCATATTTTCGCTTTCTGATGTATTATAGCAGTAGTACTTGCTTTCTTTATGAGGTGCTTTCGGCTTCAAGTTTTCGTATTTGTTTCTTGAGTTTTCATTTGTTGACTTTCTTCTCCTTCTTTCCAATGGATCGAATTCCGATAGTCTGAAACCTGCTTCAGCTAATCTTTCCCTGGCTTTCCAGATAGTCTCTTTTATCCTTTGTGAAATATGATGTAGTATTATCACATCTGGTCTTTTTTCTTCCGGAAATTCAATGATCAGTATGTCATCCGTTGAGATTTTTCTGAGGATAGTCAATTGATTGAAAATGGACATCACATTTTTTCTATTCAGAATTATTTGTTTGAAGTTCTTTGCCGCTCTTTCCAATCTTAGAGTGGGCATCTCTTGTGAGGGTTTTCTGCTTCCTGCTGCCTTGTGATACTGCTTATCATTTTGGCCCTTATTAGTGTGTCTTTGCAACTTCCGTTTTTGTCACTAAGGTCAGCTTTGCTAATCGATCTCGCTGCATGCCGTCTGAGACTACGGCGATCTTCCAATTTTTTCCAGAAGTCCACTTTTGGATTTGAGTGATTTTCTTCTGGATCTTCGCTCCTTGGGCGTTTCCTTACAGTGTCCTTTTTCTGCAATTTTCCCTTTGTTTCTTCTGCTTTTTCAGTGGCTTCTGCTCTTGTTTTTGTATTTTTTTTTTATTTTCATCACTCCTCCAGCATTTCCTTGCTTCATTGGTCTTCCTTTCTTCCATTTTACCACTGTTCCTTCTATATCTTTCCCTTTTTTGCTCGTATTTTGCTTTTTCTTCCTGTTCATAATGGTACAGCTGGTTATCAATGTTCTGCCACTCTGATGGACTTATATTTTGCCAGCGTTCATCCTCCTGATGTTCTTCAATAACTTCAATCAAGTCACTTATATATCCTTCAGTCTCTGATTTACTGTCTATTTCCAGTGGTGTCTGATTTTTTAAGATTTCCTTTTCGCTGTCAGAAGTTACTATCTTCAATTCCACCCTTGGTTTCTTTGCTGGGTTACTTAGTAGTTCTCTGTCTGGTAATTTAATATTTCTTAGGAAGTCTCTTGAACCGCATTCCTTCCTCTTCATTACTTGGTTCTTCAATGTTTTCCCCAATTTATTCTGCAGATCTTTTGCAGTTGTCTTTCCACCTGTTGTAGCTACTTGTTTACTTTCCTTTTGAACGTCTTGAAATATTTCATAGCTTGGTTTAAGGGTCTCATCATTTTGCACCTTTTCCGTTGATCGTAGAGGATTATTAGACAAGGCGGTTTTGTTTTCCTTGTGACCTCTTTTAGGTTTTATTAGGCCCTTCCCTAGGACAAGTGGTCCTCATTTCACTGGTCTCTGTGTAATTCCTTCTGATGGTACTGAGGAATGACCTTCTGGTATGCATGGTTCCACTGTTTCAATTTTATCGCCATCAGGCTTTGCGTTTTTAACCAGCACTTGTTGAATGGATGAATTTTGCCACTTATTGGCTTCCAATATAGCCTCCATTAATGATTGCTTGTCCTTGGAGTCCCTACGAGCCATCTCACTTAGCCTACCTATCCTGCCATTCATTGGACTTTTCTGCTTCCAGGTCCATCCTTTGCTCGAATCTTTTTAGACACTCCACCGTCTCTAGTGTTTGCTCCCTTGTTTTGGAGTTTACTGCGAGAACTGTTTGCAGAGAATCATTGATGTTTTCATAGAGCTTGATATAAGGAGCAATTGCAATATTTAAAGCTGCCATCACTACATTGTGTATGTGTGTAAGGTCCTCCATTCTCTCTTTACAACATAACTCCCTTATTTTGTCCAGCGAGTTTTCATCAATCTTCATTTCCGTATTTTCTTTGGGTCTCTGGATGGAGTCCACTTTATTCTTATTCGCAAGGTTTTTTGTTGGGGTGGAGGAGGCAATCTCCTTGTCTCTACAGGATCTTTTATTCAGATTCACGGGGAAAGGCTCCACATCGAGTGCGTCTATTTTTTCTTTATAAATGATAGACTTTTCCTTTTTTCCGATGTAATTTTCCAAGTTAGAATCGAAATGTCCTGTATACGTTTTTTAGCCAGAATTAACTTACTTTGAGGTGCTATCTTTGAGCACCTACGTTCCACTCTCTTTTTCCCTGTTAGGATATCTGGTTGCCCCATTAGATTTCTATCTCCCCACTTGGGAATATGATTTTGCTCACTTAGCGTGGTATCATCTAGATATTTTTTGTTTTTACTATCCCAGGTGGGCAGAGATTCTCCAGGGCATTCCTTCTCAGCCCAGAGAGATTCATCGTGCCAAATTTCTAAGTCTTTGGCACTCATCTCACCTGTACTAGATTCATAGGCCCACCTTCTCTGTGTCCGGGCAAGCAATTGCTCAGGTGCAGTCCTCAACTGCTTTAGCGGCCGATGTTCATGGTTTGCAAAAATTGGTGGATCGTCAAGTTTTGTTCGAATTTCCTGTGTCCTGGTGCCTGCAGAAGTATCTTTGTTTTCTAATTGTACTTCAACATTTCTATTAATGATCTCGCTACTTTTCACTTGACCGACCTCTTCTATCAGGGTTTTTTTTTCTACCAGAGGTGAGGGTTCTTTTTCCACGTTATTCTCTACTTCTGAAGTTATTTCAAGAATGGAATATTCAAGTTCCGATGGCTTTGGGCTCTGTTTTGTCGTCTGAGGAGAGGGTAGCGTCAGATCTGATCATCCCGCCACCTTGCTCGTTAAGCAGTGCTCTTCTATTATCTGAGCTTCCTCACACAGTTGAGCGTCCAGAGGAAAAAGGCCATCCACTAAATAGAATGAGTCAGCAGTAGTGGGATAGGAGGAGTGATCCTCATTCATAGACTGACTGCTCTCCAGAGGCAGAGCGGGGAGCTCGGGTTTGGGTGGAGGCAGAGGATTATCTACTTCAGCTAGATTCTGTGTTGGCTTGATAGGAATCTTTTCTGCCATCACGGTATCCATTCCAGGGCTATCCCCCTGTGCCTCCCTTGTCGGTGTCTGTGGGGAAAAAACCTCCTGGTTTTCACCCGCTGTCCCAGGTGTCATATATATCATTTGTGTGGGGTACGGCGGTGAGCACACAGGATCTCCTTCAATAGCTACTTCATCTCCTTGTGATGTGGTAGGTGGCATTACTAGACTTTGTTGCAAATCTTGCGAGAGATTTATTGAGTCTTGTTCTAGCAAAGTTTTATCTTTCTTAAAAGGGAGCTTCAGCTGCTTTAAAAACGTAGTTTGTTTATCTGGTGAGGTATAAATGGCCGGGTGTGAGGCCAGGTGAAGGTGAGGTATAAATGGCCGGGAGTGAGGCCAGTAGTTTTCTTACCTGAAGCCTTGTTTTAGCCGCCGTCTCAAGCCCCAGCTCCGTCGGATCGCTTATCAGGCCACCCATTGAAGCAAGTCGTGCAGCTCCTCCTGTGTTTACACCAAGGTCAGGTCTCGCTATGGCAGCCTCTCGTGCCGCCGTGAGGTTTCCACCTTCGCAACACAGCGACCCAGCGAACAGCCGAACAGCCAGGTAGATCTGGCACGCCCTTGGCTAGCTCGGGCTTTACGCCACAAGGGCGGCTGTGATCGCCTTTTCAACCCACACTTCCTGGTTGGGCGAGGCTTCAGTCCGCTTTACTTTCCAATGTGGGAAAGTGATTTCGCACAGCGATTTTCACACGCGCTGCCTCCTCCAAAGCGCCTCCAAAAGCGAACGCCGAAAAGCCAGGTAGATCTGGCATGCCCTTGACTAGCTCGGGCTTTACCTCGGGATTTATACTGAACATTTTTTGATGCGCACTTAAATAGGTTCATAGGCTGACAGAATTTCGTTGTACATTGTGTGTTGTAATGAAAATGACCAATTGGGTCATCAGGTCGGTAAAATATCTGTTTTATGCTTTATTGTAGATACGTTGGTAAAAAATGAAATCAGAGCGCTAACACGACATTAAAAAGAACCCTCCCATCTGGGTTATATGTGTCCTGATGAAAGCCTTAGTCGGACGAGTACACGTCAGGTCAACCAACTGATACCATCTATACGTTGGCAAACATCTTAAGACTGGAAACAGACTCATTTCTGTCGACACAACTATATTAAAAAAATTGGGGATTGCTTATGACATGAAATTTGTATTGCATGTTTTAAAGTCACCCTCAAGTTACTAACATCACTCTAGGTCTGGTGTATATGTCATGATGCCGGCCCCCGGGAAACCAGACCGGGCCCAGCAGCCCCGGAAGCAGGCATCGCGCCATTTGTAGCATGCTCAAAAGCCCCAGTTAGGGGCTGTTTGGGTGCAGTCCTGGCGCCTTAGGCGCCAGGCTCATAAGAACAAAGTCAGTCCTGGCGCCATAGGCGCCAGGCTCATTTATGAGAACTTACCTAAAGCAGACCATGCTGCTTACTCACCTGATGCAGACCATGCTGCATGAAGACCTAAGCCAAATGAGGCTTAGGAGGGACTATTTTAATGCAGGGACTATTTTCTTACCTGGGTGGGGCAGTGGAAAAATACTTACCTGGGACTTCTTCCAAAGCTATTTAAGCCACGCCCGGACAGCCACACGTGCTTCGCGTTATTCTGCAGTAGCAGCGTAACGCTCACCGTGCCTGCAGCAGCTTCCAGTCTTCTGCCACGCCCGTCTACACTCCGGAGCTCCTGAACCCTGCAAGGAAAACAGAAGGAAAGGTTAGAGCAAGAGTTTATTCATACTCACCTGAATCCTGCCCGACTTGGACCTGGAAGAAAGAATCCATTAGTCGCTCTTGCCGCACCTCCTGCAACGCCGCGCTGAACTCACCTGTTGCCATTTTCAGCATTCTATCACGCTCATCTTCAGTCCGCGGCCGCTCTTCATCACCTATGGACATAAAAACAATAAGGTGAGCAACAGAGAGTTGCCTAAGGCAACAAAGGCAAATATTAAGACTTACTTGAGATCACCGGGGATACTCACCTAATCTCGGGTCGGCGTGACCTTTTCCGCAAATCCGCCGCACCCCGGCCCCTATGGGGAAACATTCCACTACAGACTTACCCGGTTGCGGTAAACGCTTCAATCCATGGATCTTCCTCCGAATGGATGCCTGAAAAGGAAAAAGACCACAGATTACAGCAAGCTTCCCTCTTTATTCCGTACAGTTTTAATAAACACTTACCTGCGCATCTCTGGTTGCCACGTGAACTCTTCCAGATCCATAAGGGCAACCTAGGGGAATTGGACAGAGTGAATTCCAGACGTTTTGAACTCTTATAACTATTACCTCTACGGAGTCAACTCTGTCTGCAACTCGCCAACTTCCCACACCAGTGAGGCAACTGGTCATCTACACGCCCCTGCACTTGAAGCAGGATGGAGAGCTCATCTTTCCAGATTATCAGGTGAGAATCTAAAGGAGTCCCAAAGTAATTCAAGGGGAGAAGGTGGGGTTAAGCTTAAACCTCACAGGTGGTTAATTCCCCTTTCTGCATTACAGAAGAGTATTCATACGAGCCACACAGACCAAGCTGGGTGGCCGGGTCCACTCCGTCATCTCGGCGCTCCGAGTATCACTGGAAGAAGTAACATCAGGCCGGTCCAGATCAACGCCCCCGTGGACACCAGGTGAGCGTAACAGTATATTAGTGATATATCCATTTTTGAACAAGTATACCTGTGTTTGAGAACCAGCATTTGTTTTGTCTAAAAACATTTTTGTTATGTGTTGTCATATGTTTTTACAAATAGGACCAATGGTGTCCAATTTTATCATGAGTTATGAAATAAAATGTTATATATTTTTGTAATTCCGACTTCCCTTCATCTTTTGATATCTGCTTAAAAAGATGATAGTTCATATTCACCCAATGTGAGTTAGAAATCTTCAACCCAAAGTGTGACAATAATAGGTAGCTCTTTTTGGACACCCCCTCTTTTTGACATGTTGTTCAGTCCTCTCTCAAAGAGCCCCTAACAAAAAAGAGGACACCCTATTTCCTGCTCGTTAAATATTTCCCTGTAAACATTGGCAGACATTCCTGTTAACACACAGTTCTTCATTTGAGCTTCATCATTGAGAGGAGGAGAAAAAGGCTCCTCTTAAATGTACCCAAATGCTGATATGCCCTGTATGTGCCTTCTCAGACCTCATGTGTGGTTCATGTGGGCTGATAGATCTGGTTGGACCTCATTGCTCTCCCGTGTCACCTCATGATTTACTCCTCTTGGTGTGTAGGTCTGAATTTGCAGTCCTCATAGTTCACAAGCAAGTGTCATTTTAACATTCAGGCCTGCATTTTACACTCAATTTAAGTTAAAGAATTGCAATTCTTATTCTGTAACACACCACCCTATCCCTTCAGTTCAATGGGCCTCATTACGAGGTATGAGGCCGCGGAATGAACAGTGCCGGTAAGGTGTTTTCATTCCGGGCCGCCACATTACCAGTTTGGGCCAAACCAGACGTGCATACTGCCACCCACGAGCAGGCCAGGATGCTAACAATGGACCCGTCATTAACGTGTCCGTTGTTAGCATCTTCCCCATTCCCATTGAGCCCTATGGGGGCTTCAATGGGAATGGGGATGTACCGGGCCCGGGTCCCGAGAAAAGGGAATTACCGGGCCCGCAAAAGTCGGAATGGCCCAGTAATTCCCTTTTTTTCGGGACCCAGACACGAGTTGGAGGCAGCCATGCCTCTATGGCTACCTCCAAACTCGTAATGAAACCCAATGTCTTCAAAAGGAAAAATCAAGTTGTAGTTGCATTTCAATGTCAAAAAGCTCTTGTTTGAGCTTTCAAGGATTGAGCTATTGTTTTGAGCTGGACATTATTTGTCTTGTTGCATAACTCCATTTTGCACTCCTGATCAATCTAACTGCATATCATTTACCCCACTGCATGACCTTATTCTGCCTTCTGCCTTCTGCTTTAACTCACTAGCCTTTATTTGTAGTCCTGTGTGGTCGCATTACTCATGATCCGTTTGGACAGCATTCACAGTCCTTTGTTTCATATTAATTTCCATGGTCTGCCTAGCCTTTTTTGGACTTCACTTACAAACCAAGGCAGCCTCATTTTGCTCGACCCCTTTTTCTTGTCTTGTTTTCCACTCAGCTTGTTATGGTTGTGGTCTTGAGTGGAATCTCTTTCAAATCCCTGCCAGTCTGACTGGATCTCACGTGGATAGATTTTGCATTATTGTTTTATTTTGTTATTTATTAAAGTATGTTACAGTTATAAATAACTTTTCACACTATAAACATAAATATGCAATCATCAAAATATACAAGTTCAATATCATCATAAATTACCATTCCATCAATAATTACATACATATCACAAATGTAACATCATCATTTACCTTCCAAGAGCACATCACAGTCATATCTGCTCACAGAAAACATACAAAACATCACATTGATTTATAAAATGAACTGATACCAATACATGTGTTCCTATCACCAACCGATCTTTGCAGAAGACCATTGTGTGCACCCAAGATCGTTTCCACAGTTCATATTATTGTGCCTGAGCCGCTCTGCCCACCTATTTACAATCTAATCCTCTTTTTATCCGGCAGTTCTTACAATTGCCCAAGATTTATTATTTTACTGATACTAATTCACAATCTCGAGAAAGACAGCATCAATGGCACACTCGTGCTCTCTAAACAGCGCACCCAGAATGAATCCTCCTGGGTAAGTTCACACCTATCAGCAAATTTAGCCAAATACAATTTATATAGATAGACTACTGAGGGCCACTGCCTCACAACATGCCTATTAGTTTCCAGGGCATACTCATTTTTACACAATCGGCATAGACGATTTAAACTGGCAATGCCTTGCCAACAACCAGTCACTGCCACAGTCGGCATTTTAGTCAATGTCATAAGTAGAATTAGTCTCGAATCAGTGGGTGAAGGATGAATAAACAGGTATCGAGCGGGTGTTAGGGATTAAGCCCTAATCTTAAATTCAGACCTCAACAAGCTGTAGCTTAGTTCCCAGCAAGGTTGCCAGCCAATCTCCCCCAAAAAGGTTTTTCAGACCGTGTTTTACATTTCCGAGCATGGTTGGCATTTGCCCGAATGGTCTCAGCGAATAAATGCAACCATGGTCAAGTTGGTGTTGTTAAGTGTTTTATGTCTCATAATCCCTTTTTTATCTGAATATTGCTGTGGATTGATGTCAGGCCAAGTTCTAAGCGAATGGCCTCCCCGGGTATCATGTGTGTTAAACCCAATATACTTTCCCAAATCTGTCCTTCTAGGATTTTCACCCAAGTACCATGATTCTCATAGCTGGCCGGTAATCGTACCTCAACATAGTTGTTAAGCATTGTTTATAGGCCAACTGCACTCCTTCTAAACTAAAGCCTGCTGTTTTCACTGCACATTTTTCTAATTACCAACATCAGGGAGCCGGTTACTTGCAATCACTTCCCCACAGCCTCCCTTATCTGAAAGTTCATAGCCCAAATATATGTAAGGAGGTACCCAGGAAATACTTCCAGGCGCAATATCAATGGGTGAGCTGCTCATTCTGTCCCTGCCAAATTTCATAAATTTGCCTTTACCCATTTTGATTTTAAGATGCTTATCCATGGCTTGGCTGCCCTCCTTGTTATTCCGATGTATGCGTGATCTAATGTAAGCACATCATCCGCATATGCTAGCCGAGCTATGTGAGATTTTTCTATTTTGGACAGAAAGCTCTTTACCACTGAGAGAGTGCAAGGTCTGCCATAAACAGATTAAAAAGCGTGAAGGCCAGGACGCAAGCCTGCTTCACCCCACAGTTCGTAATAATGTATTTAGACCACAATTCCATGGCTGTTCAACTCCACTTGCATTTTGGTGGCAGTATGCAATTGAATCAGATGATATAATAGATGGGATGCATACGGTTTGGCAGTGGCACAATTGTTCGCAGCCGAATTGACCGGGGTCAATTTTGCCATAACCAAATCCACCCAAAGATCAAAACCCCATAGATTCCCCACCGACCCCCTACTAACCTTTTCTCCGTCTGCTTTGTTTCTGACCCTGCAGCATCAGATCCATCCCTCCTATGTGGGTCAGATCTGATGCCGGAGGGTCTGATTTTCAATTTATTTTATTTCCCGTCCCCTGCCTCCAAACCTCCAGAAACGGGGGACACCCCTGCTGCCCCAAAAGTAATCACTACCAAACATGGGGAGCGGGCGACGCCCCCGCAAACCCTGCTCCCCATGTTTGGAAGTGATTACCCAAATTGATTGTTTACAAACAATACAATAAACAAACAATAGATGTTCAGGAATAGCTTTTTTCCCCAACCCAGACCCTAATTTATTTTAACAGAAAGGCTGACAAGATTTTACTGACTATATCAAGTAGTGCCAGCAGTCTATAATTAGCTGGGTCATGTCTGTCACCCTTTTTAAAGACTGGTATGACAAGAGCCCTCTTCCATTATTTGGGCATGGTGCCATTCACAATTGATGACTTAAATAGCATGTGTAGTACCATTGCCCAGTAATCTGTGTTCCTCTTGATGACCACGTTCAAGAGCCCTACAGGGCCTGGGGCACATGAGTTGCTCAACCCATAAATACGTTATAATAGAGATGCTCTATTCTTCGGTGGAAATCCATCCAGTAGTTTTTTTTTAAATGAGCAAAAAGTAGGTCCAAAAAAATTAGTGACATCTATGTCCGCTCCGCGGACACACTTCCCTGTTCACACCGCAGACAGGACTCTGATTGGCTTAGAGGGCAACATGGTGTCCGCGGACATCGGACGCGCCCGCCGATTGGATGGTGAAAAGCGTGAAGTGCGTCCGATTTTTGGAAACGCAAACCATCTTGGATTCGTGGACAGCGGCCGGTATCCGCGAACGTTGCGGTAAAATCATATTAAAAAACACAACATTGCACTTGTCATATTTATCAAATAATCTCTGGGGATTTGATGGGTGTGAGGATGGGATGGGATATGGCTGCAAGAAGCAACAAAACAAATGTTTTTCAACACAAAAGTCTGCAAACGATTCGGATGTTCGTGAACAGTCCTGAGAAGTTTGCGGACACCTCAGCATTACAGGGATGGTGAAAAGCAGTTCTTGGATGGCTTATAACTTTGGCGCCACGTAATGAAATTGCATGAAATGTTGCAATTTTATTCCTTAGGGGGGTCCCAAAATATTGTAAAGGCTTATAAATGTGGTGCCATTTGACAAATCTACACAAAGGTTTGCAAAAAGATTATAGATCTAGACATACATGTTTTCATAAAGTCTGAATGGATTTAGTTTTTTGACAAGTGTCATAATGTAGGTACAAAAAATAGTGATTTACCTTTGGTGACTGAGATGTAGCCTCTGGCCATGGGCGGTGGCCAGGTTTTCTGGGTCATGGAATAAGGTCATGATCCGGACAATGAGGCTACTGGCTATGACCATGAGGGACAACACATGGGGTTAAAGTGGTTATGTCCACCTGGGACTGGCTTTATGGTAAAGTTATTCGAAATTCGGATAGGTTTGAAAGGGAAGAAAAATGTTCTTGTGGAAATATGGTCATAGGGTTCTCTTTTTGCCTTCTGCAGCCTGCCATGGAAAGCGAAGAGGGGCCCTGTACGGAAACCCTCCTTCCCTTTCCATGGTGGCCATCTTGAAAAAAGATTTTCCTTCGGCATCCCGGTGTAGGAAGAAAAATCCTTCTTTTAGCACCCCAGGCTCCCACTTTGGGAACCTAGGGTGCTAATGGCCTTCATCCCCCATTACAGGGGCTGGAATTGGGGGATAATGGTCCGGAGACCTCGTTATACACCCTCTCTTCGCTTGGGCTGATAACTTGGGCTGCCAGGCCAGTATCCAGTGTTCATCCCTGGAACGGGGATAAACGCCACAATATTGCCATTACCATAACACAAAATGCAAATGGAAATGTTGGAAAATCTTATTGAGTCTATGTACTTTACTGAGAAATTAAAAGCAGATGGAGTTTATATGTTTTTTTTAGTTCTATTTTTTAACTGTGAAAGGTGGTTCCTAAAGGAACATTTATTGTTTTTGGATGCATTATCTTTTTGGCAGGAGAGCTTACAATGAAACGTGGGGAGGGAAATGAGGGAAGCGGCACCAAACGCTAATATGGAGGGGCAGGTGGACAGGGGAAAATATTGCGCGTGTGTTATTTCTAAGGTAGGAGGCAGCGTTTCTCATGCTCCTTGATTACAACAGTGGGGAGGAGGGATGGCATTAGCTCATACCATTTTAAGATAAATAGCAGTTTTGCTAAAAGTATGTACTGTGCACTAGATTGTTAATGGATGAGTAGGAATAGATGTTGGAGCTGTGCAAGGGAAATTTTGAACTTGAAAGTTCCTAGATCAGTAGAAAATGCAATTCTGAACTGTCCGCAAATGTCATGATGCCTACCCCCGGGGACCCAGACCAAGTCCAGCAACCCCGGAAGCAGGCATCAAGTTATCCTAAGCAAGCCCAACAACCCCTGCTAAGGGCTATTTGGGTCCAGTCCTGGCGCCAATGGCGCCAGGCTCATATGGAGAGTCAGTCCTGGGGCCATAGGTGCCAGGCTCATAGATTAAAACGTACCTGATGCAGACCATGCTGCAAACTTACCTGATGCAGACCATGCTGCAACAGCTCCAAGCCAAAAGAGGCTTGGAAGGGACTACTTTAATTAGAGACTATTTGTTTACTCGGGCGGGGCTGGGGAGGAATACTTACCTGGGACTACTTTGGAGGCTATTTAAACCACGCCCGAAGAGCAGCGCACGCTTTGCGTTATTCTGCATCCAGCAGCGTAACGCTCACCGTGCCTGCAAGTCTGCATCCAGCCATCTGCCACGCCCGCCTCGAGTTTGGAGCTCCTAGAAAAAGGGAGAAAGAAGGAGAAAAGGTTAGAACAAGAGCAATACCTTTGATCCTTACCTGAATTCCCGATCCATTGCGCCTTCGAGCTGGAAGAAAGAAGTTATTTTATGCACGTCGCTTCGCCTGCTGCAGCGCCGCGTTGAACTCACCGGCCTTCGCAGCATCTTCACATTCCACCGCATCCTCCTGCATGTTCCCGCCGCACTCCGGCACCTAAGGAGAAGACAAGAACAGCAAGGTGAGCCAAGGGAATACACAGAGGAATATTAGTTACCCCCCATAGACTTACCTGATTTTACCACCGGGGGTACTATTCCTCTTTACGGGTCGGCGCAGCTTCCACTGCATCTTAGCCGAACCCCGACCCCTAAGGGGAAACAAAAGGACAGCAAGGTGAAACAAAGGGACTAACAAGGGGAACCCTCCTCACCACAATAGACTTACCTGATTTTACCGCTGAAGGTATTATTCCCCGAGACTTCATACTTTCTCTCAGCGCCTGAATAAGGGAGAAAGAAACAGGTTACATATTGACATTATTTTATCGAACTATGTTGGAAAATACAAATCCTTACCAGAATACTACCGGTTGCCACGAGGAACTCTTCATTAGGGTCAAGCTGCAACCTGCAAGGAATCGGACAAGAGTGAAAGTGAGGCATTTGAACTCTTACGAACTTTATACTTACGGCGTCTTGCCGGGAATCTCGGAGTCAATTTGTTCTGGAACTCACCAATTCCTTCGAGCCAGTAAAGCAACTGGTTATCAACGCGCCCCTGCGCTCAATGCAGGATGGAGAGCTCATCTTTTCAAGCCATCAGGTCAGACTATAAGAGGGGACATCAAAGGTGATCTGTGGGGAGAACAGTGGGGGTGGGGGGATTTACGCTCAACTCCACGGGTGGTTAATTCCCTTTCTCCATTTGCAGAAGAATATTCCTACGGGCCAAGCAAACGAAGCTAGGTGGGCCAGTCCGTCATCTCGGCCCTACACGTCCCATTGGTGGAGACTGCAGCTGTCCAGTTCCGATCGACGCCTCTGTGGGAGCCAGGTAAGCGTAACAGCAAAGCACAGATCTTATCATGAAGTTGGGACGGGTTCTCGGACACGTCATCATGCCGCGCGCCAGCCTATGGTCATGTGGCACTGCCCGGAAGGTCCGCAGTGAAGTCAGATGTTCGTGGACGTCTACGGATGCAAAAGTAGTTGAAATTGTTGCAAGAAGTGTATAGACGTGTTAAAAAATGATTCTAGAATGTGGGAAATGGCAAAGTTTTAAGGTGACACTTTGTAAATTGGACACAAATATTGCTATATTGGATAAGTATGAGATAAGTAAGTTGTGGGAAAATAGCATGCACTTGTAAAAACCCATGAAATTCACTGAACAAACTTTGTTAAAGCGACGTTACGGTTAAGTTGGACTAATAAAATCCTATGAAATTCAATGAAAAATCTTTGTAAAGGGACGTAATGGTTAAGTTGCATTAATAAAAACCTATGAAATTCAACGAAAAAACTTTGTTAAGGGGACGTTATGGTTAAATTGCACTAATAAAATCCTATGAAATTCAATGAAAAAACTTTGTTAAGCGGACGTTATGGTTAAGTTGCACTAATAAAAACCTATGAAATTCAACGAAAAAACTTTATTAAGGGGACGTTATGGTTAAGGGGATATTATGATTAAGTTGCACTAATAAAAACCTATGAAATTCACTGAAAAAACTTTGTTAAGGTGACGTTATGGTTAAGTTGCACTAATAAAAAACTATGAAATTCAATGAAAAAACATTGTTGAGGGGATGTTATGGATAAGTTGCAGTAATAATAACCTCTGAAACAACGTTGTTAAAGGGATGCTATGTTACGTTGTGCTACTAAAAACCTATCAAATTCAGTGAAAAAACTTTCTTAAAGTGACATTATGGTTACAAGTAAAACCAAAAAACCCCTGAAATTCGCCAGTTATGGTAAGCTAAGCAACCATAACTCGCACCACCACCGTGCACTGCTAAAAATAACACCCATGACATGAAAGATGACATCACAAATATGATGTACATATTTCTCTTAGTAAGTGTCATGCTAGTCCCTGGTTCATTCAGTATTGTGTAGAATAACTATATGCATTTATGGTACACCACCTTTATCCAAGTTTAGGAGGAGCATGATATATTAATACCTTGCTGGCTCAATGTCCATACTCTAATGAGAGAAGGCACTAGAGATGCCCCACAGAGTATTTGCCATCCTCACACAGTAATATACCAGCTCGGTCAAAGAAGTGTTGGTCCCCTACTCTTTGTCTGAAAAAAAAGCATGTCCCCCTTAGTAGCCACCACGCTAATTCTAATAAATCATAGGGATAGAATACTCATTGGGCAGAAGAAGGGCACAACAGAAGCATCAGGCATAAAACACAGGAACATGGATAAGATCTGATTGAATTATCAGAGACCAGTCAACAAATACCGAAATGTTAAGAAATCTGCCAGTAAAAACATGTTGCAAAGTGCCTCTCTTCTATTACTGGTTCCTTAACAGCTCCAAGCCATGTAACCGGAAGATGGACATCTAAACAGCAGCTAACTTAGGTCAAAAGAACACACCCACAACAGATATCCCAATGAAGGCGACGAAAGTGCAGCCATCTTGAAGTGGGTCCACGTTCTAATTTCAATCCTCACAGCAGTACCAACATGCCACTTAAAACCAACTCTGGAAGACACCAAATCCCCACATGGATATGCCACAAAGCAGGGTGTGGTGCCACAGAACGTCACCAACCGTCTTCCGATGTGAGAGAATGCCATTCTGATTTCAATGCCCTGTACTGGATTGATGAACCCTGTGTAGTGTGCTGCCAAAATGTCCCTGAGACCGCAGCCTGCCAAAAAGACCCCTCCCCAAAAACTCCAGTCACAATTCTGGAAGAATCACGTGACACTGGCAAGTAGAGGAAATGGAAAGGTTGATGCATAGTACAGCAATGGCGTGCTACAACATCTTACACTACTGTAATTGATTTAATATATTGTAATTATAACTAATATCACTGTACCCTAACCCACTCACCTATCTGCAACCAGAGAACAATGTTGACCCAAACTCTATTTCGAAGTACATGAGAATTTGAAAATAAAACTGCATGGCACTCAGTAATTTTTTTATCAGTTACTCTTCCTGATCTTGAGGGAGTGCAGTACAGGTCTTTGCCTTAAAGGGGTATGTATTTTCGAATGGTAGTGTATGAAAGACCTAGAGTGGTGAACCTCAATTGTTAAGAGCTTTCATGATCTACCTGACAATTCAATCAGCCATAAATTGCTCCTTCATTTGGGCACTATGATCATTAGCATCTAATTTGATGAAGGTGCAGTACAGTTTATCTGGTACATAAATGATCACTCGACGTGTACAGTACAGTATCTGCAGAAGACAAAGAAAGACAGCAGGGACAGGAAGAGAGAGAGATTGTGTTTGATACTTGGAGAGAAATGTACCATGCATTGTATCTCAATGTAATGATTTTAGAAGTACCAGCTGAGCAATGGGAATTTGTTTCGGTGCCTTGGATCCAATTTCCAAAAAAGGCACACAATATATGTCATGAACAAGCACGACTATTCAAACAGCAGAACATTCTTTTGCAAGATATGACAGGAGAGGGTATTGAAATAAATGTTATTTCTTTATGTGAGTAATGGTTTTTTGGGAGGCCATCTTCAACACAGGGACTTCCTTCCCTCCTCAATCTAGGTGCCACACAATAAACGGTTTAATGTCAATTATTTATCAAACCATATTTATGATGCATATCATACCCTTGGATCCCTCCCCCTGAGCTACCAATCAGCCAAGAACCAGGCTGGTGTACAGGAAATATATTTGTATTTATTTGGATGATAGATCATCGAAATTGGCATAAAATGTCACGCACCACTTCATCCATGGCACAACACAAGAAACGTCTTTATTTTATTATTTTTTATTTTTTATAGATTTAGCTGATTTTCATCAACTTGACAATTTTTTTCTTACAAACATTAAAAAAACAAAAGAACATAAAATCATTCTAATACATTATATAATTATGAACACATTAGATCATTCATTTATCCTGTGTTATCACATTAACATTAAAACCAATAATATTTATTGAACACGTTACACACATATGACCACCGTTTAACATCATCAATTGTCGAGTTATGTTACATCTTTTAAAGTAACATTTTCCAATTTTAAGATAAACTCCTTTACTCAGATTGACCAGCCGTCTATGAACAAGACTCTTCAAGGCTCAATTTTTAATGCATGCAAAAACCCAATTGCACCCACTCTGACTGATGTCAAAAGTCCACTAAATATAATTTGCCATAATAAAGCGGGTGTGATTTCTGCAAACTCTTTCAATGGATGTTTCAAATACTGGATGCGCAGTGATTTTAACATGTCACAGTCTACTAACCGGTGACGTAAGGTTTCTGGCCGAGTAGAGATTTTGCAGAATCGACATACATTTTCCTGCTGGTTAATAATTCTACGTCTTGCCTGAATGTCTTTTGTGAGCCATAAATTGAATTTTAAATGCAAGAAGTTTGTCCTATGCACAGGGGATGGACATTTAGCCAAATATTGCTCAAGCACACCATATCTTGTGTGTTGAAAGGGGTTGTTTCTAAAATCTCGGAAGTCCTGACATTTCTTTCTCGTCTTAATTCAGTCATACTGGAACACTTTAATTTTCACTCTGTTCGGATTCTGTATCTGTTTGTTAAGTGAAACATCAGCTTCAAGGGAGGCGCTGTTGTGCACGGACGGAGATGGCAGCCTCCGTGTGAGCTCCGGCAGCATGCAGGGCCGAAAAGCCTAAATAATCCATTTATTCACTCCGGTTCGGTGCAATTCTTACACAGAACGTGTAACTATACCTCTGGACAACCCACGTGAAGTTTGGGCCCGAACGGTGAAGCGAGAGCCAAGTTGTGGACCCAGGAGTACCTCGAGGCAGCGAGAGGCGTGCCTGCCGCGGAGGGAAGGGAGGAACCAGGCGCCGGAACAACTCGAGCAGTGGTGGTACTGGTCGGCCCGCACGCCCAGGGGGGGAGAATTGTGGGTGCCCCGGTCCTCACTGAGCGCCTGCGGACCCCCACCCACCAACACCACAGCAGCAACACAAGTGGAGGGAGGAATCGCCCTCCCCCCGGCCCGTCGGCCCACGGAGGTGAAGGTAGGCCGGGCCTAGTCCCTCCGCTTGCCACGTGGGCGGCTCCGACCCCCAACGAACATATACCGCTCCACCATATACAACAGAACATTGGAACGTGCGAACGGGGGCTGAGGGGAGCCAAGCGGGGCTGCCCCCCACCCCTGCCCCACCTAATCTACCACCGAATGGAGGGAATGCTGGAAGATCGGGTTCCCGCCCGTACATCTTAATCCGGTCTCAGAACTAAGGAGCAAGTGGCGAAGGCAGCTAGAGGAAAGGGTACTCCTCCGAATACATGCCCCAGATCCGGAACAATGTCGAAAAACTTTGGCCATAAACGGAGCAGAGGGACTATGGACCACAATGCAGAAAGATGCCGAGCCTGAAAGGGAAGGAGAAACCTCCATGATGGATCCTCAGGCTGTTTTCCAAGCTATGCAGCAGGGTTTCGCGGCGCTGACAGACAAGCTGGATGGTATCATGGCCAGTGTCGCAAGTATAAAAACGCAACTCGACAAAACAACAGCTCGCATGATAGTGTCTGAGACAAGAATATCAGGCACGGAGGACGCTCTGGAAACCCTGAAGACAACTGTGTCAACGATAGCCATCGAGCTAGGGACAGTAAAATCCAAGTGTGAAGATTTGGAAGCAAGATCCCGAAGAAATAATGCCCTTATTATCGGGGTTCCGGAGGGGGCTTTTAAGGGATCAATGGAGAAAGCGGTGGAGGACCTCCTGCGCACACTACTGGGGGAGCCGGGTTGGTCACCTGTGTTTATGGTGGAAAGAGCACACAGGTCACTAGCACCAAAGCCGAAACCCGGGGCACTCCCCAGACCCATTATAGCAGGCATACTAAACTACAAGAATAGAGACCTGATCCTAAAAACAGCCAGGGAAAAACAAGAGCTGAAATGGGAAGCCAAACCTATACGCATCTTTACTGACTTCACCCTGGCGGTTCAACAGGAGAGAAAGCTATTCTCGGGAATCAAGAAAATGCTACGTGAGCGACAAGTACAATATGCAATGCTCTACCCCGCAAGGCTCAAAATTCAACATCAAAATAAATCATATTTCTTCACATTCCCGGAAGAAGCCATGAGCTTCATAGAGACACATATCCCCCCAAATAATGGACAAACCTGAAAGAAGAGCTATCAAAACGTTCACAAGGCAACTCAGCCACCGCGGTGTACAATAAGGCGGAAGGAATGGCAAAGACTTAGGCTCCCTTGGGCCCCCTCGGGAACCCCACACGGTAGAGGATGTAACCCAGGACTCAAAACACATGGAAAGTGTTCATCCGAAGACATCAGAATAAATGAGAGTAACAAGCCTGAACTGGAGGTAACGCCCGTACATGATAATGGCTTCGGCACTGGAGACGCCGCAGCACCCCCTGTAGCAGGTGCTCATGTTGTTATTGGGAGGGGAGGGGGGGAAACTCAAAGGCACAGTTGATGTTTGGGGGACTGTGAGGGAGGGGGCGGGACTGATAAGGGGAAGTTGGGTTCTTGTTATGGGATGAAGGTTGGTAACACAAAAAGCACACAGGTTCTAGGCACAGAAAATCTTATAGCATAAAGCACTGCTACATTGGTTTAAAGGCAAATATAAGCTCCCCATAGATAATGGCTATACCAGACAAGGAAGGTATTAATGGGCTGAGTTGGAATGTAAGGGGGCTGGGCTCTAAGATCGAGAAAAGGAAGATTATGGCCTATCTTAACAGACAGGCCACTAAGATAATCTTCCTCCAAGAGACCCACATAGGACCCAGACAGAGCGAACAGCTGATACCAAACTGGGGGACTCACCAATATTTCACAACTTACTCCAGCAGAGCGAGAGGGGCTGCAATACTAATACATAAAACGCTACCGTTCGTCTGTATCAAGGCCGAATGTGACCCAGATGGGAGGTTCGTTTTGCTGCACGGTAAGCTATATAACAGGGAAATAGTATTCCTCAATATATATGGACCAAATATTGACCTACCAGACTTCTACTCCTCAGTATTGGATAAGCTAGCGAGATACCCTACGGCCCGGGTGCTATGCGGGGGAGACATCAACACAATTCTGGATGTACAATTAGAACGCTCATCGACACAAAACAGAACACTAACCAGGGCAGCACAGACATACTTACACACATGGCAGATCTACAGTTAAAGGACGTCTGGAGAACACTAAACCCGACAGGAAAGAATACACGTACTACTCTACCGTCCACGACACACACTCCAGAATTGACCTATGGCTGATAGACACAAACAGCATGGCATGGGTAACAGATACACATATACACCCTAGGACCTACTCAGATCATTCTCCGATACAATTGACATTACAAATCCCGGACAAGACCAGGGACCGACCACCTTGGAGATTCGAACCGGCGGCCCTATGGTATCTAGTATATAAAGATTCTATGGCGCAATACATACAGGAATACTTTGAGATCAATGAACACTCAGTATCTAGCCAGGCCACATTATGGCAAGCATTTAAGGTATGCTTAAGAGGTCAGTTGATATCCATAGAGGGGGGAATTCTCAAGGATATTCGGGCTAGACTGGCTAGGTTAGAAGCACAACTAACATCACTGCAGACCCAATACGCTCTATCCTCTTCCCCTCATCTGGGTACAGAAATAAAGACTAAACTGGATGAGTTTAGAGAAGAAGCGGACCAAGAGATCAGATACTTTGACAGACCCACGGCGGCGCGTAGATATGGAGAAGGGGAATGCCCGGGAAAACTATTAGCCAGAATGGTGCGCGGGGAGAGAGGCCCCACGAACATACCTTGTATTCAACTAACAGATGGCACGAGTCCACAGATCAGGAGAAACTGAAAGAAACATTCTACACGTTCTATAAAGAATTATGCTCTCCCCAGTGTTCTGTCACAGAGGCTGAGATAGAACAATACATTTCTCAGATACTGACAACGCTTATAGCGGATGTGACTAGGGAATCGCTGGAAGAACCTATAACAGTGGCGGAAATAGGTGCAGCAATAAAAGCTCTTCCCAACGGGAAAGCCGTGGGCTCTGATGGGCTGGGAGCTGAGTTCTACAAAGAATTCAGTCAGCTACTAGCTCCCCGACTGCATGCTGTCTGGACGGAAGCACTGGAAAAGGGTGAACTCCCAGAAACCACTAGGGAAGCAATAATCACACTTTTACTTAAATCAGGGAAACCTCCTGGGGTATGTGGATCGTACCAACCACTGTCCTTAATAAATACTGATGCCAAAATCCTAGCAAAAATACTAGCGACCAGACTCACACCATTGATGCATATATGGTCCATGAGGACCAGGTCGGTTTTATACTGGGTAGATCCACAGCAACAAATATAAGAAGACGTCACCAAATAATAACCACGATCCCCCCGCCACTCAGGGAATAGCTGTCTCCCTTGACATGAGGAAGGCGTTTGACACAGTCTCCTGGCCCTTTCTCATTGGAGTACTACGGAACTATGGGTTCGGTCCAAAATTCATAAAATGGATCCGGATACTATACACAAGACCCTATGCAAGGATAAGAGTCAATGGATCCCTCACAGACATACTGGAATTGTTGGGTGGCACCAGACAGGGTTGCCCACTCTCCCCATTACTCTTTGCGTTGGTCATAGAACCTCTAACAGACATACTCAGGTCACGATACAGTACGTTCGAGCTAACACTAGAGGGCAAGCTCCATATTATAACTCTATATGCGGACGACATTCTACTATATTTTAAGAATCCGGATCGCACACTTGGCAGGTTGCTGGCAGAAGTGGGAAAGTTCGGGGAATACTCAGGGTTGCGCCTTAATCCCAATAAGTCAGAGATATTCCCGCTCACAGACAACACCACACAACCCCAAAACCTGCATGGTCTTTTATGGACCCCAGTACATATTGTTTATTTAGGAGCACATATAGCCAGAACCCACTAACTAGCCCGTGCATTGAACTACACGACACTCGCGGATGCACTGTGCGCCAAGATGAACCGCTGCAATGTGTTACCCATATCATTGGCCGGGAGGATAGCCTTGATAAAAATGGTGATACTGCCGAAACTCTTCTACCTTTTCAGTACGGTGCCAGTGTGGCCAGGCCGTGCCCTGTTCTCTAAAATTAACAGCGCCTGCATAGCATTTGTATGGTGAGGGCACCCCAGCCTGAGTTGGAGGGTATTAACAGACACACACTCCAGAGGCGGGCTGATGGCACCAGATATGGAACTATACTACCTAGCAGTGCAGGCACACCACGCGGCTGGATTGGCCACATGCTTTCTCAGCCCCACCCCCCACACTGAGGGAGCGTGAGGCGATGTTGGCTCTGCATGGGATAATAAAGCACACCCCTAAACAGTACAACACGACAAACCCATCCAGGGTCACCACCACGGCATGGTCCAGAATTGTTGACTAATTCGGACCCAGTAAACTATACCATCCGAGTATGCCAATATGGGGGGACCCACACACACCCTTCCCTATCCCTTCCCTATCGAGAGTGAAATGGTAATGCACTGGAGTGCTAGAGGTGTCACCCAGTGGTGACAGCTGTCCCCAGATCATAGCTTTCTCCAATGGGAGGACATTAAAGATGTAGTAGGGAACTCGAACACACGTAAACAGCAATACCATAGGGTGGCAGCCTTCGCACAACATATGTACCCAACATTCCCGAAGGAACCTGAGATAAATATGGCACTAGGTTATATATTCACGGGAGGGACCCAGAAAATAACTGCCTCCGCTCTTTACAAAACCATACTGCAAACACGCCCAGCTGTGTCTCATGCGGCTAAGGGCAAGTGGGAACACGACCTGGGGCAGCTGATAGATGACCAGGAATGGTCTAGGATCTGTGCAATGACCAAATGGATTTCCTGTAATGCACGGTTCAAGCTGATTAATTTTAAAATAGTTCATAGGACACATCACACACCGTCCAGACTCAAGCAAATATATCCCGCCTCGGCGGGTACCTGCCCGAGATTTAACTCTGAGAATGCGAACATATTTCATATGCTATGGGACTGTGCCAAGTTGAGACAATGCTGGTCAGAGGTTTGTGGAGCACTAGATAAGATGGCAGACCAACCGGTGAAATGGACACCATGGATCTGCATGTTGGGGGCAGAAGGGAAAATGAATCCAACATGGCGGAAACTATTGAATCTAAGCCTGCTAATAGCAAAAAGGGTCATTTTAATGAGATGGAAGAATGCGCAGTCACCCACAATTGAAGACTGGAACAGAGACATGGTGTGGGTCAACAATACTGAAGAACTATACATAGACTCAGTCATGGCCCCCTGTAGACCCAGAAACATTTTCATGGCCCCCTGTAGACCCAGAAACATTTGGTCCCGATATAAACAATATCTGGCGGAACTGGCAGACCTCGAAAACCTGAACACTGAAGAGAATTGACCTGTATATGTATTTATGCTTAATTAATCGAATGGTATAAATGTATGTTCATAACCTGTGTGCAAATATAAATAAAGTTGTTAAAAAAAAAAGTGAAACATCAGCTTCTGCCAGTGCATGAACAACAATTGATTTCTACTTTTGCACAAAAGAGTGTTGAGAGGAAAACATATGTTTTGAGAGGACACTTATTAGTATTCTTGACTCTGAGGCTAAAAGGCACTTTCTGAACAATGCTATTGTTTGCCATGTAAATCTCGCATACAGGGATATCAAACCAAACTATTGTCTAATCCATGTGATTGGGATACAACTAGGCAGATTAAGGATGTGCCTCCAGAATTTACCCTCAAACCTTTGCCTGAATAATAATCGCTTGTGAAATCAGCATGTTTAATTTGCTTTTAAGGTTCGACACATAAACTTCCCCATCCTTCTGGTCAGCAAAAACCACCCTCAGATATATATATCGGTGAACAAGCTCCAACTACGTGTTTTGCAGGTCCTATTTTGGTTTCGTTGCCCTGCCTCTTTGGTTAGAATTACAGATCATGTTGTCCGGTAAGGGAATACCGGTACCGGTAAAGAATTACCGGTACCGGTAATTTCCCAAGCCAATCACGACCCTGACCCACCGCTATTAGCGGACCCGGTAAGTACGGTGCCACTAATAGCGGCAAGGCCGTGGGCACGCGACCCCCATACCGGAAATAGCGCCATGGCGCTATTATCACGCCATCACAAGCCATGCGGACATGGCATTAGCGGCATGGAAAAGACCCCAAAACCCCTTACCGGCATGGCGCAAATAACGGCATCTAAAAGCACCCGTTAAGAGACCTGAGCAGTGTTCCCATCTGTCACAGATGGACACAATCAGCACAGGTGGAGGCAATGGAGACACGCAGCACAAAAGAGCACACTACACCCCTTCCCACACCCCTTCCCACACCAAGATGGTCCCAATACCACCATCATGACATGGGCTTCAGTACATGATTGCAGTGCAGCACTAACAACAACAGGCCGCACCAGAGGTGACCCGTAACAGGTACCCATTCCTCACACCATACAGGCGATGCCAGCTATCAACTGAAGAGGTGGCTCCTAACCCCTGTACGGAACCCACAGAACCAGCAGGAAGAGGACTACAATATTGCACATACCTGTGCCCGCGTCATGATAGAGCCGTCATTCGGCCTTCCAATGACAGTGCGCTGGTGCCTAAGCAGCCTGGGTGAGGCTCTCCTGTACGGCCGTGACAAAGTGGCAAAGACAACCATGGCATGTGTAGAGCATCACAAAATGTGCATCTGATGGAATGTGCCTATGCCACTTGACATTGACATGCAACCACCAGATGAGGATGATGTGGATGGGGCTGAGTATGGGTGAAATGCTCCGGCAGGACATGCAAGAAGGGATGTCAAGGAGGCACACGATGTGCGTCAGCATCTGAATCAGGAATTTCATCAGGTACAAAGGTGAAATTACATGGATGGAGATGGGTATTGTTGCCCTGGTGCATGTTATGAGGCCCACAAAGGACCCTGTCCACAATAAATGACACATACACAATGATGGAGACGACGCCTGGTTTTCAACTTCAGAACAGTGTATTGTGAATATAATGTGATAAAAATGTGCATGACCCCAACTTTCCAAACATCCCTTCCCCCCCTCCCCACACAACACTCCCAAGAACACCCTCTCCCCCTCCCCCCACAACACCCCCAAAAACACCCTCTCCCCCCACAACACCCCCAAGAACAACCTCTTCCTCTCCCCCCACAACACCCCCAAAAACACCCTCTCCCCCCTCCCCCCTCCCCCCACAACACCCCCAAGAAAACCCTCTCCCCCCTCCCCCCACAACACCCCCATGTGAGCCTTATAGTGTCTATGTGTCCTGCTCAACATGTGCCACCTAGTCCTTGCTGGACCTAAGCCACAGGGCCTCCTCCTTGAGTGGTTGTGACGTGGGGCGCCTCAGGTTGCGCAGAGAGCGGCGCAGTGGGCTTGTCTGCTGGGAACCCGAGGAGGAGGAGGTGCCCGGTTGATCCCGTGCTGGGGGTTGGTATTGCCGCTCCATGATGTCCCCAATACGGTTAATGGCCTGGCGGAGTTGGCCCATTTCCTGGCAGATCCTGTCAGTGCAGGCCTCAATGGCCTCCCTTGTTTGGCCTGCATATTTGCTGAGGTCATCCCTCAGATGGCCTGTCTCGGCCACATGGTGGGGCGACCAGCGCAGTAATGTCTGCCTGACTCCGGCTGATGATTGCAAGGTCAGGTTGGGTGGTATGTGATGTTGGGCTGGCTGCTGCATCCTGGTCCGTGCCTCCGGCGTCAGGTGAGGACACCTGAGGGCTCCATGCCCCTTCAAGGGTGTGGGTGTCATGTGCTCCATGGCTACCTGATCTGGACGTTGCCCTTGGACTTTCCGCAATGGAATGTGTCGGGCTGGGGGAATGGCTTTGTTCTAGAATGTCAATTGCGTCCTCCTCATCAGTGAGCAGTGCGGTGGCTGCTGCCTCACCAGTAGAACTGGTGGCAGCGGAGTGCGTGCCCTCCGTGCACATTTCACCTATGATGGGGCACACTGGTGTGGGTTCAGCAATAACAGCAGCCGTGCCCTCAGGCTGTGTGGAACTGGTGCTCCTGCTGCCTTTGGGCCTCTGCTGATGGACACTCCTCCCAGTTCCCCTAGAGGTGGTGGCGGTGTCACCTTTCTCATTCATTCTGGCCTTTTTGGCTGCTGGGGGGGTACGTATTGCAGTGCATGTGCCTTCAGTGTCTGTCGGTGATCCTGTAGAGGACAAAAATAGGGTATATCAATGTTAATGGTTCTAGGTGCCTTATGCAGAATGTTCACGTCATGCTGCTCTATGCATTGTGGCCTCTTTATCATTGATTCTAGTAATGGGGATGTCGGGTTGGTCATGCATGGATGGGTCTCTGTTGCACGTGCATATGGTGATGCATGCATGTATGTGTGTGGCTGGATCAATGGCCTGGTCATGGACACATATTTGGGGGACCCCTCACCCTTCACTGTGCATTGTTTGATGTATACACTCACCTCCATCAGATGAAATAGCCACACCATGCTCCATATCTCCGACTCCCTCTATGGATTTGAGTCCAATTGTGGAGGCACATGTCTCCTCCCACTCCTTCAGCTTCAACGGGGAATCTGCGCCACCTCCTGTGGCCATTGCCAGGTTACGGTTGGCCGTTAGTATGTTCCGCACACGGACCCGGAGGTCGTCCCACCTCTTGCGGCAGTCCTTGATACTGCGGGTGGTAGTGCCCACCGCACTGACTTTGTGGGAAACTTCGGCCCAGATGGCCTTTTTCTTATTGATGGCCTCCCACCGCATATCATTGGCGAAACAACTTCAGCATTAGCTGCAAGTGTCCCGGTCAACATGATCAGCTCCTCATTTGAGCATTTTTCTTTCCCCTGACGATCTGAAGATTTTATTAGCGCCTTGGGCATCTTCGGGCTTTCCTGGATGATTTCTTGTCGGAGTTCTGCAGAAAGAGGTCCTGGATGCAGAGGATGGCAATGGATTGTGTTTTTAAAGATGGCCGCAGTGCTCTTTCCCGTTCCTGTGCGATGACGCTATTTCCGGTTCTGCTTTTTTTACGGTGACCGCTAATAGCGGGGACCGCTATTTGCATGTAGCGTGGGGGCGGAGGTGCTATCAGCACTTTGGTCGAAGCCGGTAAGGGGCATTTTGGGGACTTTTGCGGCATGGCGGTACAGACTTTTACGGCATGGCGCTATGCTTGTGTCCACAAACTCGTAATGGGACGCTATTAGCGGCCTCTTGCGAGGGCGGTCACGCTAATAGCGCCATGCCGTAAAATTCCAATTTTTACCGGACAACGTGTAATGAGGCCCCATGGCTTTGGTTTTTTCAAGATTTATCGTTAGAAGTTCTTTTGCACATAAACTGACAAAGCATCCAATAATCTTTGTAAACCCTGCAGCGTCTTGGATATCAGAACCAAATCGTCTGCATATAACAAAGCTGGAATGGACTTGGATGCTAATCTTGGGTAATCAGTTATGATGTTTTCGAAAGACTTGCCAATGTCCGAAATGAAAACATTAAAGAGGGCTGAGGCAAGTATACCACCCTGCCTCAACCCTCTTTGCGTCTCAATCCATGATGTCAGGTCGCCTTTCAGAGTCATTCTAACCTGTATTTTAGTATTGGTGTGGAGGGCCTCTATCAAAGCAATGATGTAATCAGGGCATTCGGCACACTGTAATTTCTCCAGCAGCAGTTCTCTGGACACAGAATCAAAAGCTGCACGTAAATCGACAAACGCAAAATAAAGAGGTTGTTTCATTGCCAGGAAATGGGGTTTAATAGATGCAATTGTTAGAAGATTGATTGACGTTCCCATACCTGCAATAAAACCCGTTTGATATGGATCACGCTTGCCATGTTCAATAGCCCATCTGTTAAAGTCTCTCAGAATAAACCGAGAGAACATTTTTCCCGGTGCATCCAATAGGGCGATTGGCCTATAATTAGAAGAATTAGAATTATAAAGAATGGTCGCCCCTTGGTATGGATGTTGTGTAAACATCACATTGTTTAACCCGTCTGTGCCTGGTGCCTTAGAATTACTTGATTTCAAGATATATTGCAAAATATCTTCCTTTACTATTTGTAATTTGAGTTCAGTTCTACCCATATAGCTACGTTGCAAAGTGCTTTCAAGAGGTCGAGGGTACATTTTGGAGTAATGTGACATCCATTGACTCTATGTTACTCCATTGAGTCTGTTTTACATGACTGGCTAAATTAAGCAAGGTCCAGATCTAGGATGAATTTTTATTTAACATTGCTGTTAACATGGCCTTGCCATCACATTGATACTCATACGCTTTATATGCCTTTAACCAATTCTTGTATTTACATTTGTATGACTGAATAGTTCTAGATCTCTCAGACCTAGGAAGAAGCAGGGCTAGTCTTTTTTGCCTGCATAAGATAGCTTTACGTTTTTGTACTTCCGGATCAAAATGATATCTTTTCTTATAATACCAATGAATGGCTGTGCTGGCATAGCTTTTATGTAACCCGAGGATATAGGTATATAGCTCACCCACAAAGTGGTCAGACAAACTCTTATTTATGATTCTATCATTTAGCAGTTTCAAAGAATTCTCGTTCCATCGAACCCAAGTTCTGCATTATTCAAAATAATAGAACCATTATATCTGCTATGAGTTGATTTGCATCCGGGAGGCTCACAAAACCACTGTAATGCTAGAATTTCAGGATCGTTATGATCTTGTCTAATCACCTCACATTTGACAGCCCTGTTGAAAATATGCTTGCCTGCATAAATATAATCGATGATAGACTTGCTTTTGCCTCCGCGCCACATACTTTGGGGAGGAATGTCACCCATGAGAGAGCCATTGAGCATATATAGTTGCTGTTCTTTCATGAGCGATCTCTACCTACTGCAGGGCAGACTGGCTGTTCCTTTGCGAGATGACAAGCGCTGTAAGTCCAGATCACCTACTAAAATGGTATTAGTAACTTCAGGTGCTTGGGTAGCTATATTCAACAATAACTCAAGATCTGAAAAAAAATTGCATCAGCCATCCTCGCTGGATTTCAATAAATGTTAATAAGGCTGATTATACCATCCGAGTATATGATTTTAACCATTTGCAAATACAAATTAGGTGATACCCATGATAGAATGTCAAAGCCTGTGCTAATTTTGACTGCCACCAGTAAACCTGATGATGGGTAATCTTTTGATGCTGCTTTGGCCGGATGCAGAATGATGTTGCAGTCAGTCCACACCGGCTGCTCTGCGTCAACCATGTTTCCTGCATAGCTACAGTATCAAAATATGTTAATGAACAGGCTCTCCCACCACATAAATGAGATCAACCGCATTTATTCTGGCTGTCAAGGAAAACTGTGCTAAGGTGAGTAACAGAGAGTAGTTATGGGTGAGAATGTTCAACAGTTCTTAAAGACAGGTCATTTGCACTACAACCAATACCACAACTTTGGATCACCCATAAGTGTTCACTTGCCTACTTGGTAGTTTGAATTCAGTGTTTTCAAACTGTTCCATATTAATGACCACATTGGAAATTATAGGATCTTGCACTAGAACAAAACCTAAAGCAAATAGCTCCATCATGGCTTGCCAAATAACATTTCTGATTACAATTGAGCAAAACCACAGTTTCACCACAGACAAATCATTATCATCTACAAATTCCACCTGTTCAATTTCCACCATAGTGACATCTTGTAAACTCCCAACATCTTCAAATATGTCCAACACACTTGTTCTGCTTAAATCATAAGCAGAAAAAGAGGCCAGTCAACATTTCAATATAAGTCGATGGTACTTGTGTAATGTGTGCGACAATTTGTAGTTCTTATGAATATGAAAGTCACTTCACATGATCGCATCGGTTGGCCTCCATCAGCACACGGAACTCCACTGTCAACTATACCCTGGAGCTGAGGGTGTCGATCCATGTCAAGGGATCTTATCCCAGAATATTTTCTTTCACTCCTTAGATGTGGAATAGATGGAATCACTTTCACTTGTTTCAGATTTAAGTAATCCTCAATAGATTTCTGAATTTCAGCTCTAATTTGGGGCAGAACACTGGTGTTCAACAGTGATTCACTATTATTTGAATCCAGTGTTCTTTCAATTGGAGCAGAAAACATTGGCTTGGATGGAGGGTAGCACATAGCAGGTGTGGTGTTTTTCGATTCATCTTTTTGAGAAGCAACTAGCGCTCTTACCAATTCTTCTAAAGAAGGATAATTAGTAACTGCTATTGTACTTGTATTGTTGTCTTCATAATTTTTCTGTGCAAGATATTTGTACTTGCTACGCACAGCATCACTCACACAAGTGGACAACTTCTTAGGTGTTTCTGTTCGGTGCACAAATTAATTAACACTAGATTTTGGGCGAGAGTTCAAACTTTTTTGATTTTTAGTTTTTTTAACCACAGGCTTGCCTACCTGAGTTCTCGTCTTGGCTTTGAAATCAAACATATTGTACACTATTGGTGGTTTTACAAAAGTAGCCTTTTTGGGTTCAACAAAGATGACAAGGGTTGTCAAATCTACGACAGGTAGTATAGGTAACACACTGTTGTCCTCACAAGGACTTATTATTAGAGGAAAGGTAGGAAGCACACTCTGTTCGCCTACAGATACAGGTCGACCACCTTTCTTCGAGGGCTGGGACGCACAACACTGAGGATCACTAGTCTCCATCGGTAAGTTCTCGGTATGAGGCAAAGCAATCCCAGTGTTGGACGACTCATCTCTGTCATGGTTAGCCATCCATGACACAATTTGTTCTATTTGTTTAGATTGATGAGTGATTTTTATATCTAACGTTTCAAATAATTTGGACAATGCAATAATTGTCATATTCATCGCCACTAGTGTGATCTCCAGTAACGGAGGTTGGGTTTTCACAGGAGTCGTCATCAAAAAACGGCAAGTAAAAAGGGGATTATGTTCTCCGAAGAGTCGGGCGAGTAAAAGAGAGAGACACATTAGGCGAGTCATGCATAGAATGGTCAAACAAGTTTGTGGATTATGAAAGACTATGGGTATCTTACCCTTCTCTCTTCTCCCAAGTCCAGTCTCTCGCAATTCATTGGTTTAGGAATCTCGAACAGGCATATGGCAACTTCCAATTGAAATCCACTTTTCCCCATGTTCTTGTTTTGGCAAAAATTAGTTATGTGGGAAAACCTCAGAAATTACTATAAACTGCCATATAGTATATATTTTCTAATTAAGCTAATCATGGGGCATTTAATAAAACTACAGCCGGGGTCCGTACCAGTTTGCATGGCTGTTTTGCAATTTTCCCCCATTTTTGCAAAAAGCATAATAGTTAGGAACGTGTCATTTACAACCCACATTCCTAACTTTACACTTCGTTAGCACACACATTGTTACATTTGGGACATGTTAAAAGAAGTCAGGAACACATTTTAACTTGACATTACAATTCCCTAAGTCGCAGGTGGAAACATTTTGGGCCTGATTCATGGAAGTGTTTTAGAATGGCGCAATGCCATAGGAAAACGTTATGTGAATCATGCCCTTTATTTCAACAAATTCCCTTGAAAATATCTAAACAAAATAATCCTACATGTATGCAGTGTGACTTGTGAATTCTGAGAAAATGCAACAATGATAGATATATATATATATATATATATATATATATATATATTCACTGAAAAAACATTGTGAAAGGGACGTTATGGTCAAGTTGCACTAATAAAAGGCTATGAAATTCAATGAAAAATCTTTGTTAAGGGATGTTATGGTTACAAGTAAAACCAAAAAAACCTCAGAAATGGACCAGTTATGGTAAGCTAACCAACCATAACTCCTGCCACCACCGTGCACTGCTAATAGTAATACCTCAGACATCAGAGATGACATCACAAATGTCGTTGATGACATCACTGATGACATCAAATGTCTGTCCCACTTGTTTTTGTTCACTGACATATCTAGGCCAGGTGGTTTATGTTCACTGACAGTCAGAATATTAAAATTCAAAAGGTGCCATATATCTAGACATTAAACTTGTTGTATGTTCTTAAAATACTTTCCTTAGAGTTTTGTCACAGCTCATGGTGCACATAGATGGGGCAATTAGCAGGCCTCAAACACATAATTTATTAGTATACATGAAGATAAACTTTAATGCTGTTAACATTTTCTAGAGATTCTTTCTTCCTTACTTTAATTTCTCTGTATGTGCCTCTGATTTGTATGCTCTGTGAGTCTTCATATGTATTGGTTGTACTAGCACAAGTGTGTAGTAAGTCTTGAATTGTTAGCTAGTTATTGGCTAATTTAACATTACTCCAAACTTTGATACAGTATCATTCATTATTTTACTATGCAAAATTACAAGATTATAAATATTGTACTTCTATGGTGCATGCTGCAGCCATTGCCTATGGTTATGAATGATTAGTTTCATGTATTAACAGCAACATTCTAATATAATGTTTTGTTTAGATGAGTACATTCTGTAATAGATTAAGTAGTCCATGATGGGTCTTCCAATCGCCCCTGACATTGTGTTACCAACATTATAAACACAACCCCGTGTAGGGACTTTTCAAATTAATTTCATATGTGATGTCATCTTTGATGTCCTGGGTGTTAATCTTAGCAGTGCACGGTGGTGGCGCGAGTTATAGTTGCTTAGCTTACCATAACTAGTGAATTTCTGAGGTTTTTCAGTTTTACCATAATGCCCCTTTAACAACGTTATTTCAGTGAATTTCATAGGTTTTTATTAGTGCAACTTAACCATAACGTCCCTTCAACAAAGTTGTTTCAGTGAATTTCATGGCTTTTTACCAGTGCATGCTAATGTCCTACAACTTACCAATATAGCAACATTTTTATCTAATTTACAAAGTTTCACCTTAAAACTCCCTTTTTCCTACCTTCTTGCATCATTTTTAACACTTATACACACTTTTTGAAACTTTTTCCACTGTTTTTGGGTCCATCGACGTTCGCGAACATCTGACATCCTTGCGGACCTTGTAAACAGTGTCACGTGACCACACGCTCGCGCGTGGCATGATGCAGTGTTCACAAATGTGTCCGGACTTCGCAATCGGGTCCGTGCTTAGTGGACAGTTCAGAACTGCATTTTCTAGTGATCTAGGAACTTTCAAGCTCATAATGTACCCCTTGCACAGGTCCTAAACCTATCCTTACTCATTATCCATTAACAATCTAGTACAGAGCACATACTTGGAATACTACTAGCAAAACTGCTATGTATCTTAAAAATGGCATCAGCTATTGCTATCCCTCCTCCCAAGAGCCACCACCACCAGCTGGAGGACCTACACAACAAAAAAGTGCAGTACTGAACTATATCATCAAGCATTTTCATTGAGGCATGTCCTGCCCTTTTCGGAAGATATGGAAGATGAATGGGCCGTGGCTGAGGCAAAGGGTGCTGGCCTCTTGTGCCCTCGGGCTCTCCTTTCCACTGTTACGACAGATCGGGAAAACTTTTCTGTTCTAACAAGTTTCCTTAGAACCACATGGAGATCATATGAACAGTCTGCCGGGTTTATGCCTGGTAAGACGGGTATGTCATCAATCTGGTTGAACCCGGATATCAAACTGAACAATAAGACCTTGTTCTGGCCAGAGTGGTTCGCAGCAGGGAATGTTAAAGTTGAAGATCTTTTCGATGGGACCGCTTGGAAAACATTTCGGATTTTGAAACTAGAGTTTGATTTACCTACAGGTACTTAAGGCGAATACAGAAAGTTAAGGAGAGCTGTGAACATTCGATCTTTGGTTATCTCTGATTTAGCTCTAACTATTCAACAGATTGGCAGAAGTGATCATTCAGCATCTAAAATGTATAAAATGTTGAGTGGTTTCACTAATGCTAATGCGAAGCTCCAGGACAAATGGTCTTGCTATCTGAGAGAAGAGATGACTGCACGGAGGTGGAGTGGCTTATGTAGGAATATTAAAAGAATGTCCCTGAATGTTGGAGAGAGATCCAGACAAGTAATGCTCTTGAATAGAGTTTTCTGGACACCAGTAAGACTTAAGGAACAAAATTTAACAGAGTCAGACAGCTGTTGGGGATGTGGTCACTTACGTGGCACTATGGAACACATGCTATGGGAGTGTCACAGGGTGAGGAATTTCTGGTCGGATGTGACAAGTATGATGAACAAGGTTGTCAATGCAGATTTGGAATTTGACTTTGAAACTCTAATACTGGGGGAATCCACCATGCTGGACGACTTAGGGAAACATCAGATTACATGGATTTTACGTGGGGCTATGATGGCGAAAAAACTAATCCTGAGAAATTGGAAATCAGATGTTCACCCGACTTTGAACATGTGGATGGAGGAGATGTATCGCACGAGCAATATTGAAAATGTGATATATTCTGTGAATGGGGAAGGACGTATTTTTGATAAAATATGGAAGGCCTTTTTGGATAAGTGTTAATCAGTCATTGGAGCTTCCTGTGTCGAGTTTACCTGTATTCAGATAAGTAGACATGCATGTTTCAATTTACTCATTATAATATTCATGTCTTTTGCTTCTTGGTTTGTTGCTATGCCAGAGTTTTCTAGAAGGTTGTTTTCAGGTCAATGTTATGAATTGCTACTGCTTTTTGACTTTTGCATCACACCTTTTCTGCCCCCTTTTATTGATGTATTTATTATTATTATTGTTATTATTATTATTATTTTTGTAAATATATATATATATATTTTTATTATTATTTGTTTTTAATGAATTTTATTATTATTTTTTTTCTCAATATATTTTTCATTATTATTGTATGGATAATTGTCTATTGTATCTCTTTGTTCCACTGATTTCTTCTGTTACTATTTAATAAATTGGTTTAAAAAAAATAAAAAAATAAAAATAAATAAATAAAAAAAGTGCAGTACTTCCAAAGAAAAAGGAGAGGACCAAGAAGATGAGGTAGAGGAAGTGCCTACCTCTAGCACCATGAGAGAATCATGGCTGTGCCAGTTCTTTATCACAGTTGGGAATATACCAAAGGATAAAGCTAGCAAAGTTAAATGCACTGAGTACAACGTTGCACTCAGTCGCAGACTACCGGGACAGTACTCCTATGGGACCATCTCCATGCGCCGCCACACCCAATCCAACCACCGCAATGCTCTCAGAAAGGCAGTTAGTTTCTTAGCAAATAGTAGGCTGTCTTCCTCCACCTCATCTTCCTCAACCAGTACTGTAACCACACAGCCTCCTTCTGTGGGACACAAAACCCCACCAGCTACCTTGCAAGCAATACAAGAGGCTGTTGAGTCCTCTGTATATATTTCAACACACCACTCTGCAGAGGGGAGCAATTTTGAAGTGTAATCAAGGAGCATGAGAAACATTGCCCTCTACCTTAGATGTAAAACATGCACAACATCTTGCTCTGTCCACCTGCCCCTCCATATTAGTGCTTGGTGGTTCTTCCCTCATTTCCCTCCTCACCTTATGTCTAACCGCTCCTGCAAAGAAATAATAATTAAAAAAAGGTTACTTTAGGAACCACCTTTCACTGTTAAAAAATCGAACTAAAAAAATCTTATAAACTCCATCTAAATTGCTCAGTAAAGCACATAGACTCAATAAGATTTTCCAACATTTCCATTAGTATTTTGTGTTATGTGAATTAAAATAATGTGGCGTACATCCCCCATTCCAGGCACTGGAACGGGGGATAACAGCCCGCCAGCCCAAGTTATCGGCCCTAGCGAAGCGTGTGGTGTCTGCGAATCCAACATGGCAGGCGTTTCCGAAAATCTGATGCACCTCATGTTTTGGATTGACCAATCAGCAGGTACGTCCGATGTCCGTGGACATCACGTCACCCTCTAGACCAATCAGATGCCCGTCCACTGACTGAACAGGGAAGTGAGTCCGTGAACCAAACCCAGATATCACTAATTTGTTTTGACCTACTTTTTGGTCATTTAAAAAAAACTACTGGACAGATTTACACCAGATTTACAAAAGCACGCTTTTGGGACCAAGCCGCCACTCCTGAGACAAATCGGGTGAAAATCCGTCGAGCGGTTTGGGTTGTAGACATGATCACATTTATTTTCCCATTGCGTCTATGGGAAAACCCACACATTTTGGGACACCCCTAAAACTTTGCTCCCCATGACGAAATCTCACCAACCTTTGCAGGATCAATCTGACCAGGCCATATACTTTTTTTACAAAGTTTTGTGCGGATTTGTTAAGGAAGGGCGAAGTTATAAGCTGCCCAAAAAGTACTCTTACTATGGGTTGAGCAACTTAACCATAACTACAGGCCCGCTGCCGCAGGCCCTGTAATTAATATATGTATATCTTAGTTTCCATCCGATGTTTCATTCTTCCTTTTCATCCCTCAGATGGATACTCAGTTCGACTTTCATTTGGCTCCTGAATCAGTCGTAAATATGGTCTGGGGTTACAGCTATTCAACTGATTGATGTGGACCCATTTTCCTTCTGTCTGTTCTCCTTTTGGGATGTTGACCTTGTAGGCAACAGTTGATATCTTATCTACAATTTCAAAGGCATCATGCTAAAGCAGGAGAAACCTCCGTTCCTTGGTCTGATTCCTCTGAAAATGGTACAGATAAACCTTGTCACCTATTTCATACTCTTTCTTGGTGGTCTTTAGATCATAATAGGTCTTCATTCCTTCAGCCGACTTTTTGAAATTGCACTGAGCATAAGCAAAAGTATGCTAAAGGTGCTTCCTTACATTTTCAATGAACTTAGGAGTAGAGGACGCATTTATAAGTGTCTGTTCCTGATTTCTGTAGAGCAGATGCTGAGGTAACACAATTTTTTGTCCAGTCATGAGCTCAAACTGAGACATCTTTGTTGGTGTAGACCTGATAGCCATCAGGACAAGCAGTAATAGAATGCCCCAATTGGGTCAAGAGTCTGCCACAAACTTCTTTAAGATACTCACAATTATCTTGTATCTATCTATCCCACTCTCTCTTGAGGCTGGGTAGTAGGCAAAGTGGAGTTTTCTTTTTACCCCTAGAATCTCCCGCATCTTCGCCATCACCTCACTGGTAAATTGGCTTCCTCATTGCGACTCAATCCTTTGCATTAGGCCAAAATGGGAGAAGATGTTTTTGATCATTAGTGCAGCAGCTGTCTCTGCATTTACAATTACGGGCTGGAAGACATTCTGTCCACTTGGAGAACAAGCATGTCACAGTCAGCATGTACTTGTTTCCTCTAGAGGATTGAATCACTAGCCCAATGAAGTCAACTTGCAAATCTGACCAGGGCAGTGTCATTCCCCTTTTTTGTAGGGGAGCTCTGTGTGTGAGTGAACTAGATTGAAAAGTTGAAATTGAGCACACACACGACACCCCTTTAGGTACATGATGAGGTCGAGGTCCTGGCCTCTCGCGCAAGATTTCCAATGCCATGTAAAACCCCCTATACCTGGCAGCATTCACGTCATGGGCATGATTTAACAACAGATTTCGGAATGAGGTAGGTACCACCCACCAGATAGCTCTCCCCTTACCAACTGTCACGATGCCTGCCCCCGGAAATCCAGACTAGGCCCAGAAACCCCGGAAGCAGGCATCATGCCGCTTGAAGCATGCCCAAAAACCCTAGTTAGGGGCTGTTTGGCTACAGTCCTGGCGCCATGGGGGCCAGGCTCATTACAGAAAACTTACCTGATGCAGACCATGCTGCATACCTACCTGATGCAGACCTTGCTGCACAAGCCACAAGCCAAATGAGGCTTAGAGGGAATATTTTACCTCAGGGACTCCTTTCCTCTCGGGTGGGGCTGTGGAAGAATACTTACTTGGGACTTCTTCCAAGGCTATTTAAGCCACACCCGGACAGCCACACGTGCTTCACGTTATTCTGCTTGCTGCAGCGTAACGCTCACCGTGTTTTCAGCAGCTCCAGTCTTCAGCCACGCCCGCTTCAGCCCTGGAACACCTGGAACAAGAAAAGGAGAAGGAGAAGAGGCCAGAACAAAACCCTTACCTGAATCCTTGATCCAGCACATCGTCGATCTGGAAGAGAGAAGCCTTCACAGGTGCATTGCCACGCACCTCGCAGCGCCGTGCTGAACTCACCATCCGGGGCTGCGTTCCTTTACTCCATCGCGAACCCAGCATCTCCAGGCCATTCTTCAACACCTGGGGGAGACAAGAACAAATAGGTGAGCAAGGGCAATACAAACCACCCCCAAAGACTTACCTGATTACCACCGGGGGGTACTCATCTCATCTCGGGTCGGCGCAGTCAATTCTGCATCACCGCCGCACCCCGGCCCCTAAGGGGAAAACAAGGACAATACAAACCACCCCCAAAGACTTACCTGATTACCACAGGGGGGTACTCACCTCATCTCGGGTCAGCGCAGTCAATTCTGCATCACCGCCGCATCCTGGCCCCTAAGGGGAAAACAAGGACAATACAACCTAACCCCAAAGACTTACCTGATTTACCACAGGGGGGTACTCACCTCATCTCGGGTCAGCGCAGTTAATTCTGCATCATCGCTGTACCCCGGCCCCAAAGGGGAGAATCACAATAGACTTACCAGGATCTTACCAATTGCCACTTGGAACTCTTCTGGTGGTTTAAATCTGCAACCTGCAAGGAATCTGGCAGAGTGAAGATCAGACTTTTGAACTCTTACGAACAATTGGACTTTAGAGTCAAAACTGGAAACTCACCAATTCCTCCATGCCAGTGAAGTAACTGGTCGTCTACGCGCCCCTGCGCTCGATGCAGGATGGAGAGCTCATCTTTCCAAATCTTCAGGTGAGATTAAGAGGGGACTTCAGGAGTGTTCTGTGGGCAGACAAGGGGAGTGGGAAGGTGGGTTAACGCTCAGATTACGGGAGGTTAATTCTCTTTCTCCATTGCAGAAAGATATTCTTCCGAGCCCAACAAACGAAGCTAAGTGGGTCTGTCCAGTCTGTCATCTCGGCTCTACGTGTTACTCTGGTGGAAGCAACAGCGGGCCAGTCCAGATCGACGCCCCGTGGGAATCAGGTGAGCGTAACAGAACGCGAAGCCTACCTGCAAATACCCACCTGGGCATCATGGAGACCTCGGAAACCGATCAGTTGGCCCAATTATTAGGGGAACTAAGGGCCGAAGTGCATTCCGCCCGCCAGGAAACCAATGCCCTCAGGAGGGAATTGATAGTATCAAAAGAACGAACTGATGATTTGGCCAGACAGCTATTACAAAGCCAGGCTGGACAAACACCTCTACCTGGACTCGGGGCCAGCCCAGCTCCGGTGCCACCGAGTAACCCGGTGCAGATAAACCTTCCTGGAGCCTTTCCCTTGGCTCTGCCTGAACGCTTTGCCGGAGACCCTAAAAGGTTTGGTATATTCATGAATCAATGTCGCTTACACTTTTTATGTAGACCTGGAGCTTTCCCAAACGATCAAGCCAAGGTAGCTTTTGTACTGTCATATCTCAGTGGCAGTGCAGCGGACTGGTCCATTCCGCTAATAAATCAGGATGACCCGATTCTTCGAGATTTCCAAGGTTTTCGAACTAGCATGGAAAGACTGTTCGCCCGACATTCCCAAGGACAGGCTTTGGATAACAAACTTTTATCCTTACGGCAAGGTAATCAGGATCTTTTATCTTACATTGCAACTTTCAATAGATTAGTTGTGGAAACCGAATGGCCTGAAGCCAAGCGAATTACATTATTCCATCAAGGGCTTCGGGGAGAACTCAAGGATGTTTTAGCCCAAGTCGTGAATCCGCCTTTAGACTGTGCTGAATATATAGATTTTGTGGTCCAGTTAGATCACAGACTTCAAACCAGAAAGGCTGATCGAACTAAGTTTGAAAACAAGGTCTTGGTTAAAACCTACGTAACCTCGAAGGGGGTAGATGCCTCAGAACCCATGCAAATCGGGGGGGTTAGAGGACCCTTAACCCAGAAGGAAAGGGAAAGAAGACGGCAACAGCTATTATGTCTATATTGCGGAGCTACTGGTCATTTCCTTCGGAACTGCCCTGTAAAACCACCCAAGAAAACTATAGGAGCAGCAGACGAAAACCACTTGAAACCTGACTCGGGAAACGATCACGCCCGGCAAGCGTAGAGGTCAGCTTGCTGAGCTTAAAGAAGGACACTCTGACCTCGCATTTCACCATACCCATGGTCCTTATAGATCCAGAGCATCCATCATGCATGCACGCGGTAAAGGCGCTCCGCAGATAGTGGAGCCATAGGAAACTATTTGGACTACGGATTGGCTTCCAGGATGAATCTACCTCTCACCCGAAAGACCACTGCCGATGTCGTCACCACTGTTGATGGAACTGAAATTGCCTCTGCGCCCATAACTCATTCCACTGCAGAGATGACATTGCTGGGTCAGGATGGACACCGAGAGGTTATGGTGTTTGATTTAATCAAGGCTCCTCAGTTTCAACTGATACTGGGAATCCCTTGGTTGGAAAAACACAATCCCTGTATTGATTGGCGAGAGAAGAGACTAACCTTCCCAGAATGTGCTAACCCCTGTTACCCAAAGAGAACTCTAAATTCAGTACTGGCCCCAATAATCCCAGCTGCCATACAATTACCTGCTGAATACCAAGACTTTCAGGATGTCTTTCAAAAGGAGCAGGCAAACACCTTACCACTGCACAGATCGTATGATTGTCAAATAGATCTCATACCAGGAGCACAACCACCTTGCAGCAGAATCTTTGCCCTCACGGAACCTGAAAATCTCCACTTGCGCCAGTACCTAGACCAGTATCTTGCTAATGGCTTCATCCGCCAGTCCAAGTCCCCTGCATCTTCCGCTTTGTTCTTCGTGCCAAAAAAGGAAGGCGACCTTAGAACATGCATTGACTACCGCGCGCTGAATCAGATAACTATCAAGAATCGGTACCCATTTCCTTTGATCCCTGAACTACTAGACCAGGTAAAGAACGCTTGTATATACACAAAACTAGACCTTCGGGGGGCATATCATCTGGTACGCGTCAAAGAGGGTGACGAATGGAAGACTGCTTTTCGCACCAAGTACGGAATATTTGAGTACCAGGTGATGCCTTTCGGACTGTGTAACGCACCAGCAGCCTTCCAGTTCTTCATGAACGATGTCTTCCGAGAGCTCATCGATGTTTGTGTAGTCGTTTACATCGACGATATCTTAGTGTACTCCCTATCAGAATCCGATCATGTAAAGCACGTCCGAGCAGCCCTAGAAAAGATATGCCAGTATAAGTTATACGCTAAACTGGAAAAGTGCATCTTTCACACTATGGAAGTAGAGTTTCTTGGATTTATTCTGACCCCGAAAGGAATCCGGATGGATACACGTAAGGTGGACGCAATTCTTAATTGGCCTTCGCCAAGCTCAGTCAAAGGAGTTCAAAGCATGCTCGGCTTTGCCAATTTCTACCGCAGGTTTATCCCGGACTTCTCACACATTGTACATCCCATTACAACACTATTGCGAAAGAATAAACGCTTTACATGGACAGAAGAAGCCAAGAACGCCTTCCAAGAGTTAAAAAAAATAATTCACGTCCGCTCCTGTATTACGACACCCGCGCCCAGAGCTTCCCTACATAGTGGAAACAGATGCATCCAGTTCAGCTATGGGAGCAGTGCTCTCCCAAAAGGATCCCGAAACTAACCAGCTGCACCCAGTGGAGTTTTGGTCAAGAAAGTTTTCGGCTCCCGAATTAAATTATGCTATAACCAACAAGGAACTGTTGGCCATCAAGTCCGCCTTCAAGGCTTGGCGGCACTATCTGCTGGGCGCCAGGCATACCATTACGGTCATCACTGATCACTGCAACTTACAATACCTAAAGGTAGCCAAGGCCCAATCTTCACGCCAACTCCGTTGGGCATTGTTCTTCGCCGAGTTTGATTTTGTAATAACCTATCGACCAGGTTGTAAAAATGGAAAAGCTGACGCCCTGTCCCGAATAGGAATGGGAGAAACAGAAAGAGCTTTAGAACCTGTACCCATAATTCCTGAACAGAGGATCCTTGGTCTGACATCCATACACTCTCTGGAGGACATTCAAGAAAAGGTCCATCAACTCTTTGATTCCGATGCCTTACAGGGCTGGGCAAGGAAAGGCCCAGAGTATTCTGTCACCAATAATTTACCTTATTACCAAGGTCGGCTATTTCTGCCACTAGAGGAACTACAGAAACTTGTCATTTCTCATTACCACGACACCTTGATGGAAGGGCACCCTGGCATTGCAAAAACTGAAGCCAAAATCAAGAAACAGTTTTGGTGGCCCACCTGGCGAAAAGATGTCAAGTTGTTTGTCATGTCTTGTGGCATTTGTGCTCAAAATAAAGGGGAAAAGAAAAAACCTGCTGGATTATTACAACCGTTAGACATACCACCTACTCCTTGGCATACCTTGTCATTAGGATTTATCACGGATTTACCCCCGTGCAATGGTTATAACACCATTCTAGTTATTATAGATCTTTTTTCTAAAATGGCCCATTTCATTCCTTTAAAAGGAATACCTTCAGCTTCAATCCTGGCCAAGGAGTTCCTTGAAAATGTTGTCCGCCTACATGGCTTTCCTTCCGTGTTAATTTTGGACCGGGGAAGTCAATTTATTTCACATTTTTGGAGGAAGTGTTGCCAGCTGGCACAAATTGATGTTAGGCTTTCAACCAGCCACCATCCCCAGACCGACGGTCAAACAGAGGGAACCAACCAGACTCTTGAGCAATACCTACGTTGTATGCTACATCAATCTGAGGAGGATTGGAAAGACATTCTTTGGATCACCGAGTATGCATACAATAATTCTGTACACTCAGGAACTAAATAAAGTCCTTTTTTTTACCATATATGGTCACCATCCTCGAACCTCAGACTTAGATTCTCCCCAGCATTTAGAGATGCCCGCGGTGGACCATCTCCACGCTGTTATCACACAAGCCTTTAAAGAGGCGACTGCACATTTACAAAAAGCTAAGGATAAATACAAGAAGGATGCTGATCAACACAGGAGTGAAGCACCGCAGTACCAAGTAGGGGACCAAGTATGGTTAGCCACCAAGTACTTACCACTCAAGGGAACACGGACTTTTAACCCCAGGTATTTGGGACCTTATTCTATTAAGGCTATAATTAACCCAGTGGCTGTCAAGTTGGACCTGCCTGGTAAGATGCGTGTTCATCGTGTTTTTCACGTGTCTCTTTTGAAGCCTGTGCAACCAGGAACTAGGCTAACCACCCCACCTGAACCTATCCTCATAGACGGAGAACCCGAATTCGAAGTCAAGAATATTTTGGACTCTAAAAGGGTGAGATTAAAACTCTTCTATCTCATTGATTGGAAAGGTTATGGTCCACAAGAAAGATCTTGGGAGCCTAGTGACCATGTGCATGCACCTCAATTAGTGAAAAGGTTCCACCAAGAATTTCCAGACAAACCAAGGTCGAGAGGGAGAACAGCTTTAGGAGGGGCCTTGAGGTGGAGTGCTTCCACAATGCCTGCCCCCGGAAAGCCAGACCAGGCCCAGCAACCCCGGAAGCAGGCATCATGCCACTTGAAGCATGCCCAAAAACCCCAGTTAGGGGCTGTTTGGCTACAGTCCTGGCGCCTGTGGTGCCAGGCTCATAAGAATAAAGTCAGTCCTGGCGCCATGGGCACCAGGCTCATTGCAGAAAACTTACCTGATGCAGACCATGCTGCATACCTACCTGATGCAGACCTTGCTGCACGAAGCCACAAGCCAAATGAGGCTTAGAGGGACTATTTTACCTCAGGGACTCCTTTCCTCTCGGGTGGGGCTGTGGAAGAATACTTACCTGGGACTTCTTCCAAGGCTATTTAAGCCACACCCGGACAGCCACACGTGCTTCGCGTTATTCTGCTTGCAGCGTTGTAACGCTCACCGTGTCTTCAGCAGCTCCAGTCTTCAGCCACGCCCACTTCAGCCCTCGAACACCTGGAACAAGAAAAGGAGAAGTAGAAGAGGCCAGAACAAAACCCTTACCTGAATCCTTGATCCAGCACATCGTCGATCTGGAAGAGAGAAGCCTTCACAGGTGCATTGCCACGCACCTCGCAGCGCCGCGCTGAACTCACCATCCGGGGCTGCGTTCCTTTACTCCATCGCGAACCCAGCATCTCCAGGCCATTCTTCAACACCTGGGGGAGACAAGAACAAATAGGTGAGCAAGGGCAATACAAACCACCCCCAAAGACTTACCTGATTACCACAGGGGGGTACTCACCTCATCTCGGGTCGGCGCAGTCAATTCTGCATCACCGCCGCACCCCGGCCCCTAAGGGGAAAACAAGGACAATACAAACCACCCCCAAAGACTTACCTGATTACCACAGGGAGGTACTCACCTCATCTCGGGTCGGCGCAGTCAATTCTGCATCACCACCGCATCCCGGCCCCTAAGGGGAAAACAAGGACAATACAACCTAACCCCAAAGACTTACCTGATTTACCACAAGGGGGTACTCACCTCATCTCGGGTCGGCGCAGTTAATTCTGCATCATCGCTGTACCCCGGCCCCAAAGGGGAGAATCACAATAGACTTACCAGGATCTTACCAATTGCCACTTGGAACTCTTCTGGTGGTTTAAATCTGCAACCTGCAAGGAATCTGGCAGAGTGAAGATCAGACTTTTGAACTCTTATGAACAATTGGACTTTAGAGTCAATACTGGAACTCACCAATTCCTCCACGCCAGTGAAGTAACAGGTCGTCTACGCGCCCCTGCGCTCGACGCAGGATGGAGAGCTCATCTTTCCAAATCTTCAGGTGAGATTAAGAGGGGACTTTAGGAGTGTTCTGTGGGAAGACAAGGGGAGTGGGAATGCGGGTTAATGCTCAGATTACGGGAGGTTAATTCCCTTTCTCCATTGCAGAAAGATATTCGTACGAGCCCAACAAACAAAGCTAAGTGGGTCTGTCCAGTCTGTCATCTCGGCTCTACATGTTACTCTGGTGGAAGCAACAGCGAGACAGTCCAGATCGACGCCCCCGTGGGAATCAGGTGAGCGTAACACCAACAAACCGTCTTGGATCCAGAACATCTTGGAAAACTTCATCAGCACCCGCATATCCTCTTTACCGGAATAATCTGACACTGTAGGGTCTTCAATGTGTTCATAGAAATGTCCAATGATCGGGGACTCTTTCTGTGGATTGATCAAATCTGCATCTGGGGGATCTTTACTCCACTGGGCAGTCGAGAGTTCACTATTTGCACAAGTTTGTGACCTGGTGACACCGGCAACTTGGATTTCCCAAGCAGGGATTTGGTTTCTATGAAATCCCCCTGTAGGGCTATGGTTTTCATCAGCTGGTCAGCCAGGTAATTCCCAGTTTCATCTTGCCCTTCTATATTGGAATGACCCCTTATTTTCTTCCAGTAGATGTACATCTCATAGGAGGTCACCAGATCATCAATTGAACAGATCAATTTGGCATGCTTTAGGGGTTTATTGTTGGCACAAAACATGCCTAGATTCTTCCAATTAATCAGATGCTCCACGAGCCCATTACTGACATAATCAGAGTCAGTGATTATGACCAGTCCTTTGAGTTAGTGGTGCATTGCAGTGAGGATGGCTTGATGAATGTCCATCAACTCTGCAACCTGACTACTTTGGGGTCCTATTTTGTAACCAGCAGATGGTTCCGGGGTATCATTGACCCAGGCATTACCAATGCCAGCCACTAGTTCTTTTCCCCATTGTTATCAACATGGCAGGAGCACCCATCGACATAAACTGTTTGTATCCCCTGACACATGTCTTCTTCGCAGACCACGTGTGGGGAAGTAAAGTATGGTTTAATATTGTTGTCGGTCATTAGACTTTCGTCCTCGAGACAGTTTTCTTGAACATAATCATGCAAGTCCACCAACACTTCTTGTTTTGGCCATATCTGACCTCCAAAGGAAAGTCTTGCATGGAGAGAATCCAGAAAGTAATTCTGGAATTACTAACATTCCCGCCCAGATTCTGTCACTTTGGAGATATTGTAAACGTTGGCAGGGAGTATCAACAATGTTGTGCTCCTCCAGGATGAACGGGTGATAATTTTTCAATGCCCACACTGTTGCTAGGAGTGCCATCTTGCAGTCATTGATTTTTACCTCCACAGAGGACAAAGTCTTGTTCACTTACGAGATGACTTTGCTGGCCTTGTCATTCTTTTGATACAACGCTGCTGTTAGGCAATTATCTGTGAACCCCTTTTCTAAGAAGAACTCCTTGCTCTTTATGGGATAAGCCAAACAAGGAAACTGGGAAAGGCTTATTTTCAGTTATTTAACTGCCTCAGCTTGTTCCAGACCCCACTCCCACTTGACTGCTGCCTTAAATGGACTTATGACTATAATTAGTGAGTCCAAGAAGGCTTCTTAATTCTCACAGAGTGGTAGAGTCTTTTAATTTCATTAAGATTTTCACTTTCTTTGCCTGCGGATTAGTACTCACAGGGATGATCTGTGCTCTAAGAAGTTCACTCGGGTCTTACCCCACTGGGCCTTTTGAAAGGACACATTTCCTCCAGCTTTCTGCAACTGCGTCAGAACATAGCAGATTTCTGCTCTATGTTCCTCTACAGTTGAGCTCTTGATCAGAACATCATCTACATAGCCAGGGTTTCCCCCTTCACCCAAGTCAGGCATGGCCTTATGTAGAAAGATGTTCAACTCATTACCATAGCTGATGTATGCAAAGGGGGTTTCTTGGATTGCTACCCCCGGAGGTAAAGGCAAGATTGTACTGGTCTTTCCTACTCACAGGTACTGTCCAGTAGCCATTGGTCAGGACAATGGCGGTGTACAGCATTGATCCTTGGATCTGTGCCAGTCCCTGATCGATGTAGGGAAGTGGCCATCTTGACATGTGAACCCGTTTGGTCAACTCCCTCAGGTCTGCACATAGTCTTCATTTGCAGTTTTGTTTGAGTATCCCCAGTACCAGATTGTTGAAGGTATTGTGGATCGGATGAATTATCCCCTGGAATTCCAAGTTCTTAATAATCTCTGTGAGTAACTCAATGGACGTGAGAGGTAACCAATATTGTTTCACAAATACTGGAGCCATCTCAGGGTCTGTGGGTATGGTGGTTTAATGAATATTTGTGCGTCCACAGTCGTATGATTCCACTGAAATGATATTTTGGCTTTCCCAGAAGACCTGTTTTAGCTTTTGCCTTTGCTCCTCTGTCTCACAGGCATCAGCAAGATTGATCCTTTTCTCGACCATCTGCTTAAAACCTGGAAAGACCTCTGGCATGGTCCGTGAATCTGAACCCTACCTACTCCCTCCTGATTTCACAGGTCACCTCTTCCACCCCGTAGGGGCAGGAAGAGTACACCATGAAATTCCCCACATGCCTAGTAACAATCTTTTCTGGAGGAATACCGTTGCTGATGTTTGGGATTGGTCCCATGATTTCAATACCTAAATCAATAGAATAATGTTGGGCATCAACCACCATTCCAATAAAGGTTTCTGCTGCCAAAGTGATACTTCAAATGTCGCTGTTATCCACCAATATTCAAATGGTGTTGTGTTCTAGGACTACTGGAGGTTTTGGATTTAAATACAAACCTTGTTGTTGGAGATGGACATTTATATTTATACAGATGTCCCGATGTTTGAAGTTCTGTACTCATTGAATTTTGAGGGGAAAGTGAATTGTTACACCTGTCCTGGGATGGTAACCTCTTCTCACACTTGAACTTCATTGGCATAAGGCAGCAATTGAGCAGACCAAAATGCTTTTTCAGTGTTATCAAAGCCCACGGGGTTACCCCCCAGTCGTGACCAGGTGTTATTTTGAATTAGGTCCAAATTGATTGTGTATCGATTGAGTCTAAATGAAATGCAGAAGGGACATCCCTCACAACCCAACAATTATGTTCTATTTTTTGTCGCCAATGAACATTTTTAGGATACACCTGCTAGGCAGGAGATGCTTGGAATTTGGGGTTTCCAGAACTATTTGCCATTTGTCAATACATTTAAATGTGGAAATGGTCTGATCTTTGGGGAGTTTCCTGAAAAATATGTTATTTAGACATACTCTGGAAATCACTGGCTCCTACCCCTCTTTTAACTGAATGGGGAAAATCAACAGGTTGCACTTTTTCTGAATGTCCATCAGACTTTGAGCTGGTTCTTCCTCGTCTGATTTCACAGAACTCAAGGTTTGTTCGGATTTTGGACTAGTGTAACATTTTAGGGTGTTTTCTTCCAGTGTGGATTGCTGTCATGATCTCTGCTTCCAAAAGGTCAGGGTTTTCCCAACTCCCTTGGAAGCAGATCCATAACCCAGGTTCCGAGTGCCAACCAGTCCCAATTGGGACCTTTTGGACCCAGTCCTGGCGCCAGTGGCACCAGGCTCATAAATATGCCCAGTCCCAGCGCTGGAAGCGCCGGGCTCATAATGCTTGGGTGGACTTACCTGCAGCAGACCATGCTGCTTACTTGCCTGCCAGTTGAGCCTCTGATCCTCTTCTGTTTGGAACTACTTTTCCTGTTGGGTGGGGCAGGAGCCACTCCCTAGATTCAGAACACTGGAACTCTTCTGGAAAGCAGGAACTCTTTTCTTACCTAGGCGTGGCTGTGGAAGGAGACACCTAAGCACTACAGGAGGCTATTTAAACCACACCCGATGGATGAATCTTGCTTTGCGTTATTCTGCATCCTCTGCAGCAGAACGCTCATCGTGTCTTCTGCATCTGATCCTGGGCCTAAGGAAAAAGGCTTACCATCCTGAATCCAGTCTTCAGCAACACCTATAAAGACAAGAAAGAACAGGTTAGCATTACGGTCTTCAGTGACAGCTCTTCACTTACCTGGTCCATCGGCTGTCACCAACACCTCGCGCTGCATTCCGGCATCTGAAAGACAAAGGCTTACCTACTCTTCGTGCGCTCCGGAGGTCTTCACACTGCATTCCGGCATCTGAAAGACAAAAGCTTACCAACTCTTTGCACGCTCCGGAGGCCTTCGGCGCTGCATCCCGCATCTGAAAGACAAAACAAGGTGCGTTTAAAGACATTGGGGAACTTTAATACTCACGTGCCATTACTCCTTTCCACATCTAACCCAGTGGGTATTCCGGCACCCTGCAGCCGCTCCGAACTTGTACCTGCAAAATAAAAAGACAGTTAGAGCGCATCGTGAAGCAGGCAACAAGCGCTTACTTACGTGCTTCCAGGCGCTTCTATTCATCACACGGGCTCCATCTTCAACTCACTTCAGCCCGTCATCCGCCATCGCCGGAACCCTGCAAAACAAGAAACATCATTACTAAAGACTTTAAAGACATTAGAATTACTCGAAACTTACCATTTGTGCAGTAAACGACGGACAGCAGTCCTCTGAAGTCAAGAGGCCTGCTCCCCTTATCCAGTGAAGAAACTGGTTACAGCACCCTGCCCCGAGGCAGATGGAGAGCACGGCGTTCACTTACCTAAGGTGAGAGCGTTACAGGAGAAGAGAAAGGGAAGAAGAGAGAGACATTCAATAACCCAGTTCCTTAATCCCATATTTTCTATCTGCAGACATCTTACCCTTCGAGTCAGACATACAGTGCACAGAGGTCCAGCCCAAAGAGCCAGCCGTGTGTTACACATCACCTTTGAAGATACGGTATACGCCCAGTCAAGACCGGCGCCTCTACGGGAATCAGGTGAGCGTTACAATTGCCACTTAATACTGGGAGGAAGGTTCATTTTCAAGAATGGAGAAGTGTTCCCATCACCAGTTTGTTCTCCTACAGAGATGACAGTCTGGGACATGGTTATTCTTGAATTTGAATTATACATTCTCAGATGGTTGATTAGTTAAATGACATGTACCATTAATGCTTACATAGTTGGTACTCATTTTTTATTTCATAGATGGGTTAGTCTGGGTACAGAGGACCTTGTTTATACAGTCAATCAGGGGTGATAACCTCCTCGGGAAATCGATCTGCAGTAAACGAGGTAGGCCCTCTGGAGTCAATACTATCACCAGATGTTAAACTCGATGTCACCCAATGTTTATTTCCAGATCGACAGTCTCTTCGATGGAAATGTCATTCCCGTTGACATTATGGAGTTGTCCGGGAAGTGGTTTGAGGGGAATTTGATGGCCCTCCCACCATCCTGAGTTAAGTTGTTCCAAGGCTTTTTTAGACACGAGTGTGGCTTGGGATCCAGTATCCACCAGAGCTGTGATAATTCACAATGACCCTGCACCTTGACCGGTGCAACAAATCAGCCATCTTTCTCCTCTAAGGTGCAAAGAAAGTGTGAGTTATTTCACTTCCCAGTGGTCATTTTCTTAATTTTGAACTCCCTCACTGTGTGATCGTGGGCATTTTATATGTCAGAGATTGAGAATCTGTGAAGAAAACTTCACAGTTAACAAAGGGTGGATTAAGGTAGTCGTCATTCTCCTCTGATTCTTTGGTGTCCCCCTTTTGTTCAGGGCAGTTTTCAGAACCTGTTTGGGGAGGGACATCTCTGTTTCTAATGTTTCTGTCTCACATTTTGGGGGTTGAAATGTTTCTTGATCTGGGTTGGTCGGTCTCCATACATACCCTGTCCCACTCAGGGTCTTTTGGGACTCATTTTTCTTTGCTAGGGATCCCCCCATTTTTTAAATAGAAGGTAGTCTCACCTGAATCCTCCGGGGACTCTTTCAAAGGGGATGATCTTGATCTGCTCCACAAAGTGGGTTCTTCTTTGTCCTCTCCTACTTACCGTTTTCTCTTTGGGGTTGAACATTTCAGGGGTAGAAGAGACACTTTTAGGCTCAGAGGTTTTTAGGGGTTCTGTCTGGGTGAGAAAGGAAGCTTCCTTTAAGGCTTGGCATCTCCCACCACCCAGGACTCCTCCTCAGGAACCTATGCTTTGTCAGATGTTTCCACCCATCCATTCCCCCCCTGGGGCATCAGACCTGGGTGTTGGGGAATGCTTAGAAGTAGGGTTATGTTGAGGGTTGGACTGAGCCCTCAACATGTGCCCCAGATCATTGGTCAGTAGATGGACCTGTCGCTCCAGCTGGAAGACTTTTTCTGACTGGTAGGGATGTCTCGAGTCATACCTCTAGTGCTCCCGAAAAGGGTAACTGTTGTTCTCCTGCAGTAGCTCTGGTACTGGAAATGTCACCCATAATTCTCCATCCTGAATCTCCCTTCTCTCGGGAGAGTGTCTTGGAACCGGGGGAGAGAGAGGAGGATTATTTTGGAAATTCTGGCTTAGTAGATATCTGGGGAAAAAGTTCAAATTGGGAGATGGAGTGATACTTCTCTCCTGAGGGAAGTTTGGAGGTAAGTTTCCTAGGGCAGTTATTACCTGATTGGTTCTCTCCTTTTGGCTGGAGAAGTGTATACATACCCAAGGATTGGTTTGGTACCCTTATACCTAGGGCCTATATAGGTGGCATGGTCAGAGCAGTCATTGAACTGAGATCCTGCCTGACGGTCATTCAATTGGGCTGGGTCTGTGGGTCTCCTCTGTCTTAAATTGTGCTTGGTGGCGGAAGGAGTGATTTTAGGTCCCCCATCTCCAGATCCAATGGAGAGGCAATTTTACCACTGCCACCTTCGCAGCAGCAGGGTGTAAGATGATTTGGGGATTTTTTGTGGGAGTTTACTCTCAGTGTGCTTCTGGACCTCAAAGATCCCAGTGGCTTGTTCAATCACCCAATCCAGGGTCCTCTGATCGGGAAATCTCACACCAACTGAGTTTATTATGTACTTGGGCAGTGCATGGAAATATCTGGTTACAAACACCCTACTATTTGTGTTCATCCACCAGGAAGTCTGAGCAAATGCCTGCTATAACTCCTGCACAAACCGTATGCAGTCTTCTGGGCAAGTTGTGGGTTGCTATGTGTGGAAAAATGTTTCAAAATGGACACCTCATAGGTGGACCATTTATACGGATTCTGGGCCTCCAGTCCCAAAAAGAAACTGGAGTGCTCAGGAGAGAACGTCCATTTCACAAAATCCATACAATTTACTCAATTTTAGTTCCAAATTAGGATATCATTTATTCATACAATTCTAGTTGTTCACAACCCAAATACTTAGCGTTTTTTTGGTACATTCCTTATTTCCCTGTCTTCCTTTTCCTCTGCACCTTCTGACTCAGAGCTGCTATTGGTACTCCATTCCCTATTTTCTAGGTTATCCCTAGCTCTATGAGACTAGGAATACCTCCAAGACCACAGGTTCTTGCCTATGCTGCTGTGAATTCCCAGGGTCATATTCCCTGTAGCCTCTTTTTGGCACTGGATAATACTCAGTCTCTTCCTCGGACTGACTCAAATTTGTAGTCTCCCCTCTTCTAGACAGTCTGGGGAAATTCACACCATCTCCTGAATGAAAGGGGGTTTTCAATATGCCCCTCCTGGGCTGAAGATTTCAATGCTATTCTCCAGCTAAGCAAGCTAGGTGTTCACTCTACAATCTCATTTGTTTTAAGTCCAATTCCCTAATTTTCACATCCAGGGGGTTTTCATGGTCTGAGGTACTCACTTGATTATTCCTAATTTCTCAGGACACACTGTTCCAGCAACCTTCCCTTCTGTGTGATAGGATAGAGGTGAGTACTACTCAATTTCAGACAAGGACTGGCTTTCTGGATCAGTTTGGCTAGGCCTGGGTAAGTCTAGGTGCCTCATGTTTACTTGGGCTTTGTAGGTGGAAAACATGAGGTCAGTTGATCCATAGGAAGTTGTGGTTAGCTGCCATGAGGTTCCTGGTGGGTAGGGCATCACCCATGGATCAGATGGCCCTTTCCCATACCCTGATTGCTCAGGGTGCCTCAAAGCCTGTTTTCAATTCTTAATTTCACTTGCCAAACTCTCACCCCTTCTTCACTCTGTCCTCATTTCAGAGAGCTGGCTTTTTAACTCGGAAGTCAGGGCCTGATTGCCCTCAAGTACTTTACTCTGGGCCATTAACGATCTTTCAATTCCCTGATTTCATTCCGACTAGACTCATTTTTGTTTTGTGCGGCCTGCATTGTGCGCGCATATTCAAAGTGGTTTGCTTACAAAATACCAATCTCTGGGCCTGATTCACAGAAGCATTTTACAATGGCGCAATCCCACTGGAAAATGCTCTGTGGATCAGACCCTCTGTCTCTTGTGCATTTCTACACTGTGCTGCCTGTAACAGGTCAGCTTCCCCTGGCCTTACACGCTCCATGAGTTCTACATGTTCTAGCTTATTTCCAGTCAGTTCCTGAGAACCGGACTGACTCTTTTCTGCATCCATTTTCAACTGTTGAACCTCCTGTGCAAGGACACTTTTCTCCTGGTTCAAGAGGCCTTTTTCCTTCACCAGTTGAATTTTCTGTTGTTTTACATCTGTACCTTCTGATAGATCTGATCACAGTCATTTTGGGAATCAACCCATTTTATAATTAACTGACTGTTTACATTTTTCAACTTCTTTATTTTTAATTATGTTGCAGTCTGCTCACACTGTCCACACACTCTCTGTGTGCATCTTGCAGTGCTGAAAACTGTGTTAACATGCTCTGCACTCTCTTGATGCTGGGTTTTTAATTCATTTTTGAGTTGTGCCATGAGGTTTTCTTGTGTTAACTCGAACATATGGTTCTCATATGGTTCTGCTGTGCTTGATCGTCTAATTGTTACATTCTTTCTGAGCCTGGTTTAGAATCTCAGTCTGACTCTCCGTGCACAGGCCTCACTCTTCTGCACACTCTCTTCCACTAACTGCACGTGGAAATATAGATAAATTGTGAGCTGAGTCATTTGACTCAGTTCTTCTTGAACATTTCAGGTCATATAAAATGGCTCGAATGCTATGTGCCATTGCCCACCTTGTCACCAAAGGTCAGTTCCTTCTGATGTGAGATCTTGCATCATTTTAGCTTGCTAGCTCCCTTCATCTGCCTCTGTCCACCCACCACGAATGAACAGCTTAGTAAGACAGTGGGTTTCATTATAGATTTTGCGGTCTGGAAATAAGGGTGCCGGAGGTCTGTCGGCAGGGGCATGGTACTCCAGGCAGGCCTAATGTGCCCAGAGTTCAAGCCCCTACCAGCAGTGTTTTCACTGAAGTACCGGCACCACTGCTAATGGTGCTGTTGCTTCGGTGTCCCCATTCACATGGAATCCTATGGGACACCACGGAAATGGGGATTTACCATTCCGCTGCAAGTCCGCCAACTGCAAGTGGAAATATAGAAAAGTTGTGAGCTGAGTCATTTGACTCAGTTCTTCTTGAACATTTCAGGTCATGTGAAATGGCTCGAATGCTTTGTACCATATCGCACCTTGTGACCAAAGGTCAATTCCTTCTGATGTGACATCTTGCATCATTTTAGCTTGCCAGCTCCCTTCATCTGCCTCTGTCCACCCACCACGAATGAACAGCTAAGTAAGGCAGTGGGCTTCATTACAGGTTTTGCGGTCTGGAAATATGGGTGCAGGAGGTCTGTCGGAAGGGGCATGGTACTCCATGCAGGCCTGATGTGCCCAGAGTTCAAGCCCCTACCAGCAGTGTTTTCAATGAAGTACCGGCACCACTGCTAATGGTGATGTTGCTTCAGTGTCTGCATTCACATGGAGTCCTTTGGGACTCCACGGAAATGGGGATTAACCATTCCGCTGCCGCATATGATATCTCGGTGGCACTGGGATGTCAGGCGGTAGAAACAGTGTTGCAGCGTCGGCAGTAGCCCACCGCCTCCCGGCAGGTTCTGCCGCCAACCTCATTATGAAGCACAGTGTCACCTGGCATCATCTAAAATTCTTGCTGAATTTTAATTGTTCACCTATACACTTTCCTGGAACTCAGAGGTCAAGTCCTCGCAGCACTTTATCAAAGCAAAGATGACTTTCCCTTTACCTTAATGCAAATAGATCAAAATGAATAATCAGTCAACAATGCATTTGTCATGAGTCAAAAATAGCCAGCCAAATCCTGGCCGCCAGCCCCCAATTTATAACAGTTTATTGAGAGGCTACCTTCAACACAGGAGTTCCTTCCCTCCCCAAACTAGGTGTCGCACAATAAACGGTATAATTTCAATTCTTTATTCAGCCCTATTTCTGATACACATCATAACCCTTGGATCCTTCCCCCTGAGCTACCAATGAGCCAAGAACCATGCCGGTGTACAGGAAATATATTTGAATATATTCGTATATATTTGGATGATAGGTAATAGAAAATCACATTAAAATGACTCACACCACTTTATCCATGGCACAACACAATAAACTTCTCTCTACATAAATAACTCACCAAGTGTGGTTGAGAAAGCTCAAATCATGACATTTTTCTTTATACACATTTCAAAATAAATGATCATCAACACTGGTCCATGGATAAACTCACTTTATATTTGCAATGCTGTACTATTTCAGTTTTCCTGCGCACTAAAAAGGTGAACAGTAAATAAACAGAGGGTGATTTAACAGTGGGTTTTTCAGACTCCCCTACTTTGATCTGTGTTGGGGAAATCAGAGAGAAAACTTGGGATGATTTAGGAATTTTGGATTCCAAACCCTTCTACACTTAGAGGCCTGTGTTGGGGAAGCTAGATGGTAAACATTGGGATGATGTGAGAATTGTGGGATTTCAGACCCCCCTCTACTTAAAGGCCTGTGATGGAGAAGCTGGATGGTGTTAATGGGGATGACTTGAGAATTTTGGATTTCAGAGCCCCCTTCCACTTAAAGGCCTGTTTTGGGGAAGCTGGCAGTTTAGTGATGTTTTTTGTTTGGGGACAAATACACGCCTCTTCCTAAAAGAAGTCAGGGTTAACATGCAAAATAGGATTACCCAATTGAATTACAGTCTATAGTTTTCTGCGCACACTGGGAATGAGCTTTGTTAATTGTCAATTTTTACAAAAATCACCCAGTGGTGTTCTGCAAAGGGGAATTAATTACATTTATATATTTAGTTAAATAGGCTAAGGAGCTACACAGTTTTCCGACTATAAAGGGAACACAGACTTCCCCACCTTTTGGTTTCAAATTGCTCATCACAGGGAATTTAATGAAGCAACAGCCGGGTCTGCACCATGCTGCACGGCTGTTTGGTAATTTTCCACCGTTTTTAGAAAAAGCATAATAGTTAGGAACATGTAATTTACTCAAACACATTCCTGTTTTAGCCTCCTCCAGCACGCCAATTCTTACATTTGGGACATGTTAAAAGCAGGCAGAACACAGTTTCCTTTGCCATTACAATTCCCTAAGTCAAAGGTGGACACATTGTATTTCAACGAATCCCCTTGAAATTATCTAAAAAATGAAACATACATGTATGCAGTGCAACTTGTGGTTGCTGAGAAAATGCAACAATTATGATAGTCCATTTAAACTAAGGAGGAATCTTTATATGTAAATCTGTCTCTACATTTTCCTGCCATTTGCCATTCTGCTGTTTGAATTTGGTATGCTGCAGGTCATAAATACTTGGAAGGCCTTGGCCACACAGAGATCGCCCACTGCAGACATTTGGCACCTGTCCTCTTATCTGAAGGGGACCACCTTTTGATCTGAAAAACTTCTATTCCCCTCTTCTATGTATTTGTTCAGAGTTCAGCCTTGATTACAGCCCCTATTTTCACACCTCCCACTACATTCCAGTCATGCACCAACTAGGATATATGCTGTGCTGGAATTGAGCATTCATAGACTCCAAGACTTGAAAAGGTTTGTTGTCAACACCTCTTACCAGGCTGTACTTTATTGCAGTTGTAAAAAGTTGAGATGCAAGCTGGGCTTTCAGTGGGAGGCCTGTGTTAAGTGTGCCCACCAATAAGTCAAAAGGGTTTGCCTCGAGCCTAGACTGCCTTTGTGACCCATGGAAACAAAGTTTTTCTTTTTACTTGTTGCTGGTATTTTGCATCTGAAGCATTATATACATTACGTCTTGTCAACGAACACCAACTCTCTTCCCTGGCAGCTTTATGTTGGCTGGGGAACATTTCTTTCATGTCTTGCTTTAAACTGTAAGCACACTTGAAAAGCATTTTTGGTGTCCGTGTTTGAACATCCTGTGAAAGGGACCTTTGAATTTCTTCTACCTTTGTGAATTAAAATGCTGCTTTTCCTTTGTTAATGACAGGCAGGTCTTCTTCACATGGCCCGTCCTTGTTTTACTTGCAGAAACATCACAGTCTACCTTAATGGACCCATTTTCAGTGTGAATGCTTTGTTTTTGTTTTTTATGAAGGCTCACGGTCATTTTTCAAGTGGGCCCTTCAGTTAATTTGGCCTGGGGCCTTTGATTACACCCCACAGGTGTGATCAAGCACTGGTCTAGAAATTGGGGATCCACACCATTCATATCAAAATAATACACCCTGTGAACAATTCAGCTTTTGCTTGTAAAGTCAGGAATGTTCATGAAACGTAATCTGAACATTACAGCTTTGATGCTTTATACACATACCCAATATGAATTGTTATTGAGTGCACCTGTCCATGTTTAAGTATTAGTATAAGAGAATTCATAATTGCAGACTGTATTCCAGGCCGGGACTGACCATAGAATTCAAGTTGAAGCATTCATTCTGACAAAAAAAAGAGCATGCAGGAGTTTAAAAACGTGCTCCTTGACTTTCTTGCCTGTGAGTTCAGTGTCTGTCATCAGATTCTTACACAGCACTTTAAAGTGGTACAAAACTAATATTGCTGAGCACATCTATAATCTCTAATATTCTGCATATCATGTTTGCCTGGAGAAAAAGGCATGTTCTTGGGTAATATCTGTGCCTATAAACCACAGTAAGATATTCAATTAAAGTCTAAAATGTTATAGGTTATAACTCGCTTTATTTATGTGCGTACATGATAGAGAATCACGAGTTCTCATCTAGACTTTTGTCACGTAATGACCATAGGAAGCATTCCAACCAAACGCACAATATGAGATTTACTAAAACGATAACAGTTTCAAATAGTGAGTATATCTTCAGAATATGGGTAGGACAACTCACGTGATAGTGATGAAATACACACAGAACCCACATCCCACATTAACCCTCCCCTCCTGATCCTTATATCCCCTTCTATCTCCTCTATCTCCTCTATGCTTTCTTCTTCTGACTTTGCAGACTTCTGCACTTTCAAGTTCTGTTTCTTTCGAACATCTTTTTCCAACTCCACTGCCCCTTCTCCCCCACCCACTGTTTCATCTGTTTCACCTCCTACTCCTCCTGCCTATCCCTCATTCTCCCCTTACCGATTCCGACACTGCTCCTTTTCTCTCTCATGCTCATCCACCTGCTTCACCACTAGACCCAATCCCATCCCCATGTATCCCTTCAATCTACCCATTCTTAATCCCCTCCATGTCTCTATCCTCTTTCCATCCCCCTTCAAAGACGCTACTATTACCCCTATTCTAAAAACTAAAAAAGACTTCCTTTGACCATTCATCTCCTTTTTACTATCTATCTAGCTCTCTTTATCCATTCCTCTCTAAACTGCTTGAAAGAGTTGTTTATTATTTGTATTGTATTGTTTATCTATATAGCACCTACACACAAGACAGTGTTTCAAAGCACTCAAATGTCCTCCTATCTGAATGTCCAGTCTTTACTTGCTTTCACTCACCAGGTTTCTACCCCATTTACTCTAAGGAAAACTGCCCTTCTCCACATATCCAACTCTTTCCTCTCTGCTAGACACAATACGTGTTCATACATCCTTATTCTCCTTGACCCCTCCACTGCTTTCGAATTTTTTGATAACCCCTCTTTGCTCTGCCCTCTCTGCACTGGGATTCTCTTACTCTGTTTGCAACTAGTTCTACTAATATCTTTCCAACAACACTTACTCGGTTTCTTGGACTGGTCACACTGCTTCTCCTCACTCACTCCTCTGTGGTGTCCCGCAAGGTTCAGTCCTCAATGCTTTGTTTTTCTCTATTCCATTCCCCTTTCCTTTATCATTGAATCCTTTAAGCTCTCAAGCCACTTCTCCACCGACAACCACCATATCTTCTTCCCTTTCACTTCCTTCTCAGACTTTCTTCACTCCCTTGTCACTTGTCTCTTTGCTGTTCAATCTAGATGTCATCCCGCTTCTTACATTTTTACCCCTCTGAAACAGAAATGCTCTTTTTCCCATCATCCTCTCCAATCTCCTTCAAGAATTGTTTTTGCTCCATACTTGGTATCCTGTCTTCTTCTGTGCATAAACTTCAGGTCATCATTGGCTCATCTGTTTCTTTTTCATCTCATATGTCTGCTACTGCTCCTATCTGCCACTTTCACCTCTTCAGTATCTGACACATTCACCCCTTTTTGTCTTTTTATGCTGCTCAACTTCGCATTTCCTCTTCCATCGTCTCCCATCTTAACTATTATTATTATTCTATTCTCGTCAGCCTGTTCTCCTCTTATCCCTTTCTTCTTTGATCTTCACCTTCACTCTGCTATCCCCCCTTTGTTTTACTTCCTCCTCTTCTATTTCCCCTTCTCTTCGGTCCATTCTCCTCTCTCTTTAAGACTAACGATTTATTCATTTGGGTTCCCCATCATTATTTATTTTTGTACCACTACTGTAAATTGTGTTCAGCGCTTTGGTTAAAGCGTTATATCATTTCCATTCAAATACAAAAATATAGACCTGCAGAAAACACCTGTTCTGTGCATGCCAGCTGCATCTCATTTGTATCCTGTACCTGCCAGACCTAGTCACATCGCCTGCCTTCTACTGGCACCATAACTTCAAAGTCCAATGTCCAATGTTCTAAATGGTGACGGAAATTAACTTCTTTTGCCAAGTTAACCTTAGCTCATCATTGCCATGGCTGAATCCTATGTAATAGTCAGAACATTAAAGGGCAGTCACAGTGAACTGAAACTTGATGTGTTCAGAAATTTCGGCCCCTTTCATTAGCCAGAGGAACGATTCACAGATACTTTTGGACATTATCATTTCAAATGATGGGTTACCTCTAAAAGTCAGGACACGACTGTTATGGTTAGTGGAATCCGAATGTTAGGGTGTCCACATCCAAGCTCTGCATGAATAATGTCAATGAATTCTAGAAGATGGAAACGTGCAATTCATTTCTCAACCCACGAGCCATCCCACTACTGACATTCCTCGGGGCACTGGAAAGGCAAGTGCCATGGTCAACCGTCAGAGTCCCCATCTTTTATCAAAGACATCTGCCACCTCCACCACAGCGTACACCAACATCACCCCAAATCAACGGTTAACTTCAAAACCCACAATGCAACTGAAATACACACAGAGCCCTCCAGAAATGTCAATTGCAACAAAGACATACACCCCTCAAAATAACAGAAGGCTCTAACCTTCATCTCTTCATCTGCGGTCAAAATATCCCTGGCACAGGCTCACATAACTTCTCCATTGTACACCAACCATTCCCCTGCACCTATATGAACATGACTTTTAAACTATTGTGTTTGTAAGTATTTAATATTTGGTGCGTTTCAGGGGTAGAGTTGGGACCACAGATTAAATTGTAAGGCGGTAGCCCATCAACCTCCTTTTTAAAAGTGTGTTTAACCCCCCGCACCCTCCCAGAGATAAAAAATACAAATTAGTTGGGGCATAGGTGTGATAGAGGTTTATGTAATGGGTGAATAGTTCTCTAAGGGTCCTTATGGGGTTGTGGGCCTGCAGCAACCAGAAAGTTCCACAACGAAATTAGCAATGAATTTAAAAAAAGGACAACCTAATAAATGTTCCTGAAATAAAATCAACAGTGGAGTTGGGATAGCTACTAGGCAAACCTCACCAATGGGGCGACCCAGCACGGGGGACAAAGTGGACAGGAGAATTGGGGGCCTTGGTGCTCAATCAGTGATACAATTGGCAAATAAGAACCAATGTAAAATAACTGTAGTATTGAAGCACATTCACAATGAAGCAAGGGAATGGGAGTCTTAATGTGCACACAAGAATGACTACAGTCCCACAGAGATGCTTATAGACGCCAGGGATGCCAGTCAGACAGAACTTAGTATTAGTCACTCTGAATGGGCAGAATGCAATGCAAGGTCAATGCAAATAGTGTACAACGGCAAAATATCATTCAAGGTAAATACAAATGATATACAGTGGGGCAGAATAAAAGAAGCATATTCTGCATTGGGCAAGGTATTTTGATAGTATTTACACAGTTTTATGCACAACTTTAAATCAGTTTGAGTATTACACATGTAGAATAAATGCAGACAGTGCAAACTATGCACGTGGTCATTGTGTCTAATGAGGCAACTGCAACTGTTCCAACACAATGCTTCACACTTTTACTTCAACAGGGACACAGAATCACCTTTACTTGGTAAGGCCACACACACAGAGCTAAGACTCCTAAACAAGATAATTCTTACAACAGCACACAGTATTTTTTCAAAACGGCATCTAGATATTACTATTAACTACACATTGCTTTGTATAGCTCACAAGGAAAACCCAGCTTCAAGAGAAGCTATGTTGGGGATCTAATTAACTGTTAAGCAGATGAACCCACTCCCAACAATCTATTATTATTCACTTGAATATTGACTGTTGATGCCTAGGACCCTGGGCTTATTTACAATAACTTCACTAATTTACACTGTCTTTTAGGGACATGTGGGGATCAGCAGGACAGTACTTGACGAAGAAATACTCTCCAGGGCAAGGAGTAAGGAACAGGGAACAAGTTTAGACAGGGGTTCACATAAAGGGTATGGGGCAGGCAGGAGCCAGCTACACCGCAGGTCATTTCCTCAGGGAGGGCAATTAGCTTCCCGGGCCCCCATCGATAAGGAAACCCTTTCTTTATCCTCATCTCCTTGGACACTGAGCTGGCATGGTTCGACAAAGGACGGCTGTGGAACCCTTTCTTCTACTTACAGGTACCTGGGCTGGAAATGAATGGTTCACAGGACAGGCTGCTGTGCCACAGTGTTGCAGATCTTCTCGCTCGTTCCCCTAGTTCTCAGGCTTTGGAGCTACAACATCTCTTTGACAGTCTGAGGTGGGCTAAAGGTCAGTATGGGACAAAAGGTACCTCAGCTGACTCCCCACCACAGCAATCAAATCTGGGTGCAGTATGGAATAGGACATAGTACAAAAGACCCAGCAGCAAGGCCTCAGTGTATAACCTAGCTCAGAGCACAAATAGACGCAGGGAAAGGCTCCACGGATGAGGAAGTGGACAGCGCAGCATGACGCAACATGCCCACTGTGGAATGGGCAAGATAGTAATTCCAAACAAGGGCATGGCTCCGCTTTTCATGAGTTTGGAAACATACCAAGGACATGTGCAGGGGGCATACAGTAATGACGTACCAAATACCAAACCAAAGATGATGGTACAATAATTATCAATTTTTGGCACAATGGCTGGAAAACATGTGATAAAACTGTGAGACTGGAATTATAATGATGCAAACCTAAACATGCATGAAAGAGTTACACAATGATTTATGATAACATAAAGTGGATACATTAAATCATCTAAACATGCCAGGTGCTCCTCCAGGGCAGAATCAGTTCAGAAGAGAGGAAATCTTCCTGCGCTTCTGGTGCTAGAAAGTCTGACAAATAGCTCAATGTAAAGTGCAGAAGAATGGCAATGGTGGGAAGAATGGTTTTCAACATGAGGGTTCCTCTGAGCTGGCAAACACCGGGAAAAGAAGGGGAACAAGGAAACTTGGTGACTCCCCAAAGTTTCAGAGCTCGACGATGAGGAAAGTTGCAGCTCTGCTGAGTCATTGTCCAGTCAAACACATTATTGTCAATCAAAGACATCCATGATCATATAGTTCAAAGTACATTTAAATCACGCTATTTCTAATCAGTTTTCTAATGCGAAAACATAGCTATTACTGTCCACATAAATGGTTCCATTGTCATCGTTTCTTTGGGTAGGCCTTCCATAACTGGAGTTTCAGACTGTCCATACAGGCACACCATGGTATGACCGCCCCGTTGCCTTAGCGGGGCCTACAGACCACTGCTTCTGCATTGTTGACGTACTGTTTAAACCACCGTTATTTCACAGAGAGCTACAAAGGGGATATCAGAAAATGACACAGTATTACACTATTAACAAATCAATGTAGATGTACTATGGGTAACATCACAATTGCACATACATTTAAAAGGTTATTCCTACATTACATAATTAATACATTCGATATGAAGATCCTAATGTGCAAAATTTCAGGATATTATGTAAAGTATTTTGTTATTGTATGGAATGCGCTCTACGTTATGATACCAATGTGCAATAAAGCCATCACAGTACTGGCTCATACAGGTGACATGGAATACCACACCCCTGTACTCCCCCTCAGAAAACCTTCAAAGGCAGAGACTTCCACCACCTGGAGACTCTTAATGCCTGCTCAGCCAACAAACACTATGCTGACATCTACCTCATTCTTGAAGACACTGACCTCGGCATTCTCGCTCTCACCGAGACTTGGTTAAATGTCAGCTCAGTCACTGCTTTTTAGTCACTCCTCCCTGACGGCTAAAAGATAATCTCCAAGCCTCAACCTCACCGTGCTGGAGGTGGGGTCACCTTAATCTATGCTGGGTGGGTTCCTTCTTCCATCGTACCCACCCAACTCTATTCTTCCGTTGAGAGCCTGGTTTGCAAATTGGTCATCTCTCCTCCACTCAGACCATTGCTACCATTTACAGGCCGTCAGTCTTTACCACCCTGTTCCTCTCTGAATGGGCCGATTTCTGCTCCTCCCTACTTTCAACCACCTCCAACCTCCTCCTCATGGGTTACTTCAACATCCAATTGGACTCCCCGGCCTTAGCATCCACTCTTTTCATGGACCTCTGTGCCTCTATTTCCCTCTCCGTTCTCCCCTCCGGTCCAACCCACTCTTCTGGACACACCCTGGACACCACCATCCACTCAGACCTCTCTATTGGTCCCCCTCTGGTCACCCTTCTTTCTTGGTCAGACCATTCTCTCCTCTACACCCACCAGGCACCCTTCGGTCTTCCTGCTGCACCCTCAAAAGCCCTGCCAACCCTGCCCGATGAAACGAGTATCAGTTGCTGCCTTTGCTTCTACCTTCACCCCCCATCTCAGACACTACCACCGACTCTGCTCTCAGCAACCTTCTCCAATGCTCTTGACATCCTTCCCTGTCATGACGGTCCGCCTGAAACCCACCATTAAGTGTAACACCTGTTATGACTCGAACCTGCAGCCCTGAAACGAAAGTGCCGAGCAGCGGAATGGAAGAGGCAAACCTCATTTTCACCCTCTGACAAACTGACCTGTCATCTGCTTCAAAGGCAATACAGACTCTCCATCTGTGCCAAGAAGAGCGGCCCACATTCAGGCATGGGTATACGGCTGAACTTTTCAAAATCTGCAGGGAGCTAGCCAACCCTTCCGCAGTCTCCTCCTCCCCTCTTCCTTTCCAGGCCCTCTGCAATGCACTGGCCACACACTTTGCCACCAAAACCCAGGAAATCCTGAACACCTTTGCCACTCACCCACCAAATCTGCTCTTCTGAACACCTCTGAAGAACTGCTTGCATCCCTGGACTCCAGCTCCCCTGCTTTCCTCATCCTACTTGATCTCTCCTCTGCCTTTGACACTATCAACCATTCCATCCTCATACAAGGGCTCCACGATACCCTGGACATCTTGGAATGGGCACTGGAATGGCTGACCTCCTTTCTGCCTGACCGCTCTTCCCAAGTCATCTTGGTGACTTTCTTCTCTCTGACTTCCTTCTCCACCTGTGGTGTCTCCCAGGAATCTAACCTCTCCCCCTGGCTCTTTAACATCTACTTTGCTCAGCTGGCACTCCTCATCTCATACTTCTCCCACAGCTTCCAGTGTTATACAGACAACACTCACTTCTTTTTCAGACTTCATGCTGATTCGCTTGCACTTTCCTTCATCCCTGACTGCCTATCTGCCATCCAGGCATGGTGAACATCCAACGATCTCTGCCTCAATGCCAGCAAAACGGAGATGCTTCTGATTGGGACCCCGATCCTTTCTTCTTCCCTTCTCTCTGGCCTTCCTCTATGGGCTCTCCCCCTGCACCTTCATCTGAATCCAGAAACCTTGGAGTCATCTTCAAGTCCTCTCTCTCCTTCCTCCCTCACACTCAGGACATTGCCAAGAAGTCCTACTTTCAACTCTTCCTTCTCAAAGGAATTCTCCCTTTTCTCACTTCCCCAGAAGCGAAATGTTACCCGTGCCATGGTTCTCTCTAGGCTTGACTATTGCAATAGCCTCCTCCTGAATCTACCTTCCTCCACTGTGCGATCTCTTCAGCTAATCCAGAATAGAGCAGCAAGACGTATCCTTGGCCTTAAGCCCATAGGTTGCATCTCTCCTGCCCTACAACATCTCCACTGGCTCCCGGTTGCTGCACGGATCAAATTCAAATCCCTCTGCATCATCCACAAGCCTGTCTGGGCCCAGGGACCACTCTATCTGCAACTCTCTCTTTCAAAATGCTCTCCTTCTAGACCTCTTTGTTCCTCTGGCATTGTCCGTGGACGCTAAAGCGCATGTGCGCTGAGCTTCCACTCAACCTTGGCTGACGGAAGGTGCCATAGCAGTCACAGTTTAACTTGCTGCGCCGTATTTATCCACGGCTTAAGCAAGGTAAGGAAACATCCACATTGACAGAAAGCGACTCTGTAGTGCACCATGTTTCCAAGGCACAATGATCATAGAGTAAATCAACACGCCGTACCGTGTTTGTGTTTATTTAGGTAGCCAAACTGCCCAGTGGAGATTATTTCGGTCCACGGCCATAAACTTCGCTGAACTCCACCACTGGCTTTTCTTTCCAGTGCGTCACAATCGTGATGAACTACACAGTTGTTACAAGTAAGCGTTTCTATTTTAAATGCCAATGTGCTTATGTACTCTATACGGCTTAGTATGGATGGGTTGCTGCACTACCAAGTCACAGCAGTTAAATGCATGTTATACATGCTTTGTTCTCTCCTCTGCAGGCGTTTTCAAATATGCGGCTGCTCGCATGAATACATTCGCCCTGTTATTTAACTGGGCCACAAGAGACAAATAAGAAAAAAAGTTTTCCTCTTTAAAAAAAAGTGAGTACCAACCCGCTATCGTAGAATCACTTTATTGGGTCCCCACTGTTTAGGTAGTCTTTTAAAAAAATACACATGTCCTTTCTCACTATAGGGCATACTTCACGTGAAGCGCCACTTCTGGGAGCACTCACGACGGGATCTACTCCATTTTACCAGTTCGCCAGCTCCTGAAAGTTTCAGAGGAGGTGAGCAGGTGTCATACAGTAAATTAAGAAAACTGTGTTTGAACATTAAGTAAATTAATTTTTGAGTAAATACAGAGATGACAACGCCATTCATTTTTTCATTTGTAGATCTAAGGCTCTCTTGCCACACACACCCTCCACCTTTGGTTTTCTACCGAGAGGTAACGCAGAATTGGCGATTGCCCTCCTGTCCTGAAGAATGTTGAATATTAAGTCACGACACGAGGGGACTGTTTCATCCTCGTTAAGAGAACTCAACCGAAACATGTTGACAATGGTTTTCTAAACCCCCTGAATACCAACAGAGGGGCACATTGTGAAATAACTGAGTGCTTAATTCAATAACTGTTTGACCTATTACTGTGATCTAAACAGAACAAACAAACAGTTCTGCATGCCACTAGTTGCCATAGGAAAACTGTAGTTTCCAACATACCCAAGGGCGAATTCATTCGGGCACGTAGGAATTGTTTGCTGACGAATGACTTTGACCAGGAATGTTCATTGATACGCCAAAGGTTTTCAGCCAGAGGGTATGATTTACGTTCAGTGGCACAAGCAGAACATGTTGTACGTGACATGAAGAGATGCGATCTACTCACACCGAAAGTACGGAATGAGAATGTTCACTCACAGAAACTCAAATTTATTACCAGATTCAACTCAGATAGTTCAGTGCTTTACAATATAATTAAACGACATTGGCACATCCTACAACTTGATCGCGATATTACCCCATGGGTGGACAATTTACCAAATTTCATTTACACTAAGGCAAATAATCTTAAGAATATACTCTCTCCCTCATTTATGTCAATCCCACCCAAGCAACATACTTGGTTACACCAACCTCCACGTCACGGTTTTCACAAATGTGGGGGTTGTTCCATGTGTTCACATGCACTAGAGACAACCTTTATTGACTTCGGACATTTAGGTACACACAAGATTGTGTCTTTTATTAATTGCAATTCAAAGTTTTGCATTTACTGTATTAAATGTGTTTGTGGCCTTTACTACATTGGTAGTACCAAACGCCCGTTGAAAATTCGCATCAGGGAACATTTGTATTCAATTGCTGAATCTGATTCCAAATATCCCTTAGCCTTGCATTGGCAAACAGCTCACCAAATGGACAACAAGGCAATGATTCAATTTGCTGGGATCATGAAGGTGTCCCTCCCACAACGTGGGGGCAACCAGATACTGAAACTCAGGCAATTAGAAGCCCGGTTGATTTGCCAATATCGGACTGTAGAGTTTGGCCTGAACACAGACCATGAACTATCTGTTTTCTTGTAATTGTATGCTGTTCAATAAGTCATTTCACATGTGCAATTTAGGGTTCCTTCACATGGTATGTCCAACCGGTATTGTTCATTTATACTGATGCGAGTGGTGATCAGCCGATGTTTACATGCGTTTCTCTTAGACTTTTTATGAGCTTTTGCTTTCCCCTTTTTGAGTTATTACCCGTTTAACTGGCTATGCCCCTGCAAGCCCTATCAGTTACATTTTTCTTTCTGTATACAATATCTAATTGAATATACTTAATTCTAGGGATCGGGCATCCGTATCAGAATACAGGTTTCCTTGCCCTTGTATTCTGTTTGCCGTCCCGTTTAATTATATGTTACCTAGACTAGTCCATCATGGCGCATTGCTTTCCACTGCTTTTTGCTGTGTTTTGCCCGTGCACGGGAGTTTTTGCTGTTGCTTCCCTCCCTGGTCCCAGTCAACCCAGGACACAGAGGGTCGTCGTTTGGCTCCAGTTCCCCGCATAGCAGTGAACGCGCTGGTGAGTCAATGATGACAATTTGCACACGAGCCCTATCCGTGAGCATCACTTTTTCGATCATTCCTTGCTACTTCGGATGATCGCAGAGATAGCCCACTTAATTGGCTAATTGATCCTTTGTTGTTTTTTCCTGTTTTTCTTCACGTAATTTCACTCCTGGAACATCGCCCGTGCTACAGCAACATAATAATTTACAGATACGTTTTTCGTGCAACTGTAAAGTAATGGTATGTCGTTTTTTAACTTTATATGACTTCTATGTGCTAATTTAGTCAGCCAGATTCGTTTTAACATAGGCATCCCTTCTCTACCTTTTAGGGAGCCCACGGTTAATTAACCCAAACATTTAGCCTCACCTCTGGTAAGTGGGGTTCAATCTTTTCCTTTGTGTAGTAAAATTACAGACCTTGTACTAGTACAACCTATTCTACTTTTGTCTTCTCTCCAGTAACTATAATTAACATAAGCCAAGATCAAGGTAAAATTATACTAGCCTGTGGCTTTACACATGTATCTCTGTCTGATCACCATGAACATCTCTTCTTTTACTTAATAATTGTGTTTCTTTTTCTTCCCCCCCCCTGTTTCTCTAATGTATTATGTTTTCTCCCACCGAAATGCACATCTTATGTAAAAAAATTTCTCTCTTGTCTGAATTGGGTTGAATTGTATTGTGCATTCGGTGTATTTGTCTATTATCATAACCTATACTTCTGTTTGGTATACCCTAACTGCCTTGTTTGCCCTGGGTCTGGGCCTTTGTCTGTTTTATTATTGAACTACGCTCGTTATAAGCTTTTGTCTTTCAAAAATGTCTTATAATTTTGTATAAGCAGCCTCAGTAGAAGAGCTGGAAGCTCGAAACACGTGTCAGGCTGCAACGGCACTGATTAAAAATACTTAATTAATTTGCAATATGCTTGTTACTTCATGTGTGAGCGCAGTTTGAGAGCAAACCCATTTTTCTCTCATAAATAAAGATTGACTATGCATGTCTTGCCTAAACGGACAAAACCCATTTTCCAAACAAGATAAATAACAGATGTACACAGGAGAAGTCACAGGAAGAACCTAACTAACAAATCCCAGGGTGGTGATTGTTTGATCAGCATGCGGTGCTAGTTGGAGGTGCAATGCCATTCCAAAGCCACAGTTAAGGTACTCTGTTCCTGGGATTGTTGGTACTGCAGGACTACATGGATCCTCAGTCATATCCATTAGCAAGGTGGATTCAAAAAGCCCTATGCATTCATACCAATGCCAAATTAACTGCTGAACGCATCTAAAGGACATGCATTTTATTACATACCATTTACTGTTGGTGAGAGAGACAAGCTACGACAAGAAGCTCTGCACATGAGGACATACCGGATGGCGGAGCAATGCTATGTCTGGGTGCATTACCTATAGAATTATAGATGTGTAGCTATCAACTACTGGAATATATTGGACCAAGTGTCTCCAAAAGACATCTGGTAGATAACGAGAGTAAATCTTGGATTGCCTGTGATGTCATTCGGAACCCCGAACCTGTATGGGTTCCGCTGAATCCAAACAGCACTTGTAAAGTTGTAAGGATTGTGTTACATACAAAGGCATGTTAGAGCTGATTTCAGAAGGTGTGGGTAGTTGTGTATGCTGGACGTGCTCTCACTTTTGCCCTGCGTGGGAGATTTGGGTATGGCGAGTGAATTGGGCTGGTTGGGCTAGTAACATACCGACAAAGAAGGATGGTCGGCTTTACTATCTGATCCTTGTTTACTTTGTGGGAATATGGCTTTTCTGGGTAAAATCGGCTTGTTGGAGTTGGGCTCTGGATTAATCTTTGTCAGGGGTTAAGTCCTAAAAATTAAAGTGGGGGGACTCATCAACAAACGCAATGGGATGTGACGTTGCCAGAAATTAGCATACATGGGGAAATATGCACATTTCATTAAATTTGCTTGGCGTAACTACCCATATTCAACAGGGCGAATGGCATTTGCCTTTCATAAAATCAACACACACACAAAACCAAGACAGGGTATTTTCTTCTAATAGTGTTTTTGAAAATGTTAAAAGGTGTGCATGTTCTAAACTCCAAGAACCAATACAAATGTTTTCCCCTGGGACTTGCAGTACCGAAATGCGATATTTCACCTTTAGTTGTTTGTTATTTTTCATCAGGGTTCAGTGGTTGTTTGATCCCTGAGGTCGGCCTTAATTCATAAATTCAAAGAGAACATCTAATGTTTCTCTTTTAGCTGGGGGGACTTTTAGCCTGGTCTTTGTCGAACGTTTTCGAGGGCGGAGGGTGCAGCGTGGTATTGCGATATCTCACTTGTTTATGTTTAGGGTTTCGAGCAGAGCACCGAATGTAGGGTGTTGTATATATGCACTAACAGGTTGGGGTTTTGTGTGAACAAAAGAGCTGCCTTCCGCTCGTTAGAGGTAGCTTTCCGAGTGTGGAAATGGCGGAATGAAGAGGGTATGCGTCAGTGGCAAGTAAGTGCATGATGGTAGGTGATCCAATTAGCTACTTTACATACATTATGAAACGTATTGGATTCAATGGAATCTATATACAACTATAGAGTAAAAGATGCTGCAGTCACGTAGTGATGAGTAGACATGCGTGGGACATGGGGAGGGAGCAGTAAGGACATACAATGGGTACACATTGACAACTGTAGAGATTAAAGAGATGTTTCGAGCATTGGCATGGTCGGCTGTCTCACGCACTAGGTTACCTACCAATAACTGCTCTGTACAGAACTACTTTTTTTTATAAAACAGAACACGGAGTTTCCTTATCACAGTTTCCGATATAAAGCCGAAACCAGTCGCTTGCGTTTATTGGCATTAGATGGGGCATGGCTAACACCTAGGTTTATTTTTAGGAACTTGTTTTCATTTCACTAAGCCATAACATGAAACATAAGTTATGGGAATGCTTCCTTTGCATACGTAATACATATTTAATTATAATATAAGGTATGCGATGTTTGGACAACTAAAAGACACTAAGACAAAGCCACAACAGCAGACGGCAGGAGAGCCTGTGTGCACCGACTCCTGCAGTAGAAGGGAATGTCAATACGAGATAATGAGTCCTTGGATACGCAGTGCAGTGGCAGACAAGGATGATGGGACATGGGGTTAATGGAACATAATGCCCAATGGCTCAACTATTATCTATGAGCCTTTGTCACGTTGCCAAAACCAGCACAGGCCACGGCGTTTTCTACAGGATCTTTGAGCTGGGAACCTTGACCCTTGCTCAGCGTCATAGTATTATTCACGAACCCTTCAGCTTCTAATAAAAGGAAAATCAAAACTTAATATGGACTGAAAAGTACAGTGGGATGAATGCAGGCATGGCAGCCTTGACAGTAAGAAAGCAACTGCATTATTTAAAAGTGCGGGGTAAATGCAGGATAAAATGGTGTAGGGCTCTGGAAACCCCCGAAAATTGCACGCAAGCGGTCTGATTTACAAAAACGTGTTACAATGGCGCAATCGCATTGGAAAACGCTTTGTAAATCAGGTCCAATGTCTGTATGTAACTCTTCACAGTTAGGTACTTGCGCCATCACCTGTTCCCAAAGCACCACCTAAAAACAAGTATTGGTAAAGCCAAGAGTTTTGGCGTGTACTGTTTTTCTTTGCATTTTGTATTTATAGGCACCAGGCTGCAAAGAGGAGAGTGTAAAGTTTCAATGGATGCTGCGAGAAGGGATGCATGCATGCAAGAGAAGGGGAATAGAAAGAGGGAAACATGAATGAAAGAGTTCAAGGGTGTGAGAGGATGGATGAGAGATAAAGTAAGGGCTGCGTGCGAAGGTGAGAGTTGGAGAAGATACAATGAGGGTGCAAGAGGGGATATATTTAATAGTGTGCGGAGCAAAGTAAGAATGCAAGGAGGAAGGTTGCAAAGAGAAAATGTAGCAGTGCAAGCTGAGAGAGATGCGCACAGAGAGAGAGGGGGAGGAAGACTGAGAGGGAGTAGAGGGGGGAAGGCAGAGAGAGAGGGAGGGAGAGAGCGAGGGAGAGAGAGAGGAGGAGAGAGAGGAACAGAGAGAGAGAGAGGGAGAGAATGCTGCAGAGAGAGAGAGAGGGGGGTGCAGAGAGGGAGAGGAAGACTGAGAGAGGGTAGAGGGGCAAGAGGGAGAGAGAGAGGCAGAGAGAGAGAGGGGGAGAGAATGATACAGAGAGAGAGAGAGGGTTGCAGAGAGGGAGAAGAAGACTGAGAGAGGGTAGAGGGGGAAGAGGGAGGGAGAGAGAGAGGCAGAGAGAGAGAGGGGGGAGAATGATACAGAGAGAGAGAGAGAGGGAGGTTCAGATAGAGAGGCACACAGAGGCGCGGAGAGAGAGAGAGAGGGGCACACAGAGAAAGAGAGAATGAGTCACAGAGAGAGAGAGAGAGAGAGAAAGGCAGAGAGAGAGGCACAGAGAGAGAGGCACAGAGCGAGAGAGAAAGAGGTGCAGAGAGACAGGGAAAGGGAGAGAAAGACGAGAGAGGGGGAGAGAGGATGAGGGTGAGAGGTGGAGAGAGGGAGGCAGAGGGAGAGAGAGGAGCCGAGAGAGAGAGAGGGAGAGAGAGGTGCACAGAGAGAGATAGGTGCACAGAGAGATTGAAAGAGGTGCAGAGAGAGAGAAGGATGCACAGAGAGGTGCAGAGAGACACACAGAGAGAAAGTGGCACACAGAGTTAGAGCAAGGTCCACAGAGAGAGAGTCGCACAGAGAATGAGGTGCACAGAGAGAGAGGCACAGAGAGAGCGAGAGAGGTGCACAGAGAGAGACAGAGGTGCACAGAGAGAGAGAGGAGCACAGAGAGACAGGGGGGCACAGAGAGAGAGAGGCACAGAGAAAGAGAGGCTCACAGAGAGGGAGGTGCACACAGAGAGGCACAGAGAGAGAGGTGCACAGAGGGAGAAAGACACACACAGAGAGAGATAGAGGGACAGAGAGAGAGGCGCTCAGAGAGAGATGTGCACAGAGGGAGGTGCACAGAGAGAAAGAGAGGTGCAGAGAGAGAGAGAGGGGGGCACAGAGAGAGATGCATTTAGAGAGAGAGGTGCACAGAGAAAGGCAGGCAAAGAGGGGTACAGAGAGAGAGAGAGAGGCACAGAGAGGTGCATACAGAGAGGATCAAAGAGAGAGGGGCACGCAGAGAGACAGCACAGAGAGAGAGAGCGAGAGACAGAGCAGAGAGAGATAAAAGTGCAGAGAGAGAAAAAGACACCAGAGAGAGAGAGAGAGACAGTGCAGAGAGAGAGAGAGACAGTGCACAGAGAGATAGAGTGTACAAAGAGAAGAGGGAAAGACTGCGTAGAGAGAGACAGCGCACATAGAGAGGGTGTAAGAGAGTGACATCACAGAGAGAAAGAGTGACATCACAAACTGAAGTATGCCTCGGAGACAACGTGAAGAGTAAATGTATTTATTTACTATGAGAGTCTCTGGCACCCTGCACTGCCGCTCACAATCTCCGCTCTCTCCCTCAACCCGTCTCAACCTCTCTCGTTCCGAACACCACTTCAAACACTAACATTCCTAACTCGCGTGCAGGCAGGGACGCCGTAGCTAGGAGACAATGACATAGGATACTACATCATCTCCCCCTTTTCCACTTAATAATATTAATTATACAGAAACAAATTAAACCAAGAAGTACATTTTAAGAAATATGATGAAACAACAAATTAACAAAGTAGTGCTAAATAACCAAATGTCAATTGATTAAAGCATATCTGAATAGCATGTATATATACTGACAAATGCATTACAAACAACCGCTTCACAAGATAAAACACAATTAGTGTGTCTATGCTGCATTCTCATGACATAATCTCTATTTCCCCATAACAAAATCTTTTGTCCAGAACGGTAACCTCTTTATTCTAGGGTTACGCACCATCTCACATACTAGCTGACTGTTATGTCTAATACCAACATTCCTGTTTTCATCATTCATACACGAGTTTATTCTCTGACTCACACCATCTTCTCCAGACTGATTACTTCCTGGAGCCTGGCTACCAGCCAAAACATCACAATTGTCTCTCACATGCAAATCCTCCATATTTTGAGAGACAGAATCAGAAACAACATCAGTCTCCAAATTCAAATTGTCTTCATTATACATCAAATCATCAAGAACACGATCTTGTCTGGGTTGATTCCTATTACCATAATCCAGTTTCCAATTCCATTTGCTTACTCTGTCAATGTTCCATATTGAACCACCACTCATCCTTATTGCCTTACCAAACACTGCCAACACTTTAACCGGTTTACTGTATTTAGAATCACCTTTCCTCACACTGTGACCTAATTTAATCCTTACCATATCACCTGGTGAAATTTCAATCCTGCGTTTACATCCCAATGACATCCTATTATTAACTCCATGGCATTTACTATTTCTCAATTCCCTGGACTCTGACACTCTTTTGCAATTTATCCACTCTGGAGTGAGCAATGTGTTGGGAGCCCTGCCCCTCATCAATTCAAAAGGAGACATATTCAAACCCCTTTTAACTGACATTCTTAAACTCCATAATTTCTCCATAAGTGCTTCATTCACAGGCATGTTGTTTCTTAAAGCCAACTCCACTGTCTCCACAACCATCCTGTTACATCTCTCAACTAACCCATTGGTTTGAGGATGGTACAACGCAGAAAACCTCCAAACAATTCCAGATGTTGTGGCAAACTCTTTAATTTCCTTGCTTTTGAACTGAACCCCATTGTCACTAATATTGGTTTTGGGAAAACCTTCTCTCCTGAAAATGTCTTTAAGAAATTTGATAATTTCTCCAGAATCAACTTTTTTGACAGCTTTCAATTCCACCCAACTTGAATAATAATCAATCATAACAATTAAAAACCTTTTTTCCCCTACAAGTCTTGCATAAGTTCCCACAATGTCGATGCCTAACTTCATCCACGGAGCCTCCCCTTTATATATGACAACAGGGTCTGACTTGAAGCTCCTACAACTTTTATCACTGTTCTGGCAAGGCCAGCAGGTTCTGACAAATCTCTCAATTAAAAGATCCATACCTGGCCACCAGTATGCAGAACGTACATTAGTTTTAGTCCCCGTTATGCCAGGATGACCTTGATGTGCTTTCTCTATGAGCTCCTCATACAGAACCTTCGGAGGTATCAACTTACTCCCCCTCATCAAAAATCCTTCCTCCATAGATAACTCATCCTTCACTTCCCAAAATTTCATAGACTCTCCATCAACCAATCTCTTTTCTGGCCAACCTAGCATTGTGAAATCTGCAATCTTCTGCAATGTTACGTCTTTGGAAAACTCATCCAACCACTTTTCCTTAGCCACTTTTCCTTAGAGGTTACCTCTAGAGCAACCGCCACTATATCCTCATTACCTTCTGGCTCCAAATCCATATTCTTTAATGGTAGCCGTGATAAATAGTTTGCAATAACATTTCTTTTACCTGGTACATACCTTGTCACAAAATGATAATCCTGTAATTTAATGCTCAACCTAGCCAACCTTGGTGATGCCTTAAACATTCCCTTTACAGATAGCACTTCAATGAGTGGCTTGTGATCGGTTTGTATGATAAACTTCCAACCCCACAGATACTTTCTAAAATAGTTCACAGCCCATGAGCACGCCAATAGCTCTTTTTCAATAACAGAGTACCTGCTTTCTGTGTCTGAAATTGCTCTGGAGGCATAATAGATTGTTTTCTTTTTGCCACTTTCATCAATTTGGGACAACACTGCTCCTAGCCCATGACCACTAGCATCTACCGTAACTTTGGTCAACCTGCCAAAAACATAACCACCCAATTCTTTTGAATTACAAATTTGTCTCTTGATGCAATTTACAACCTCATCACACTCATTACTCCATACAAATTTGACATATTTTTTTAAAATTTCCTTAATTAGGTAGGGCTTCGGTAGGACAACACGACTCTTCCCCAGCACAAGCCACGCAATGCTTTGCGAGGGCTCGGAGCGGCCGCTCTCGGTTTGAGATCCCCTGCGACTTCGTGGGTTCTCAGGACGCCGGCGAGGCTCGTCGCCAAAATGAAGTATGCCTCGGAGACAACGTGAAGAGTAAATGTATTTATTTACTATGAGAGTCTCCGGCGCCCTGCACTGCCGCTCACAATCTCTGCTCTCTCCCTCAACCCGTCTCAACCTCTCTCGTTCCGAACACCACTTCAAACACTAACATTCCTAACTCGCGTGCAGGCAGGGACGCCGTAGCTAGGAGACAATGACATAGGATACTACACAAACAGAGAGTGACAGCGCACCCCGAGGGCAAACAGTACTTGAAAGAGTGGTTGAACGCATTTGCATTTTTAGGGGGCATGCAAAACTTGGGAAAAGAGAAACAAGTTCACTAACCTTCAGGGACTTCCATTCATGATAATGGGCTTTAATAGCTCCTAAGCTACAATTAGTAACTCCTCATCAGAAGAAAATCTTGGCAACCAGGAGCTATTCCTAACTCCTGGTTCATAAATTCCAGTAAAGACTTTTGTCTTTATAAAACAATATTGCTGCAGGCATATATGCATTTTGATATAAAGGGATCCCTCTGGGCTGCTGCTGGGGTTTAAACGATGACTATTTGACCCACAGTAAACTTCACTTGAGCTCGTGATAATTCATGCAGGCAAACGTACATTGAATTCCCTTACGAGGAATAAAGCAGTAAATATTGGAAGCAACTGTGCTCTGTGCGAGTTAAGAAGAATATTTATCTGACAGGTCTTCCTTGAAATTACAAAGCGCGACATGTTGTGTCCAATGACCCGAAACCAATCTGACAGTTTATTGTGACATGCATGTTATCAAATGAATGCCTTTAAACTGTATTTAAAACAGATTAAGGAGGCAGGAATACCCCGCAAGTTGAGAATAACCCCACCCAGTCCCATGCAAGCAGGCATGAGAAAGGTTGCCCACATGTTGGTGTAGGCGTGTTGCTCGCGTGCTTGGTGAACACTGAATAGCCCCTTTCTGGACCACTGATAGGGTGTGATGGAGGACTTTTTCCCCTTTGGTATGTAGTGTGCTGAAAGCCTTCATGTCGAGTAAAAGTTCTCAGCCCCCAACCAAATTTGTAAACGCTTCTCCAAATTTCTGATGGAGGCATGCTATTTAAAAGGCTTTGTGAATCGAAAAGTCCATAATCGCTTACACCTGTAAGACCCATTGTTGTGTTAGTATCAATGATTACAAGTGGTCAGGAGATTTAGGAAGTGCTCTTTTATTTATGAAGCACACATAACTATGGCTTCACCTCCAAGGTACCTCTCAGCATACAGTGCAGTAGTTATTTATGATGGTAAATTATCCTGCTAGCTGCTCCTATATTTGGGCAAGCCAGTGGGCCTTCATGTAGGAGGTTGCAGGGATGAGCATTGGGTCGCCTCTCTTCCTTATGCTTGCCACGCTCGTAGTGTGCTTAGCGGCAAGCCCCGCTCGTAATCTCACAGGAGTTCCTGCGAGACTTGGCACGGGACTTCGTGGAGGTCCTGTACTCTACATACCTCCTTTTGTTGGACAAAGTTTGTATTACTCCATCACATAGTCGGTGTACCTTCCTGGTCTTCTTCTTTCTCTCTGTGGTCAACTGCTCTCTGCATTCTCTTCTTGCGGTGTGGCACCCATTTCACTGGTTCTCTCTTGTCTTACTGCAGCACTCTTTGGACTGGCTTCCGCTTGGGCATGTGTCCCTATGTCCTCCTCCTCTTCATGTCCAGATTGTTCTCTCATGGTCGGGTTCTCTTTGGTCAAGCTCTCCTCTTGACTTCTCTGCTCGTGTGTTGCAGGCTGAATGCTTCTTCTGTCCTCTTTTCTTATAGCGCCACCCTCTCCAAGTTCCATCACTTCCCATCCTGGGTGCGTACATTGTTTGTTCCTCGCTGCAGCACTCTTACTGGTCTGCTGAACTTGGACCCAGTCACAGGATCTCTATGTAACATTTTAATCTTCATCAAATCTCCTTCTCATACTGTGCTTTGTAGTGGCTTTCTCCTTTCGTCACTATGTCTCCTCATGTTTTCTTTGCTCTACTTAACTAGCCACACCAATTTTTTCATGTCCAGCCTCTCATCCTCTCTCACACTTGCCAACCATGGTGGGACCAGGGTGGAGGCTTCCCTGCGTCCTCTGAGAAGATGGAACAGCGATATGGTTGTGACCCCATTGGGGGTAAGGCGATGAGCAGCTATTGCTTCCTTGACTGTGCTGAGTGGGCCGAGTCCCACTGCTGTGGCTAACTGCAAGGCACCCTTAATGAACTTTTTGGTGCGTTCTACCAACCCATTTGCTTGTGAGTGATATAAGTCTGCTTTGATTTGCTTGATATTGTTCTCCTTCATGAATTTTTCAATTTTTCTAGATACGAGTTGTACTCCGTTCTCCATGACCAGTTCTCTGGGCAACCCTTCTCTCTGAAAAATGTTCTTGAGGAACTGAATCACTGTGGCTGTGGTTATGTTAGGCACAAATTCGACTTCTACCCATTTGGATAAATAGTCCACTAACACTATGCCATACTTGTGTTCATGTTCCATGAGTTCTAGCGGGCCTATGAAGTCCATGCCCAATTTTTGCCACACTCTTTCTGGCACTTCTGGGGGTGTAGTGGCGCTTGTCTTACTTTAAGTCGCTTGTCACTATTCACGCACTCATGAGTGGTATATGACACAGAATATTGAAACTATAGACACAATAATGTGAGATGTTTTAACCCACTACACTCTGCCCTGCGACATCCCTGTGTGCTGGTGGCACCAGAATCAGCAAAATGGCCATGAAAAGCCCTATGCGTGCCTAAATCTATGAAAATTGCACTTTGAAACTGGAAAAGATGGCTGCCAAATCTACTTTGCCTGTTGTCAGTGGTGGAAGGAGACCTCACTGCTGAAACCTGTCACTGGGTTGCCTACCGAGTAAAAATGGTACACTGCAGGAAAGTCAGTGCGTAATTGCAAGAAACCCAGAAATTGCTCTTAAACCCCTTTTTCTTGGTTGCTGAAAATACAGAATGCCAGTCCAAAACATCAGAAATCAACCAATATCTTTGCTGGGTGTTACCCGCCACTTCATTTAAGCAATCAATATGAACCCATAATGTCAGGAAAAGTGGAATCTATCATCAAAATATCCACAGTAAAAGGTGTGCTTGCCTGTGAAAATCTGTCAAAATATGGGTGCAGTACCAGTGGCCGCCTGTGACTGTTTCAAAAGCCTGCATTTAAACTACAAATTTGCACCATTAAGATCTAAGGTCTTAAATCTAAGTGACCTGTCATTAAGAGGACTATTTAATCTCCATGACTTAGAGACTGGAATCAGAGTTCTAGCCTCTTGATTAAAAAAAAGTTTTATGTTAAATTAAGAAAAGTGTTATAAATTGACAGTGGATTTAGCTGAACTCAGAGTCACCAAACCAGTTTTCCCCAGCTTTCCCCTAACAAAAGGCATATCTCCTGCTTCCCACAAAAGCCTGGAACTTACACCTTTGTGTTGATTAAGAGGGGAGGAGATTTTGGGCTGCTGCTCCTGGGAGAGACAATGAACCTTCCTTGGCTGAAAGGATATGCAGATTGTAAGTGTCAACAGTGGCCTCTGCCAGAGTAAGAAGGCAGGGATTGCTCTTGAGCTACAAGATGGAGGCGGGGATAGACATTTTTGTTGATTCTCAATGGACAGAAAGCATATTTTGGGAAAAGACTGATAAAGGACTGTGCGAATTTGTAAAAATTAGAGAACTAACAGCATTGTGAATGTGATTTTTTTTTGTGCACATTTTAAAAGGAGCCAGAACTCTGCGATGTTCTGGGAAGGCACAGTGAAAATTCTGGTTTTGTAGCAATTGTATTCATGTCAGAAGCACAAAACTTCATACAATTATGCCTAGATATCATGCACACATATGCACAAAATTGTGGACAAATCAGATGTTGTGTCCCGGACAAAAGCGCAAAAATCTGTCAAATCCAGACCCAAGATCTCACAGAAACGAGGCTTGGAAGAGGGTGTGCGCCACAAAATATGTGATATATGTATGTTATTGGTATAAAGATTGTACACATGTAAAGATGTATGATATCAAAAAGAGATTTTATGTGCAAAAGGCAAAGGGGAGGTTTTCCCTGTATCATAAACCGCATCATCATGATGACACACTGTTTTCTCCTCCAATCAAAGGAGAGAACAGACTTTAGCCAATATACTACCTAGGGGGTGTGCCTAGGATAATTCAGTATACCTACCCGTTTATCAAACACATAATAAGAGACAGTTTAGGACCTAAAAAAGACACACTGATCCACCCACCATCCCGAATTTAGCGAAACACTCTGAAGGAGTTCCATTCATACTCCTTGTTCCAGACTCCTGAAACTTTGCAAGCAGAAAGGCTCAGAGCATAGCTGATCCACTTTCAGCTGGGCCTAACTTCCAGAACCCATCCCTCAACTTAAATAGGAAAACAAAAGAAGCAGCCAGGCTGTGCTGTAACTGCTTGCCTGCAAAAGAATTATCTTCATAACCAGAAGGGCAGATTAAACCTTGTCTGGTGCCGTGTTGTGCTGTGCAGACCATAGAGCCATTGCAGATCCAGTCCAGTCGTGCTGTGCAGTGTAGACCATAGCGTCTTGCTGTCCAGTCCTGCCGTGCAGTGTCCAGAGCGCTTTGCTGATCGTTGAACCAGACCAGTCCGTTGTGCCCAGCAGAATCCCAGAAAATATCCCTGACCAGAATCCCTAATGGTTCCATTGAAAACATTGGTAGTGAGTATCCATAGTATAGGATTGTCACTAACCTCTGTACTGTCCATAGTCATTCCTATCCAGATCAAATCTAACTATATCCATAACTGTATTGCTAGAAATCCTTTTTTGTCTTGCCTGAACTCTCTCTCTTATCCTATAGTCTTTCTGTAATAATATTGTTAAAAATCATCTTTGCGCTGATATAGTTCATCTGAAGAAGGCAAGCGTCTCGTCCGGCAACAACCTGATCGGAGGCGTCCTGGTCTGGTGGTTGTGCTGTCCTGTAGTTTGTTTCTTCATAGTCCATCCCTAATGTAAAGAAACCTTGTTTGTACTTTTAAAAGCGCATCCTTGTTTTAGAATTTGCCTCTTTCTGAAAAAAACGACCTCCACGAAAAGGTCCATAACTTCTTCATACGTTATGCTAGAAACAAAATGTAAGTGTCTGATTGTAGCTAGTATCCTAAGCTTTCCAAAGAACCCATCTGAACTCCTTATAGTTTTACCCCAATTGCACGTACCGCGCACAGAAAAGTTTGCCGCACATTTTTCGTTTGGCTAAAATCCATAACGTGTAAAATAGCTTTTTATTGCACCCAACCTCAAAATTCAGTTTTCAACTTGCTTTTTACTCTCTAATCATTGCTAGTGTTTGTCTGAACTCATACAAAGTGGCTCCCATTAGAATTTCAACCATTTCAGTGAATTGAACCGTTTTCAGTGTTTTCTCCATTTCATTCAAAGCCAACTTTAAAACCATTTTTGACAAGTTTGCAATCATTCCTGTTGCTCTCTTGTGTTTGCGGGGGAAGGACATTGGGATTGATACATTTTGTTGAATTCTGCATTCCTGAAGCCTGTTCTCTCTCCTTCTATATCTCTATATTGCATATTGGGGGGATTGAAGGGCGTGCAGGGGGAAATATTAACCACTTTGCCATTTGATCGAACATACCTAAAGTATTATTTCCGTGCTGCATTGTTTTTGCCCATCATTACTCCTTGTGATTAAAGAGATTGTTTAGGGTGACATCACCCCATTGGTGATTAGTGTATAACCATTACAAATAGTGAGATATATATTGTGTATATATAAAATAAATATTTTAACTTTGCAAACCAGCCTGATTCCTGGTTCAGTGTGATCGGGGGGGGGGGGTTAAAAGAGAGGGGCGTGATATAAGTGGTACATCGTTCAGAAATAAAAGAACTTATAGACACAAATAATTAATTAAGGGTTTCAGCTGTGCATCACACGCTAGGCATTGACTTAGGTGAAGTGCCGGGTTGAAATCACTTACAATAAATAAGTATTTAATCTGTTCATTACATGCTAGGCAAGAGCCGGGTTTATTGTCTGATTGAAATCCTTAACAGAAAGTAATCCACAGCCATGCGCATGCTAACATCAATTTTCTATGGTCAAGTAATTTATTTCTGCTTCCAAGAGCGCTATGGGTGTGAAAGCAACAATATGTTCCTCATCGCCCTTCTTTCAGGTGGGTATTGCCCCTAAACCATATGCGCTGGCATCCGTGGTGATCATGTGTCTCCTTGTCCTCTGCATGGATTAAGATGTCATCTTGAAAGTATGAGGCATTTACAATGTTTTTCAAAAGGGGGTCCATCATGCACTGAAACACAGAGGCCACCGAGGACAACCCAAAAGGCATCCTGGTGAATTGATACCTTCCAAATGGGGTTTTGAACGCCGTGAGGGGTCTGAACTCCCCATGCAAGGTGATCTGGTGGTAGGTGTCATTCATATCCAGTTTCAAAAATACCTTTGATCCTCCTTCATCAGGGGTAACTGTCTGACACCACCTTCAGATCTAGGCTGAGTAAGTCAATGCAGATGCGCAGGTTGGTGGTGTTCTGTTTCTTAATGAGAACCACGGGGCTGAGCCATTCTGATGACTCCACTGTCTCTCTGGTTCCTTCCGATAGCATCTTGTTGCGCTTTTCTTGTAGTGCAACTCTACCGTCGCTGGTGCCGGTCTCACTGTGTGGTTGACTGGTACTGCTCCCTGTTTTAATTTGATTTTGTGTACATAGTTCTTGATGTGCCCAGGCATGTCTGAAAATAATTCCGGAAATTCTTCTTTAGAGATTGACACACCATTTTTGTTTATGTACAGCACTTGTCCCTCCACGCTGGGGTCAAGCCTAATTTGAAATTTGGCCTGGTCATCCCAGCCTAATACTGGTGGTCCATTTTCTGCAAGGTACACTTTGCTTTTTGTGCCTCTGCCTTTGAATTCCACTGTCGCCCTAATGTATGCTAGGAGATTCACACTGGCACCTCCATATGCTGTGGGGCTAATGTTCGTTTTATAGGCTTCTACTCTTTCTTTTCCCACCATGCTTTTGTAGAAGTTCAATGGTAGTATGGTGAGGTCTGAGCCCGAGTCAGCCATCACTCTTGTTTCATGACCATTGACTTTAATGGTACCGTGGGGCTTTTCCCTCTGAGTCGTGCAGCTGTTCACCATGAGAACTGTGGTGCATGCTTCTTCATTTGCGTAGGCCTAATCTTTGCCCTCTTCACTCTGGATTGCCGCCACAGTCTTCCTCCCTTTGCACATGCACACCAACGCAAAATGGCCATACCTTCTGCATTTCGAACATTCTTTATTCCTTTCCGGGCATTCTCTGCTGTTCGCCTGGGGGTTGGTATTGGCGCCCCTGTGGCACTTCAAAGGTTCACGTTTCCCTGCTGCATCATCTCTGGCTTTGCATTGCCTCTGTCTCTTCTGCCTCTGGATTGTACCCACTGTACTTCCGGTGATTGCGCAGTGTTTCCCCACTCTTTGCGCCTACAGGACGTCTCTTACACTGCCCTTGCAATATGAATCACTTTGTCTAACACTATTTCCTTCTCAAGAATAAATGTATCTTGTACCTTTCTGTTTTCGGTGTGCACTATGAGCATGTCGCAGATCCTTTCCTCTGGTGTTGCTCCGAAAGCACACAAAGCCACCAATTCTCTCAGCTTGACCACATAATTGTCCACGAGTCCCACCGGTTCTTGCTTTCTGCCATAGAATCTGATTCTGTGTAGCACAATGTTTTCTTTACAAGACAACCTCTTGGCTCTTTCTCCTTTTTGCTTCTTGATAAGCGTCATCACATTCTCCTGTCTGGGCCTCTGGGTTCAGGCATGCAAAAGTTCTTTGTCCTTCCAGGGCCAGTACATTCAATAACATTACCTTTTTGTGTGCAGCTGGATAGCCTGTTCCACTCATAGCTTCTAGCTAAGTTTGAAACAAAGACTCCCATTGGAGCCATGGAATGGCTGGCTTGCTTGGGGCCCACAGAAACGGTGGCAGTGGCATTGCTCACTGCATCGTGTGGCAGTTGGGTCGCTTGGATCCTCGTCACCAATTATATTGTGGTCGCATCAATGACTACACTCTGGCAGGAGATTTAGGAAGTGCTCTTTTATTTATGTAGCACACATAACTATGGCTTCACCCCCAAGTTACCTCTCAGCATACAGTGCAGTAGTTATTTATGATGGTAAATGGTCCTGATAGCTGCTCCTGCATTTGGGTAAGTCAGTGGGCCCTCATGTAGGAGGCTGCAGGAGAGAGCGTTGGGCAGCCTCTCTTCCTTTTGCTTGCCACGCTCATATTGTGCTTAGTGGGAAGTCCCGCTTGTAATCTCCTGCGAGACTTGGCACAGGACTTTGTTGAGGTGCTTTACTCTACAGCCATCTCCTCCCTTTCTGTGCTGTATTCCAAACATAAATGAAACACAACGGTAAAATGAATAAATTCTGCCGACCTCCCATAAATTATTCATTAGTGAATATGCTTATGCCATCATTTATCCCCTGCAGGCAAAAAGTAATTCAATCAACAACGCCCTAAACCAGCACAGCTATCGGATTAATTACAAAATGAATAAACCCGACAATTTCATGTCAATGAATCTCTGGAAACGTTGTTGTTAAATGAGATGCAAGCGATTTGGGATGTGAATATTAACCAGAAAAAAATGCTGTGCAACCCCCACCATCCATCCTAGCACTGACGTGGTTTATAGGTAACCACCTTGCAAAAGGAAACTCTTTAACCGATTTGCCCATAAACTGTCTGCTTTAGCCTTTATTCTGTAAATCACCGAATGTTATCAGTGTTTTCCACATATATCCTTAAAGTACCACTAAGCATTTCCAGTCAGACCTATATCCACAGACCACGAACAAGAAAAGCAATTAGCTTGAAATGAACAACCAGCATACATGTGCCCTGAACTTGTGACTGCCCGGTTTCGAGCGCAGATGTCAACAGTCGGCGCTCAACCCACTGAGCGATCCGACTAGCTGCAACACTCCCAAACAACCAAGAGCATCTAAATACTTATTGAACCCACATCACGCCTGCAATGTTTAGCACTTCTAGCCAGCCATTACCAAAAGAAGCTTGATGAGACAAATGCACTTTGAGAAACGCCTGCCTTGTGGTGAACGAAGAATGAATGGCTACTTCAGAATTAACATGAAGCCTGTCATTCCGCAATATTAATAGCCTTGGACCAAGCAAGAATGCATATACGCCCTGGACCTGTCTTTTGAAGAAAACCTTCTCGACCCAGGAACTATTAACACAACTCTGGCTTTTGCCCATTTTATAAAATGTTCTTGTATGCATAATACATGCTCTTGACACTATGGCCTAATTCACAGAAGAGTTTTAAAATGGCAAAACCCCATTGGAAAACGCTCTGTGAATAAGGGCCTATATATGGAATATGTCAATAACTGTACGGCCTTGAGAACGACCTAGCATCGAAACAAGTGTCGACGGAACATAACATTAAAGCAGTCAGCAAAACGTTGAATGGACTTTGCAAATGCATTTAAAGGATAACTATTAGCTACCAGTATTCGAATACCATTGGATCAATTGGCTGAGCACAAATGGCCTCACACTTAAGCTTAACTCTGCAGTTTGGGGTGGCTGGGGTTTTACCACCCAGTGTTGGCAATGCAGCCCGACCTAGGTAATAGATTTAAGGGCTCAAGTGCACCAACCCCACGGTTATACCCTTCCTTTAATTTTGGAATATAGCCTCAGTTCTGCTGGCCTTGAGCACAAGGTAAGGATCCACCAGCGCTCTGCTCGCATTACACTGTTTGCCTGATTTGTGCATTAATTTAACATTATTGGCAAGTTGATTTCTTGAATACCTATTGTGCACTTGCCGACTCATGGCCTCACTCCTCTTACTCCTTCCCCACCCCTTGTTCCTCCTTCTGCTCTCTTCCTCCCGCCCCCCTGGTCTGGATTGGGCACTGTTTGCTGCCCTGCTTTGTACATGGGGCTCAGCGCAGCGTTACCATGCTGCTGGCCTTGATCACACGGTAAGGATCCACCTGTGCTCTGCTCATATTACACTGTTTACCTGATGTGTGCATTAATTTAGCATTATTGGCAAGTTGACTTCTTGAATACCTATTGTGCACTTGCTGCCTTGCGACCTCGCTCCTCTTCCTCCTTCCCCACCCTTTGTTCCTCCTTCTGCTCCCTCCCCCCTCCTATCCCCCCGTCTGGATTGGGCACTAGGCCCTATGCGATTCATGCTTCCAGGGCAGCCCCTCTGCCCATGCAGTCCCTCGCTGTGAAGGTTCTCAAGGCTAATGGCGACTACTGAAGCCGCTCCCAATGGTGTCTGCCGGTGTCTGCCGTGGTAGCGTAGGTAGTGTGAGACCTGCAGCCATCAGCCTGCAGCAATTTCCATGTAAACTAAATCTGGGTGTTGTGCACTGTGCTGTGTTTAAAAACCGAGCCTTTTCCCGCTACTAGGAAAGTTGAATCTCTGTGTTTTGCATTCTGGTAACTGTGGCACTGTCACTGGGTCTCTTTATGCTCACTCCCACTCTTGATCCCCTGCATGGTGTGCACTCCCTTGATTCCCTAGCCATGTGCACTCCCTCGCATCAAAGGTCCCTGCATCCTTTCCCTTACCCCCCCCCTGCGTTTCCCTTCCTTTCTGTCGCATCTCTGCCCTTCCCGCTTAGATCTATTGTGAACTATTCTGACACTGTCTCGTGCTCCACTTTTTTTCTGCCATTACTTTGCATTGCCTGCATTCTTCTTCTAGGTTCCTGTTGTGTTCTTTGTTCTGTTGACTGTATTGACTTTGTCTTTACTCGCTATGGTTCTTGATATTGTGTTGCTATCCACAGTTTTGGCATTACATTGCATTTGCCACATTGCAATTGCCTGAATTCTTCACTTCTAGGTTTCCTGCTGACCTCTGTGTTTTGCTTTTGGTCCTGTATTGCATCTGCATTCTTTACTTCCAGGTTCTCTGCTGTGTTCTTTGCTGATGGTTCTGTACTGCATCTGACTTGTAGGTCCGTTGTTCTGTAACAGTTTTAGAACACGGCACACTCGAGCCAGGGACTCTTTCCACTGACAATGAATGTGGCGCACAATAAAAATGATTTTTATCTTTATTGATTCTCATATTCTCCTTTTAGAAGGCACCCAACCCATCTCACACCCACCTTAACAAATACCCTGTGTCGCAGTGGACTATGAACGAGGCTGGTGTGTAACAATGGGCCTCATTAGGACCCAGGTGGTAAGGGGTTTACGGCGGCGTAAACAGCGCCGACCCTTACCGCCTGATTCCGAGGTCCCTTAGCGCCATGGAGGATTTAACACCTGCTTTTAGCAGGTGTTAAAATCCATGGAGCTAAGGGACCTTGTTGTTAATTACGCCACCGTAATTTAAGGTGGCGTAATTAACGCCTTCCCCACTCCCATTATGCCCTATGGGGCAAAAATGGGAATGGGGAAGGGTAAATGGGGATTGGGGACTTACCGCCCCGCCAACCTCGGAATGGGGCGGTAAGTCCGCCAACCACCATGGCGTAAATGTAGTTTACGCCATGGTGGTAAAGGTACTACCCAGGCGGTAACTTACCGCCTGGGTCGTAATGAGGCCCAATGACATATTGATACATTTTTAGAATTCAAAGAAAATCAAGCCAATTAAAATTAGGGCAGCAGCCACCACTGTGTGGCAGTATACATGCAAAAATCCCACAATACAGTTACTTCACACCCCTAACATAAAATACATAAACCTGTAATAGAAATGGACACAAAATCACTTTTCTTCAAAATAACAGATCGCACACAGGTTAAGCACTCCCTGTGTAACATTTCCACCAAACACCTGCTAACAAAATTCTTTGCGGATGGAAAGCAGTGGCAAGGAGTCAGTATGTAGAGGAAAAATCGAAATGCGAATTCAACCCACCACCCCAGGATGGGAGGCCAGATGAAAACCTTCAAAAGGAGCAAAGTGGCATACTCGGATTTTACTGCTTACTTCTATCTCAGTTTACAATTGCGGTAGGATAGCTATGACATGAAATTGTGCGGCTCCACTGAAGGGACAAGGAAGCGTACAGACTACGGAACAAGGCACCAAAGCAAGGTAGACACAGGAAAGATTTTGATTTTGAGAGGAAAACAATGCAGAAGAAAACACATGCAGCAGAATTGCAACTCCTATTTTACACAGGCTTTAAAATGACAAGCAGCTAAGAAAAGGGGCTTAGCTGTGAACATTGGAAATCGTTTTTTGGATGAGAAACAAAGGCACATATCAGTCAGGATTCTGTGGTTTATGTTGCACAATGACTGGTTCTATTGTGGCTATATTTTAATGACTATATTATCAAAGAAAGACACTGTGCACACAGGGGTTAATTTTGAATTTTGACCAGCTCGCACTCCGTACCTCCTTATAGGGGAATTTATTAATTTATTTCAAACTGGTACTAAGGACTTACACAGATAACTGAAATAATTATAAAGGGAATACGCTAACAGATTTGAACTAACACAGATTCTTCTAAGGAAAGGTGAACAGATGATACTCACAATTTGGGATTTTGTATGGGTTTTGAATAGGATTTGAATAGGGTGCAAGGTTAAAAGAGCGGGAAATGCAGTTTTTGGTTACTGGGTGATATGATACTTACAAGATAAAGATGAGTTTGGGAATTTGGACAGCCAGCAAGGTCTCTGGACAGCAGGGCCAAGGATCTGGTCACTGAGACAGCGGGGTCAAGAGATCTGGTCACTCGGACAGCTGGATGGGATGCGGGACAGCTAGGCATGGTCTGGTCACTGTGGACAGCTGGGCTCTCCTGTTGAGATCAGCTGGGAAAGCTCTCGTCACTGGGCTCTCCTAGATGGGATTAGCTGCCTTTCCTCCTTTCTCCCTGGATTATTGGGTATGCCTGGATCTGGATGGGTGGTTCTGCCTACATTGAATCAGCTGCCTCTGGATCTGGTTTTTGAGTTTTTGAATCTCCTGTGTTTCTCTGTCTCGTCCTTAAATAGCCAAAGTGACATCATAGAATTTTACAATCTGGGGAAGGACTCTGGAGTTACTCCTATCCTATGATAGGCTAGGCTACTGGTATTCTCTCCTCCCCCCAAGCTGATTGGTTCAGGGGAAATGTCATCATTGTATGTGTGTGCATTTATGACTTCCTTTGTTTCCCCAATGTTACGTTTTACAAAAATAGGTTTATGGAGCAAAACTTCAAATCTATACTAGACCCCATCATAAGAAGCAGATATGCAGATTCCATATTTCACAGGGATTCGGACAGTCCGATTGCCAACTCTGTGCGAGGTAGCATAGCTTTTGGACACAATTTAGCATTTTTAGGAGAAGCATACTATTTAAAATTCTAAGATTAACTACACATATGCCCATTACTATTTCACATATTTACACCAAGTTTCATGCTGTGTCATTTATACTTCACCCGGAAATACATTTTTCCTGCCATTCCACTTCCCCAAGTGCTAGCAACATGCACTGGGTCTCATTTTGCTTGTTCAAAAATCACATGACATACTGGCATAATATCAAATTATTGCTTATTTAGGGTGCTGAAACAAATGTCTTAATGTACAATGTACTGTACAATTTAATGGGCTGAATTAGCCACTGTGCCACTGTGTGGGCGGTCCTGCCACCCCCACAACCAAATTGTCTTCCCCTGGGTCAGCCTGAACAAAGGGTTTCCATAACACTCTTTGAAGCCATGCAATTGGGGCTAGTAATGGGTGTAAAAGGAAATCACACCTCTGGTGAAATTCTAGTTCCCCTTGGGCCCTTTGTTCCTTTCTGTAGGGATGCCGGCCAGTCTGACGAGGCCGCAAACTTCCACACTTTGGTCCTTTCATATGTCCATGGGGGCTGGTTTACTTGTAGAGGTAATTATGTTCCCATGGGAGGCAGGGCACCTTTGAAGTAAATGCCTGGGCCAAAACTTGTTCTGCTAGTTTCAAAATGTGTTTTCTTTCTTTCAAGCCAAGTCTTTTTGGGAATAATTATCATGCACATTTTATAGCAACACCCCAACCCCATATATTCAATCCCATTTCTGTGTACGCACAGGCTGTAATTGTATTTCACTTTCAAACGACATTCTCCTGGTTTACAAAGCACCGTTTCACACGTGGGTTCATTTTTCTTTTTTTTTGTCAAGTTACAAATGTGGTTTCTGCCGCACACAGTTCTTTTTGATGAACCTTCTGGAGCGCTTTTTCATTAGAATATAGGTTCGTGGACATGAAGAGATGCTGCAAAGAGTTTCTTTGTAATTGACCCAAGACCAGAGAGAGAGCCGCGCTATTGTTTTCCTTTGCAGTGATTTGAGTGTGCTGGTCTATTTTAAAAGGAAATCATAGCCGTGTTGACTTGAGAACAGAATTCTTGCTCTGCATGTATTTTCTCAGTGAAAACAATGCCGTTCTGTACTGTATTGCCTTACTTCACGGCAATCAGATTAAATAGACAACAGAGTTGTGTTTAATGGAACGAAATTTTGTGGTATTTAAAATGAAAGGAGAAACAAATTGCAATACCCTCTTGAATGCAGGTAATTTTTATGTGCATGATTTGAAGCTATTATCGGGGGAGGCAGTGTACAAATCTCGCCACAATTGTGCCAAGGAGAACCCAACACAGCTTTTTTTGGGCGGATATTTTGAAATGTGGTTTTGTGGTGAAGGGGATTTCTGTTAGGGCTGATAAATGTACCCCATAGTTCTTGTTATTTGTTGTGCCCCCCTTTCATGTCCCAGTCTGTGCCTTCCTCCTGCCTTCCCTGTGAGACACCTAATCCCCTCTCCCCTGCCTAGGCTCCCTTCTCCCTAGCCACTCCCCTCTTTCCTCCCTGTACCCTATATGGTGCTCTCTGTCTCACCTATCTTTTCTAACTGCTTTACTATCGACTATTCTATCCCTCTCATTAAGTGTGTCAGGAAGAAGCTCAAAAGAAACATCCTGGTCTCCTACACAGGCCTCCCTATCACTGATACCTATACCAGTGCTTCCTCCAGACAGACCCTTACCAAAATACTCTTTGTTGTATCTCTCCAGGCCTATGGACCCCTATATGGTCGCTGTTCTCTCTCCTTTTTCCTCTTCTCCCATTAAGGTAGCACCCGGCCCCCTTCCACTCCTCTAAGACCATCATTAATGTCTACTTAAATGGCACTGTTTGGGTCCAGGACCCTCAGGCCAATCTCCCCCTCTTTGATAGATGCTTCCTACACCTTATAAACTTCCTTTCCTCTCCAGATATTCCTTTCTACCCCTCTCTGGCTCTTCTGCCACCTCCTTCCTCTGCCACCTCTTCGACACCCCTTTCTGCTTCTCTGGCCGCCATGTTGTCTCTCTCCACGACCACCCCTCTGACACTCTCTTCTCCTGCTCTGACTACCCTGCCTTCTCTTCCTTCCTCCTCTGTCCATCCTCTGCAGGGTGTACCTCTGGCCTATACCCCTCCCCGGAAGTCCTTCAAATGTAGCAACCTGCTTCACATCGCTACTCTCAACTCTCGTTCAGCTGTCAAACACTCCTCTGACATCTGCTGTTTCCTGGAAGAGCTTGATCTGGATTTACACGGCCTCACAGAGATTTGCTTCACAGCCAGCTCTGTCACGAGTTTTGACACTCTCCTTCCTGATGGTTATAAGATCCTCTCCGAAAATAGAACCAACCATCCCAAGGTGGTGTGTAGCCTTGATTTTCACAGAGTGAATCCCTGCTTCTATCATTCCAATGCAGGACTACTCCTTTGAATGCCTGGTCTGCATTCCTCTATCTCTCATGGCCTCTCTCTCAATGTGGCCACTATCTACAGGCCACTTGGCCAGGTCACCCTCTTCCTCTATTAGTGGGCTGACCTCTTCTCCTTGCTCATTGCCTTTATCTCTCAACTTGTCCTCCTCAGAGACTTGAACATCCAGCTGGATGCGACCAGCCCTTCTTCAGGACTCTTTTGCAACCTCTGATATTCTCTCTCTCTCTCTATTCTTCCCTCTGGGCCGACTCACTCTGCGGGATACACACTTGATGTTCTGATCTCCTCAAACCTCCTCTTCTTTAACTCGCTCACCACTCCTCTCTCTTGGAGTGCTCACTTTCTCCTTTCTTGCCACCTCTCTCTTGCTCTTCCCCACAGGTCAAGCCAACTCCAGCACTGCCACCTATCTTCTTGGTCATCCGGCCCATGAAGTGTGTGTCAGTTGAAGCTTTCACTGCTACCCTCCTCCTTCATCTTTGGCTGACTCACATCCTGACACAGCCCTCTCTAACCTTCATCTCTCAACCTCCAACACTCTGGATGTCCTGGCTACTGTCATGAGGATCTGCTTGAAGCCCAAATCCAAGTGCAACTCTTGGTACGATTCTGACCTTGCCACCCTTAAACGCAAGTGTAGGGTGGCAGAGAGGAAGTGGAGGGCATCAGGTACACCCTCTGACAAACTGGCATGCCACCTGCTTCAAAGGCAGTACACACTCTCTTTCCTCTCTAAGAAGAGAGCCTACATCCAAGCCTGCATCTCTGCGGAATCTAACAACTCGGACAAACGTTTCAAAATATGCAAGGTGCTGGCCAATTTTGCTGCAGTCTCTACATCTACTGTTCCCTCCCGGGCCCTCTGCACGGCCTTGGCATGGCCTTGGCCTCTCATTTCACCACTTTCATCTTCCAGCTTAATCTACATACTGAATCTGTTGGTTGCCTCCATGACCACCAGTCTGGCTTCAGAGCTGCCAGCATCGCAACTCGCAACTGCTCTCCTGAACACCTGTGACGACTGCCCTCCAATCTTTACTCAAATCTCCCTTCTGTCCTCATTCTCCTCCATATATCCTCTGCTTTTGACACAGTCAACCATGCCATCCTGCTCATCACCTGCGCGACAACCTTGGTATTACAGATCAGGCCCTGGCCTGGTTCACCTCCTTTTTCACCGAATGACCCTCGCAGGTCGAACTGTGGTCTTTCCTCTCTTCTATCTCTCTCTCTACTTGTGGTGTTCCCCAGGGGTCGAATCTCTCTCCCTGTCTCTTCAACTACTACCGGGCACAACTTTCCCACTGCATCGCAACATTCTGCTCCAATTGTCAATGTTATGCAGTTGACACTCAGCTCTCCCTCAGGCTCCCCTCAGCCACTTCTGCTTCTCTCATACCAGACTCTTTGGTGACATTTCAGGAATGGTGTTCCACCAATGATATCTGCCTTAATGCCAGTAAGACAGAGATCCTCCTCATTGGGACACCCACTTCCTGCTTTCCTCCCTCTCTCTAGCCACCCACTCTGGGCCCTCTTCCTGCTCCTTCCTGTGAGGCTAAGGTGTCATCTTCAACTCCGCTCCGTCTCTCCTCACATCTCTGATGTCTCTAAGAAGTCAAACTATCAGCTGCATCTCCCCAGAGATAGTCTTCCTTTTCTCACTTTCCCACAGAAGATCACTGTCTCCAGAGCTCTGGTCCTCTCTAGGCTGGACTATTGCAACAGCCTCATTCTAAATCTACCTGCCTCTACTCTTCGACATTTACAACTTATCCTGAACAGGGCTGAGAGATTGTCCTCGGCCTCAAGCCCAGGGATCGTATCTCTCCAGCTCTGAAATTTCTTCACTGGCTCCATGTGGCTGCAAGGATCAAGTTCAAGGTCTGCTGCATCGTCCACAAGACTTTCTGAGGACTGGAACCTCCAACTTTCTCTTCCAAAACATCTTCCTTCTTGAGCTCTCCGCTCATACACCTCCATCTCTCTGAGGGTAAGATGCTTCTCCGAGCAGAGAGTTGTGGGCAGATCTATCTCCTCAGCTGAGGCCTCCCTCTGGAACACCCTCCCTGCCTCTCTCAAACTTGAGCAGAACCACATCTGGTTGCGGAAGAAACACAAGACCTTCAATTTCGCTTCCGCTTTCTGTATTCCTTTCCCCTGCTGATGCACCTGACTGCTCTGCACACTGGTCATCCTCTGAACTCAGGCCCAGGCTCCTGCATGTCCAGCTGCCCTCACACTGCCTCCGGGCTCCCCTGCACTTAAGGGTATGTATCTGCAACCCTACCGTCCATTCTCTCTGCACTTATGAGCCACCCGATGGCTGCACTTGTCTGTCTACTGCACTTCCACCTTCCGCTCCCCCCTGGCACTTCTCCCCTTCCCTCTTCCCCACACTTGCGCAATCTGAATGACGCAAGCCCTAGTGAGATCATTATTTTGTACTCCCCTTGTTTCCCAATCGTTGTCTTGTCGTGCCTAGAAACACGTGTGTACAGGCGTATTATAAATGCCACATCATATCATATTATATAAAGCCCCCTTAATGGGTACTTTTCGGACTGAAATGATTCCTGTCTACCATCAGAGAGGCACACTCCTTGGCTTGAGCCAACAACAGGCTCAGGTTTGGTCTACTTTGACAGGTTCTTTGTCTTGCATCTATGTTTGAGCGCAGTACAGGCTCTGGTTGTGCTGCCCAGTTTATGGGTCTACAGCCTCACAAGGATCTGAGCTGTATCCCTCAGCAGGCTTGCATCAGTTCCTTTTCCTTCAAGATATTCTGGCCCTGGTCAGTACATGAGCAACAGCCCCACGAGGCTCTTAGCAATGTGCCTAAATGGCTAGGCTGCACTGCTCAGCAAACAGCTTTCCCAACTTCTTCTCACCTTCACTTCACCTGCACCAGCTCTCCAAAATTTCGTCCGATCTCCTTCACTGCTTTTCTTCTTCTTCCTCAATAGTTTTAGCTACTCGGTGGTGCCAAAGTGCCACCTACAAGCAGAGACGTTTTTATTTGAGGGCAAAAGGGGCACTTGCCCCAGGCTGCCTGATTTAAGAAGTAAGTTTCCATTGTTCACCAGACTTGAATAGCACACGTCAGGTTAGTCTATGGCATGCTGCTGAGGCTCTAAACCTATTGCCTGTCTGTTTTGAGAAGAACATGCTGCCTTGATCAATTCTTCATGTAATGCTTTCTGTTTTCACAGTGGGACACAGAGTGTGTGTTCATTAAGGCACAACTCTGTAGCATTATTTCCTTCCTGTGAGAATTATGTTGATCATGTGCAATAGCCAAAGTTGGAATGCATATTGATAAATTGAGTGCCACAATGGTTCAGAAGTTAGCTCAGTGTGTTAAGCACTCATTGCAGAGAAATCTGTTCATATGCAGGATTAGAATAGTATATTCCAGCAATGCTGACTGAGCCTTTCCTACGTCTGAGGTTTATAAACCTGCCTGTATATGTACTTGGTTTTGCAGCATAACAGGGCTATTATCAGCAATGCACCTGCACCAGATAAGGATTGCTATAAAAACTAACATGTCATCCGTATGGAGAAGGTCTGGTGATTGGTTTGTTCAGATGGGGTGTTGTAAAACCTAGGCAATCACTTCCAACAATGAGCATTTACAGTTAGTACTAGAGGTGAATAAGTATTCGAATTCAAGACTGTGGAACCAAAGCGTTCATGCTTGTATCCTGGCTTTGCCAGCAGACATTGTTCCTGGTCAAATCATCTAATAGCTCTTACATTACTGTGCTGACTAAACTAAATCTGGGTGTTGTGCACTGTGCTGTGTTTAAAAACCGAGCCTTTTCCCGCTACTAGGAAAGTTGAATCTCTGTGTTTTGCATTCTGGTAACTGTGGCACTGTCACTGGGTCTCTTTATGCTCACTCCCACTCTTGATCCCCTGCATGGTGTGCACTCCCTTGATTCCCTAGCCATGTGCACTCCCTCGCATCAAAGGTCCCTGCATCCTTTCCCTTACCCCCCCCTGCGTTTCCCTTCCTTTCTGTCGCATCTCTGCCCTTCCCGCTTAGATCTATTGTGAACTATTCTGACACTGTCTCGTGCTCCACTTTTTTTCTGCCATTACTTTGCATTGCCTGCATTCTTCTTCTAGGTTCCTGTTGTGTTCTTTGTTCTGTTGACTGTATTGACTTTGTCTTTACTCGCTATGGTTCTTGATATTGTGTTGCTATCCACAGTTTTGGCATTACATTGCATTTGCCACATTGCAATTGCCTGAATTCTTCACTTCTAGGTTTCCTGCTGACCTCTGTGTTTTGCTTTTGGTCCTGTATTGCATCTGCATTCTTTACTTCCAGGTTCTCTGCTGTGTTCTTTGCTGATGGTTCTGTACTGCATCTGACTTGTAGGTCCGTTGTTCTGTAACAGTTTTAGAACACGGCACACTCGAGCCAGGGACTCTTTCCACTGACAATGAATGTGGCGCACAATAAAAATGATTTTTATCTTTATTGATTCTCATATTCTCCTTTTAAAAGGCACCCAACCCATCTCACACCCACCTTAACAAATACCCTGTGTCGCAGTGGACTATGAACGAGGCTGGTGTGTAACAATGGGCCTCATTAGGACCCAGGTGGTAAGGGGTTTACGGCGGCGTAAACAGCGCCGACCCTTACCGCCTGATTCCGAGGTCCCTTAGCGCCATGGAGGATTTAACACCTGCTTGCAGGTGTTAAAATCCATGGAGCTAAGGGACCTTGTTGTTAATTACGCTACCGTAATTTAAGGTGGCGTAATTAACCCCTTCCCCACTCCCATTATGCCCTATGGGGCAAAAATGGGAATGGGGAAGGGTAAATGGGGATTGGGGACTTACCGCCCCCCCAACCTCGGAATGGGGCGGTAAGTCCGCCAACCACCATGGCGTAAATGTAGTTTACGCCATGGTGGTAAAGGTACGACCCAGGCGGTAACTTACCGCCTGGGTCGTAATGAGGCCCAATGACATATTTATACATTTTTAGAATTCAAAGAAAATCAAGCCAATTAAAATTAGGGCAGCAGCCACCACTGTGTGGCAGTATACATGCAAAAATCCCACAATACAGTTACTTCACACCCCTAACATAAAATACATAAACCTGTAATAGAAATGGACACAAAATCACTTTTCTTCAAAATAACAGATCGCACACAGGTTAAGCACTCCCCGTGTAACATTTCCACCAAACACCTGCTAACAAAATTCTTTGCGGATGGAAAGCAGTGGCAAGGAGTCAGTATGTAGAGGAAAAATATAAATGCGAATTCAACCCACCACCCCAGGATGGGAGGCCAGATGAAAACCTTCAAAAGGAGCAAAGTGGCATACTCGGATTTTACTGCTTACTTCTATCTCAGTTTACAATTGTGGTAGGATAGCTATGACATGAAATTGTGCGGCTCCACTGAAGGGTCAAGGAAGCGTACAGACTACGGAACAAGGCACCAAAGCAAGGTAGACACAGGAAAGATTTTGATTTTGAGAGGAAAACAATGCAGAAGAAAACACATGCGGCAGAATTGCAACTCCTATTTTACACAGGCTTTAAAATGACAAGCAGCTAAGAAAAGGGGCTTAGCTGTGAAAATTGGAAATCGTTTTTTGGATGAGAAACAAAGGCACATATCAGTCAGGATTCTGTGGTTTATGTTGCACAATGACTGGTTCTATTGTGGCTATATTTTAATGACTATATTATCAAAGAAAGACACTGTGCACACAGGGGTTAATTTTGAATTTTGACCAGCTCGCACTCCGTACCTCCTTATAGGGGAATTTATTAATTTATTTCAAACTGGTACTAAGGACTTACACAGATAACTGAAATAATTATAAAGGGAATACGCTAACAGATTTGAACTAACACAGATTCTTCTAAGGAAAGGTGAACAGATGATACTCACAATTTGGGATTTTGTATGGGTTTTGAATAGGATTTGAATAGGGTGCAAGGTTAAAAGAGCGGGAAATGCAGTTTTTGGTTACTGGGTGATATGATACTTACAAGATAAAGATGAGTTTGGGAATTTGGACAGCCAGCAAGGTCTCTGGACAGCAGGGCCAAGGATCTGGTCACTGAGACAGCGGGGTCAAGAGATCTGGTCACTCGGACAGCTGGATGGGATGCGGGACAGCTAGGCATGGTCTGGTCACTGTGGACAGCTGGGCTCTCCTGTTGAGATCAGCTGGGAAAGCTCTCGTCACTGGGCTCTCCTAGATGGGATTAGCTGCCTTTCCTCCTTTCTCCCTGGATTATTGGGTATGCCTGGATCTGGATGGGTGGTTCTGCCTACATTGAATCAGCTGCCTCTGGATCTGGGTTTTGAGTTTTTGAATCTCCTGTGTTTCTCTGTCTCCTCCTTAAATAGCCAAAGTGACATCATAGAATTTTACAATCTGGGGAAGGACTCTGGAGTTACTCCTATCCTATGATAGGCTAGGCTACTGGTATTCTCTCCTCCCCCCAAGCTGATTGGTTCAGGGGAAATGTCATCATTGTATGTGTGTGCATTTATGACTTCCTTTGTTTCCCCAATGTTACGTTTTACAAAAATAGGTTTATGGAGCAAAACTTCAAATCTATACTAGACCCCATCATAAGAAGCAGATATGCAGATTCCATATTTCACAGGGATTCGGACAGTCCGATTGCCAACTCTGTGCGAGGTAGCATAGCTTTTGGACACAATTTAGCATTTTTAGGAGAAGCATACTATTTAAAATTCTAAGATTAACTACACATATGCCCATTACTATTTCACATATTTACACCAAGTTTCATGCTGTGTCATTTATACTTCACCCGGAAATATATTTTTCCTGCCATTCCACTTCCCCAAGTGCTAGCAACATGCACTGGGTCTCATTTTGCTTGTTCAAAAATCACATGACATACTGGCATAATATCAAATTATTGCTTATTTAGGGTGCTGAAACAAATGTCTTAATGTACAATGTACTGTACAATTTAATGGGCTGAATTAGCCACTGTGCCACTGTGTGGGCGGTCCTGCCACCCCCACAACCAAATTGTCTTCCCCTGGGTCAGCCTGAACAAAGGGTTTCCATAACACTCTTTGAAGCCATGCAATTGGGGCTAGTAATGGGTGTAAAAGGAAATCACACCTCTGGTGAAATTCTAGTTCCCCTTGGGTCCTTTGTTCCTTTCTGTAGGGATGCCGGCCAGTCTGACGAGGCCGCAAACTTCCACACTTTGGTCCTTTCATATGTCCATGGGGGCTGGTTTACTTGTAGAGGTAATTATGTTCCCATGGGAGGCAGGGCACCTTTGAAGTAAATTCCTGGGCCAAAACTTGTTCTGCTAGTTTCAAAATGTGTTTTCTTTCTTTCAAGCCAAGTCTTTTTTTTTGAATAATTATCATGCACATTTTATAGCAACACCCCAACCCCATATATTCAATCCCATTTCTGTGTACGCACAGGCTGTAATTGTATTTCACTTTCAAACGACATTCTCCTGGTTTACAAAGCACCGTTTCACACGTGGGTTCATTTTTCTTTTTTTTTGTCAAGTTACAAATGTGGTTTCTGCCGCACACGGTTTCTTTTTGATGAACCTTCTGGAGCGCTTTTTCATTAGAATATAGGTTCATGGACATGAAGAGATGCTGCAAAGAGTTTCTTTGTAATTGACCCAAGACCAGAGAGAGAGCCGCGCTATTGTTTTCCTTTGCAGTGATTTGAGTGTGCTGGTCTATTTCAAAAGGAAATCATAGCCGTGTTGACTTGAGAACAGAATTCTTGCTCTGCATGTATTTTCTCAGTGAAAACAATGCCGTTCTGTACTGTATTGCCTTACTTCACGGCAATCAGATTAAATAGACAACAGAGTTGTGTTTAATGGAACAAAATTTTGTGGTATTTAAAATGAAAGGAGAAACAAATTGCAATACCCTCTTGAATGCAGGTAATTTTTATGTGCATGATTTGAAGCTATTATCGGGGGAGGCAGTGTACAAATCTCGCCACAATTGTGCCAAGGAGAACCCAACACAGCTTTTTTTGGGCGGATATTTTGAAATGTGGTTTTGTGGTGAAGGGGATTTCTGTTAGGGCTGATAAATGTACCCCATAGTTCTTGTTATTTGTTGTGCCCCCCTTTCATGTCCCCGTCTGTGCCTTCCTCCTGCCTTCCCTGTGAGACACCTAATCCCCTCTCCCCTGCCTAGGCTCCCTTCTCCCTAGCCACTCCCCTCTTTCCTCCCTGTACCCTATATGGTGCTCTCTGTCTCACCTATCTTTTCTAACTGCTTTACTATCGACTATTCTATCCCTCTCATTAAGTGTGTCAGGAAGAAGCTCAAAAGAAACATCCTGGTCTCCTACACAGGCCTCCCTATCACTGATACCTATACCAGTGCTTCCTCCAGACAGACCCTTACCAAAATACTCTTTGTTGTATCTCTCCAGGCCTATGGACCCCTATATGGTCGCTGTTCTCTCTCCTTTTTCCTCTTCTCCCATTAATGGTAGCACCCGGCCCCCTTCCACTCCTCTAAGACCATCATTAATGTCTACTTAAATGGCACTGTTTGGGTCCAGGACCCTCAGGCCAATCTCCCCCTCTTTGATAGATGCTTCCTACACCTTATAAACTTCCTTTCCTCTCCAGATATTCCTTTCTACCCCTCTCTGGCTCTTCTGCCACCTCCTTCCTCTGCCACCTCTTCGACACCCCTTTCTGCTTCTCTGGCCGCCATGTTGTCTCTCTCCACGACCACCCCTCTGACACTCTCTTCTCCTGCTCTGACTACCCTGCCTTCTCTTCCTTCCTCCTCTGTCCATCCTCTGCAGGGTGTACCTCTGGCCTATACCCCTCCCCGGAAGTCCTTCAAATGTAGCAACCTGCTTCACATCGCTACTCTCAACTCTCGTTCAGCTGTCAAACACTCCTCTGACATCTGCTGTTTCCTGGAAGAGCTTGATCTGGATTTACACGGCCTCACAGAGATTTGCTTCACAGCCAGCTCTGTCACGAGTTTTGACACTCTCCTTCCTGATGGTTATAAGATCCTCTCCGAAAATAGAACCAACCATCCCAAGGGGGTGTGTAGCCTTGATTTTCACAGAGTGAATCCCTGCTTCTATCATTCCAATGCAGGACTACTCCTTTGAATGCCTGGTCTGCATTCCTCTATCTCTCATGGCCTCTCTCTCAATGTGGCCACTATCTACAAGCCACTTGGCCAGGTCGCCCTCTTCCTCCATTAGTGGGCTGACCTCTTCTCCTTGCTCATTGCCTTTATCTCTCAACTTGTCCTCCTCGGAGACTTGAACATCCAGCTGGATGCGACCAGCCCTTCTTCAGGACTCTTTTGCAACCTCTGATATTCTCTCTCTCTCTCTATTCTTCCCTCTGGGCCGACTCACTCTGCGGGATACACACTTGATGTTCTGATCTCCTCAAACCTCCTCTTCTTTAACTCGCTCACCACTCCTCTCTCTTGGAGTGCTCACTTTCTCCTTTCTTGCCACCTCTCTCTCGCTCTTCCCCACAGGTCAAGCCAACTCCAGCACTGCCACCTATCTTCTTGGTCATCCGGCCCATGAAGTGTGTGTCAGTTGAAGCTTTCACTGCTACCCTCCTCCTTCATCTTTGGCTGACTCACATCCTGACACAGCCCTCTCTAACCTTCATCTCTCAACCTCCAACACTCTGGATGTCCTGGCTACTGTCATGAGGATCTGCTTGAAGCCCAAATCCAAGTGCAACTCTTGGTACGATTCTGACCTTGCCACCCTTAAACGCAAGTGTAGGGTGGCAGAGAGGAAGTGGAGGGCATCAGGTACACCCTCTGACAAACTGGCATGCCACCTGCTTCAAAGGCAGTACACACTCTCTTTCCTCTCTAAGAAGAGAGCCTACATCCAAGCCTGCATCTCTGCGGAATCTAACAACTCGGACAAACGTTTCAAAATATGCAAGGTGCTGGCCAATTTTGCTGCAGTCTCTACATCTACTGTTCCCTCCCGGGCCCTCTGCACGGCCTTGGCATGGCCTTGGCCTCTCATTTCACCACTTTCATCTTCCAGCTTAATCTACATACTGAATCTGTTGGTTGCCTCCATGACCACCAGTCTGGCTTCAGAGCTGCCAGCATCGCAACTCGCAACTGCTCTCCTGAACACCTGTGACGACTTGCCCTCCAATCTTTACTCAAATCTCCCTTCTGTCCTCATTCTCCTCCATATATCCTCTGCTTTTGACACAGTCAACCATGCCATCCTGCTCATCGCCTGCGCGACAACCTTGGTATTACAGATCAGGCCCTGGCCTGGTTCACCTCCTTTTTCACCGAATGACCCTCGCAGGTCGAACTGTGGTCTTTCCTCTCTTCTATCTCTCTCTCTACTTGTGGTGTTCCCCAGGGGTCTAATCTCTCTCCCTGTCTCTTCAACTACTACCGGGCACAACTTTCCCACTGCATCGCAACATTCTGCTCCAATTGTCAATGTTATGCAGTTGACACTCAGCTCTCCCTCAGGCTCCCCTCAGCCACTTCTGCTTCTCTCATACCAGACTCTTTGGTGACATTTCAGGAATGGTGTACCACCAATGATATCTGCCTTAATGCCAGTAAGACAGAGATCCTCCTCATTGGGACACCCACTTCCTGCTTTCCTCCCTCTCTCTAGCCACCCACTCTGGGCCCTCTTCCTGCTCCTTCCTGTGAGGCTAAGGTGTCATCTTCAACTCCGCTCCGTCTCTCCTCACATCTCTGATGTCTCTAAGAAGTCAAACTATCAGCTGCATCTCCCCAGAGATAGTCTTCCTTTTCTCACTTTCCCACAGAAGATCACTGTCTCCAGAGCTCTGGTCCTCTCTAGGCTGGACTATTGCAACAGCCTCATTCTAAATCTACCTGCCTCTACTCTTCGACATTTACAACTTATCCTGAACAGGGCTGAGAGATTGTCCTCGGCCTCAAGCCCAGGGATCGTATCTCTCCAGCTCTGAAATTTCTTCACTGGCTCCATGTGGCTGCAAGGATCAAGTTCAAGGTCTGCTGCATCGTCCACAAGACTTTCTGAGGACTGGAACCTCCAACTTTCTCTTCCAAAACATCTTCCTTCTTGAGCTCTCCGCTCATACACCTCCATCTCTCTGAGGGTAAGATGCTTCTCCGAGCAGAGAGTTGTGGGCAGATCTATCTCCTCAGCTGAGGCCTCCCTCTGGAACACCCTCCCTGCCTCTCTCAAACTTGAGCAGAACCACATCTGGTTGCGGAAGAAACACAAGACCTTCAATTTCGCTTCCGCTTTCTGTATTCCTTTCCCCTGCTGATGCACCTGACTGCTCTGCACACTGGTCATCCTCTGAACTCAGGCCCAGGCTCCTGCATGTCCAGCTGCCCTCACACTGCCTCCGGGCTCCCCTGCACTTAAGGGTATGTATCTGCAACCCTACCGTCCATTCTCTCTGCACTTATGAGCCACCCGATGGCTGCACTTGTCTGTCTACTGCACTTCCACCTTCCGCTCCCCCCTGGCACTTCTCCCCTTCCCTCTTCCCCACACTTGCGCAATCTGAATGACGCAAGCCCTAGTGAGATCATTATTTTGTACTCCCCTTGTTTCCCCATCGTTGTCTTGTCGTGCCTAGAAACACGTGTGTACAGGCGTGTTATAAATGCCACATCATATCATATTATATAAAGCCCCCTTAATGGGTACTTTTCGGACTGAAATGATTCCTGCCTACCATCAGAGAGGCACACTCCTTGGCTTGAGCCAACAACAGGCTCAGGTTTGGTCTACTTTGACAGGTTCTTTGTCTTGCATCTATGTTTGAGCGCAGTACAGGCTCTGGTTGTGCTGCCCAGTTTATGGGTCTACAGCCTCACAAGGATCTGAGCTGTATCCCTCAGCAGGCTTGCATCAGTTCCTTTTCCTTCAAGATATTCTGGCCCTGGTCAGTACATGAGCAACAGCCCCACGAGGCTCTTAGCAATGTGCCTAAATGGCTAGGCTGCACTGCTCAGCAAACAGCTTTCCCAACTTCTTCTCACCTTCACTTCACCTGCACCAGCTCTCCAAAATTTCGTCCGATCTCCTTCACTGCTTTTCTCCTTCTTCCTCAATAGTTTTAGCTACTCGGTGGTGCCAAAGTGCCACCTACAAGCAGAGACGTTTTTATTTGAGGGCAAAAGGGGCACTTGCCCCAGGCTGCCTGATTTAAGAAGTAAGTTTCCATTGTTCACCAGACTTGAATAGCACACGTCAGGTTAGTCTATGGCATGCTGCTGAGGCTCTAAACCTATTGCCTGTCTGTTTTGAGAAGAACATGCTGCCTTGATCAATTCTTCATGTAATGCTTTCTGTTTTCACAGTGGGACACAGAGTGTGTGTTCATTAAGGCACAACTCTGTAGCATTATTTCCTTCCTGTGAGAATTATGTTGATCATGTGCAATAGCCAAAGTTGGAATGCATATTGATAAATTGAGTGCCACAATGGTTCAGAAGTTAGCTCAGTGTGTTAAGCACTCATTGCAGAGAAATCTGTTCATATGCAGGATTAGAATAGTATATTCCAGCAATGCTGACTGAGCCTTTCCTACGTCTGAGGTTTATAAACCTGCCTGTATATGTACTTGGTTTTGCAGCATAACAGGGCTATTATCAGCAATGCACCTGCACCAGATAAGGATTGCTATAAAAACTAACATGTCATCCGTATGGAGAAGGTCTGGTGATTGGTTTGTTCAGATGGGGTGTTGTAAAACCTAGGCAATCACTTCCAACAATGAGCATTTACAGTTAGTACTAGAGGTGAATAAGTATTCGAATTCAAGACTGTGGAACCAAAGCGTTCATGCTTGTATCCTGGCTTTGCCAGCAGACATTGTTCCTGGTCAAATCATCTAATATCTCTTACATTACTGTGCTGACTAAACTAAATCTGGGTGTTGTGCACTGTGCTGTGTTTAAAAACCGAGCCTTTTCCCGCTACTAGGAAAGTTGAATCTCTGTGTTTTGCATTCTGGTAACTGTGGCACTGTCACTGGGTCTCTTTATGCTCACTCCCACTCTTGATCCCCTGCATGGTGTGCACTCCCTTGATTCCCTAGCCATGTGCACTCCCTCGCATCAAAGGTCCCTGCATCCTTTCCCTTACCCCCCCCCTGCGTTTCCCTTCCTTTCTGTCGCATCTCTGCCCTTCCCGCTTAGATCTATTGTGAACTATTCTGACACTGTCTCGTGCTCCACTTTTTTTCTGCCATTACTTTGCATTGCCTGCATTCTTCTTCTAGGTTCCTGTTGTGTTCTTTGTTCTGTTGACTGTATTGACTTTGTCTTTACTCGCTATGGTTCTTGATATTGTGTTGCTATCCACAGTTTTGGCATTACATTGCATTTGCCACATTGCAATTGCCTGAATTCTTCACTTCTAGGTTTCCTGCTGACCTCTGTGTTTTGCTTTTGGTCCTGTATTGCATCTGCATTCTTTACTTCCAGGTTCTCTGCTGTGTTCTTTGCTGATGGTTCTGTACTGCATCTGACTTGTAGGTCCGTTGTTCTGTAACAGTTTTAGAACACGGCACACTCGAGCCAGGGACTCTTTCCACTGACAATGAATGTGGCGCACAATAAAAATGATTTTTATCTTTATTGATTCTCATATTCTCCTTTTAGAAGGCACCCAACCCATCTCACACCCACCTTAACAAATACCCTGTGTCGCAGTGGACTATGAACGAGGCTGGTGTGTAACAATGGGCCTCATTAGGACCCAGGTGGTAAGGGGTTTACGGCGGCGTAAACAGCGCCGACCCTTACCGCCTGATTCCGAGGTCCCTTAGCGCCATGGAGGATTTAACACCTGCTTTTAGCAGGTGTTAAAATCCATGGAGCTAAGGGACCTTGTTGTTAATTACGCCACCGTAATTTAAGGTGGCGTAATTAACGCCTTCCCCACTCCCATTATGCCCTATGGGGCAAAAATGGGAATGGGGAAGGGTAAATGGGGATTGGGGACTTACCGCCCCGCCAACCTCGGAATGGGGCGGTAAGTCCGCCAACCACCATGGCGTAAATGTAGTTTACGCCATGGTGGTAAAGGTACGACCCAGGCGGTAACTTACCGCCTGGGTCGTAATGAGGCCCAATGACATATTGATACATTTTTAGAATTCAAAGAAAATCAAGCCAATTAAAATTAGGGCAGCAGCCACCACTGTGTGGCAGTATACATGCAAAAATCCCACAATACAGTTACTTCACACCCCTAACATAAAATACATAAACCTGTAATAGAAATGGACACAAAATCACTTTTCTTCAAAATAACAGATCGCACACAGGTTAAGCACTCCCCGTGTAACATTTCCACCAAACACCTGCTAACAAAATTCTTTGCGGATGGAAAGCAGTGGCAAGGAGTCAGTATGTAGAGGAAAAATCGAAATGCGAATTCAACCCACCACCCCAGGATGGGAGGCCAGATGAAAACCTTCAAAAGGAGCAAAGTGGCATACTCGGATTTTACTGCTTACTTCTATCTCAGTTTACAATTGCGGTAGGATAGCTATGACATGAAATTGTGCGGCTCCACTGAAGGGACAAGGAAGCGTACAGACTACGGAACAAGGCACCAAAGCAAGGTAGACACAGGAAAGATTTTGATTTTGAGAGGAAAACAATGCAGAAGAAAACACATGCGGCAGAATTGCAACTCCTATTTTACACAGGCTTTAAAATGACAAGCAGCTAAGAAAAGGGGCTTAGCTGTGAAAATTGGAAATCATTTTTTGGATGAGAAACAAAGGCACATATCAGTCAGGATTCTGTGGTTTATGTTGCACAATGACTGGTTCTTTTGTGGCTATATTTTAATGACTATATTATCAAAGAAAGACACTGTGCACACAGGGGTTAATTTTGAATTTTGACCAGCTCGCACTCCGTACCTCCTTATAGGGGAATTTATTAATTTATTTCAAACTGGTACTAAGGACTTACACAGATAACTGAAATAATTATAAAGGGAATACGCTAACAGATTTGAACTAACACAGATTCTTCTAAGGAAAGGTGAACAGATGATACTCACAATTTGGGATTTTGTATGGGTTTTGAATAGGATTTGAATAGGGTGCAAGGTTAAAAGAGCGGGAAATGCAGTTTTTGGTTACTGGGTGATATGATACTTACAAGATAAAGATGAGTTTGGGAATTTGGACAGCCAGCAAGGTCTCTGGACAGCAGGGCCAAGGATCTGGTCACTGAGACAGCGGGGTCAAGAGATCTGGTCACTCGGACAGCTGGATGGGATGCGGGACAGCTAGGCATGGTCTGGTCACTGTGGACAGCTGGGCTCTCCTGTTGAGATCAGCTGGGAAAGCTCTCGTCACTGGGCTCTCCTAGATGGGATTAGCTGCCTTTCCTCCTTTCTCCCTGGATTATTGGGTATGCCTGGATCTGGATGGGTGGTTCTGCCTACATTGAATCAGCTGCCTCTGGATCTGGTTTTTGAGTTTTTGAATCTCCTGTGTTTCTCTGTCTCCTCCTTAAATAGCCAAAGTGACATCATAGAATTTTACAATCTGGGGAAGGACTCTGGAGTTACTCCTATCCTATGATAGGCTAGGCTACTGGTATTCTCTCCTCCCCCCAAGCTGATTGGTTCAGGGGAAATGTCATCATTGTATGTGTGTGCATTTATGACTTCCTTTGTTTCCCCAATGTTACGTTTTACAAAAATAGGTTTATGGAGCAAAACTTCAAATCTATACTAGACCCCATCATAAGAAGCAGATATGCAGATTCCATATTTCACAGGGATTCGGACAGTCCGATTGCCAACTCTGTGCGAGGTAGCATAGCTTTTGGACACAATTTAGCATTTTTAGGAGAAGCATACTATTTAAAATTCTAAGATTAACTACACATATGCCCATTACTATTTCACATATTTACACCAAGTTTCATGCTGTGTCATTTATACTTCACCCGGAAATATATTTTTCCTGCCATTCCACTTCCCCAAGTGCTAGCAACATGCACTGGGTCTCATTTTGCTTGTTCAAAAATCACATGACATACTGGCATAATATCAAATTATTGCTTATTTAGGGTGCTGAAACAAATGTCTTAATGTACAATGTACTGTACAATTTAATGGGCTGAATTAGCCACTGTGCCACTGTGTGGGCGGTCCTGCCACCCCCACAACCAAATTGTCTTCCCCTGGGTCAGCCTGAACAAAGGGTTTCCATAACACTCTTTGAAGCCATGCAATTGGGGCTAGTAATGGGTGTAAAAGGAAATCACACCTCTGGTGAAATTCTAGTTCCCCTTGGGTCCTTTGTTCCTTTCTGTAGGGATGCCGGCCAGTCTGACGAGGCCGCAAACTTCCACACTTTGGTCCTTTCATATGTCCATGGGGGCTGGTTTACTTGTAGAGGTAATTATGTTCCCATGGGAGGCAGGGCACCTTTGAAGTAAATGCCTGGGCCAAAACTTGTTCTGCTAGTTTCAAAATGTGTTTTCTTTCTTTCAAGCCAAGTCTTTTTTTTTGAATAATTATCATGCACATTTTATAGCAACACCCCAACCCCATATATTCAATCCCATTTCTGTGTACGCACAGGCTGTAATTGTATTTCACTTTCAAACGACATTCTCCTGGTTTACAAAGCACCGTTTCACACGTGGGTTCATTTTTCTTTTTTTTTGTCAAGTTACAAATGTGGTTTCTGCCGCACACAGTTTCTTTTTGATGAACCTTCTGGAGCGCTTTTTCATTAGAATATAGGTTCATGGACATGAAGAGATGCTGCAAAGAGTTTCTTTGTAATTGACCCAAGACCAGAGAGAGAGCCGCGCTATTGTTTTCCTTTGCAGTGATTTGAGTGTGCTGGTCTATTTCAAAAGGAAATCATAGCCGTGTTGACTTGAGAACAGAATTCTTGCTCTGCATGTATTTTCTCAGTGAAAACAATGCCGTTCTGTACTGTATTGCCTTACTTCACGGCAATCAGATTAAATAGACAACAGAGTTGTGTTTAATGGAACAAAATTTTGTGGTATTTAAAATGAAAGGAGAAACAAATTGCAATACCCTCTTGAATGCAGGTAATTTTTATGTGCATGATTTGAAGCTATTATCGGGGGAGGCAGTGTACAAATCTCGCCACAATTGTGCCAAGGAGAACCCAACACAGCTTTTTTTGGGCGGATATTTTGAAATGTGGTTTTGTGGTGAAGGGGATTTCTGTTAGGGCTGATAAATGTACCCCATAGTTCTTGTTATTTGTTGTGCCCCCCTTTCATGTCCCCGTCTGTGCCTTCCTCCTGCCTTCCCTGTGAGACACCTAATCCCCTCTCCCCTGCCTAGGCTCCCTTCTCCCTAGCCACTCCCCTCTTTCCTCCCTGTACCCTATATGGTGCTCTCTGTCTCACCTATCTTTTCTAACTGCTTTACTATCGACTATTCTATCCCTCTCATTAAGTGTGTCAGGAAGAAGCTCAAAAGAAACATCCTGGTCTCCTACACAGGCCTCCCTATCACTGATACCTATACCAGTGCTTCCTCCAGACAGACCCTTACCAAAATACTCTTTGTTGTATCTCTCCAGGCCTATGGACCCCTATATGGTCGCTCTTCTCTCTCCTTTTTCCTCTTCTCCCATTAATGGTAGCACCCGGCCCCCTTCCACTCCTCTAAGACCATCATTAATGTCTACTTAAATGGCACTGTTTGGGTCCAGGACCCTCAGGCCAATCTCCCCCTCTTTGATAGATGCTTCCTACACCTTATAAACTTCCTTTCCTCTCCAGATATTCCTTTCTACCCCTCTCTGGCTCTTCTGCCACCTCCTTCCTCTGCCACCTCTTCGACACCCCTTTCTGCTTCTCTGGCCGCCCTGTTTTCTCTCTCCACGACCACCCCTCTGACACTCTCTTCTCCTGCTCTGACTACCCTGCCTTCTCTTCCTTCCTCCTCTGTCCATCCTCTGCAGGGTGTACCTCTGGCCTATACCCCTCCCCGGAAGTCCTTCAAATGTAGCAACCTGCTTCACATCGCTACTCTCAACTCTCGTTCAGCTGTCAAACACTCCTCTGACATCTGCTGTTTCCTGGAAGAGCTTGATCTGGATTTACACGGCCTCACAGAGATTTGCTTCACAGCCAGCTCTGTCACGAGTTTTGACACTCTCCTTCCTGATGGTTATAAGATCCTCTCCGAAAATAGAACCAACCATCCCAAGGGGGTGTGTAGCCTTGATTTTCACAGAGTGAATCCCTGCTTCTATCATTCCAATGCAGGACTACTCCTTTGAATGCCTGGTCTGCATTCCTCTATCTCTCATGGCCTCTCTCTCAATGTGGCCACTATCTACAGGCCACTTGGCCAGGTCGCCCTCTTCCTCCATTAGTGGGCTGACCTCTTCTCCTTGCTCATTGCCTTTATCTCTCAACTTGCCCTCCTCGGAGACTTGAACATCCAGCTGGATGCGACCAGCCCTTCTTCAGGACTCTTTTGCAACCTCTGAGATTCTCTCTCTCTCTATTCTTCCCTCTGGGCCGACTCACTCTGCGGGATACACACTTGATGTTCTGATCTCCTCAAACCTCCTCTTCTTTAACTCGCTCACCACTCCTCTCTCTTGGAGTGCTCACTTTCTCCTTTCTTGCCACCTCTCTCTCGCTCTTCCCCACAGGTCAAGCCAACTCCAGCACTGCCACCTATCTTCTTGGTCATCCGGCTGTTAGGCAGAAACCTGTGCAGTTCCCTTGGGGAACACTGCAAAAGATTTAAGACTACAGGTATAGCAGTAAACCCACTTGGTAGCAGTCTGCACCACTCAGATTTACCTGGTAGCTGTGGCTGAGCAGTCAGACTTCCCTCAAGAAGAGTTAGGCAGTATGCAAAGTATACACAATATGTACTCAGACACAATAGCAAACACTGACCAGAGCTTGGTTTCAAAAGTATATAGTTATTTATTTTTAAGAACACATAAGTTGAAAACACTCTAGCAAAGTATAGTAAAAAAAACACTTCAAACACAGTTATAATGAAAGCAGTTTCAACCCTTACTCCTATCTAGCCAACTCTAAGTTAACATCACATAATTAAAACAGAGGGGAGTGCTTAACGTTAGATGACACTCTAGTAGGTTCAAGGAAGGGATAAAAAAGAAACAGAAATGGGTTAAACACACCACTCTAAGGTCCAGAACACTTGCAATAGGCTCAAAGAAGCACAGGTGAGCAAAAGTCACTAGGCAGGGCCCACTCTTAGAGTAGCCGGAGCGAAAATGTGCCCAAGATCACACTGTTATTAGGGATTCAAAGTCTTGCAAAGAGTTAGAAAGAGTTTAGAGTGGTTTAGAAAGTTTAGCCAGGGTGTCCCAGGCACTCCCAGGGTCGAAAGCCGGGGGCTAAATCTACCCCGTACAGTCGGTAGCAAGGGAAGCCAGGCGGAACACGGTACCTTAAGCGGAAAGGATCCTCCAGCGGTGGCAGTTGTTCCAGGCAGTGGCAGCAAGGCTCGACGTCGGTCAGGGGAGAAGAAGTTCTCGCTGAAGAGCAGAAGAAGAAGGTCGTTGCACTGCCCGGGAAGAAACCAGCCGCGGAGTCCTCCGGTTAAAGGGTTGTACCGACTTTCGTGGTTGGGGTAAAAGTGGTGGGGTTCCGGTTGCCGGGGTGCTTGGCACTGGCAAGGCGGCCACGAGATACCTCGAGAAGCGAAAAGAAGGCGAAAACTGGTTGTCCCCACCAGTCAAGGGAAGGAGCCACTCCGTTAAGAGTTCTCCTCGGTCATCGGGAAAAGTGGTGAGACGGTTCAGCAGGGCTCCACCGGGTGGTGTCGTCGAAGCAGGTCGGCTCAGCTCTTCCCTCGTCGGATTCTTGGTCCTGTGGCGACTTCTGAAGTTCCAGTCCCCAAAGCCCTGCTTTTATGCAGCAAACCCCCATTCACCCAGCCTAGCTGTCACTCAAACATGCTAAGTGGTGAGCCGGCCGGCTCACCACTTGGGCCAATCAGGACGGAGTGCGACTTGAGTTACCAAGGTAACTCAGTCCAGGGTGCCTAAATCCCCCTCCACCCCTCCTAAGTACCCCAGACAGAGTGGCACCACTTTGGAGGGCTTCTGTGGAGAAGCCCGCCAAAAGTGGAACAAAGGGCTCCACTTTGGGTCAGAGTTACAGAGGCGAACGCCAACGCCATTTTAGAATCAAGTTTTGGCAAAAAGTCCCAACCGGAGTTATAATAATAAATATATAAACCGGCGGTATGTTTAAGGCTACCGTAAATAAATAATTAAAGGTGTTAGCCTAAAACAATGGGAAATCCCATAGGGAAATATTCGAGGTCGAATATAAAAAGTAGTTTCCACTGCCACCAGCCAAAACTCGATCAGGGGGGACGGAGACGTGCCCCCTCTACTAAAAGACCCTGGGGCAATCGAATTGCCCCAGCCAGTACGTCCACAATATGATGGTTTGTACTGGTTCTGTTCAGGATTCAAGACTAGCAAAGTCTTTGGTGACTTTACATGCCCTGGGAGACAGTAGTCAGTCCCAGGGTATGGAGTCTATGTTGGGGAGTCCCTAGGACACCCCTGGGTCATGGCACAGAGGGTGCTGTGTAACCCACATCACAAAAATACATGAGGCCCTATGGGGTAAAAGACCCCATAGCCCATTCAACACAAGGTTTAACCAAGAAAACACACTTCAACATGTCCAAGAGTGAGGGTAAAAGAGTCTCACTCTTGGCAGGAGAAAAAAAGAAACCCCAGAAATCCAGCAAAGCTGCTGGGGGACTCACTAGGTAGGGAAATTCAGCCCAAACAGAGAATTCTCCCTAACACTGGCCCATGAAGTGTGTGTCAGTTGAAGCTTTCACTGCTACCCTCCTCCTTCATCTTTGGCTGACTCACATCCTGACACAGCCCTCTCTAACCTTCATCTCTCAACCTCCAACACTCTGGATGTCCTGGCTACTGTCATGAGGATCTGCTTGAAGCCCAAATCCAAGTGCAACTCTTGGTACGATTCTGACCTTGCCACCCTTAAACGCAAGTGTAGGGTGGCAGAGAGGAAGTGGAGGGCATCAGGTACACCCTCTGACAAACTGGCATGCCACCTGCTTCAAAGGCAGTACACACTCTCTTTCCTCTCTAAGAAGAGAGCCTACATCCAAGCCTGCATCTCTGCGGAATCTAACAACTCGGACAAACGTTTCAAAATATGCAAGGTGCTGGCCAATTTTGCTGCAGTCTCTACATCTACTGTTCCCTCCCGGGCCCTCTGCACGGCCTTGGCATGGCCTTGGCCTCTCATTTCACCACTTTCATCTTCCAGCTTAATCTACATACTGAATCTGTTGGTTGCCTCCATGACCACCAGTGTGGCTTCAGAGCTGCCAGCATCGCAACTCGCAACTGCTCTCCTGAACACCTGTGACGACTTGCCCTCCAATCTTTACTCAAATCTCCCTTCTGTCCTCATTCTCCTCCATATATCCTCTGCTTTTGACACAGTCAACCATGCCATCCTGCTCATCGCCTGCGCGACAACCTTGGTATTACAGATCAGGCCCTGGCCTGGTTCACCTCCTTTTTCACCGAATGACCCTCGCAGGTCGAACTGCGGTCTTTCCTCTCTTCTATCTCTCTCTCTACTTGTGGTGTTCCCCAGGGGTCTAATCTCTCTCCCTGTCTCTTCAACTACTACCGGGCACAACTTTCCCACTGCATCGCAACATTCTGCTCCAATCGTCAATGTTATGCAGTTGACACTCAGCTCTCCCTCAGGCTCCCCTCAGCCACTTCTGCTTCTCTCATACCAGACTCTTTGGTGACATTTCAGGAATGGTGTACCACCAATGATATCTGCCTTAATGCCAGTAAGACAGAGATCCTCCTCATTGGGACACCCACTTCCTGCTTTCCTCCCTCTCTCTAGCCGCCCACTCTGGGCCCTCTTCCTGCTCCTTCCTGTGAGGCTAAGGTGTCATCTTCAACTCCGCTCCGTCTCTCCTCACATCTCTGATGTCTCTAAGAAGTCAAACTATCAGCTGCATCTCCCCAGAGATAGTCTTCCTTTTCTCACTTTCCCACAGAAGATCACTGTCTCCAGAGCTCTGGTCCTCTCTAGGCTGGACTATTGCAACAGCCTCATTCTAAATCTACCTGCCTCTACTCTTCGACATTTACAACTTATCCTGAACAGGGCTGAGAGATTGTCCTCGGCCTCAAGCCCAGGGATCGTATCTCTCCAGCTCTGAAATTTCTTCACTGGCTCCATGTGGCTGCAAGGATCAAGTTCAAGGTCTGCTGCATCGTCCACAAGACTTTCTGAGGACTGGAACCTCCAACTTTCTCTTCCAAAACATCTTCCTTCTTGAGCTCTCCGCTCATACACCTCCATCCCTCTGAGGGTAAGATGCTTCTCCGAGCAGAGAGTTGTGGGCAGATCTATCTCCTCAGCTGAGGCCTCCCTCTGGAACACCCTCCCTGCCTCTCTCAAACTTGAGCAGAACCACATCTGGTTGCGGAAGAAACACAAGACCTTCAATTTAGCTTCCGCTTTCTGTATTCCTTTCCCCTGCTGATGCACCTGACTGCTCTGCACACTGGTCATCCTCTGAACTCAGGCCCAGGCTCCTGCATGTCCAGCTGCCCTCACACTGCCTCCGGGCTCCCCTGCACTTAAGCGTATGTATCTGCAACCCTACCGTCCATTCTCTCTGCACTTATGAGCCACCCGATGGCTGCACTTGTCTGTCTACTGCACTTCCACCTTCCGCTCCCCCCTGGCACTTCTCCCCTTCCCTCTTCCCCACACTTGCGCAATCTGAATGACGCAAGCCCTAGTGAGATCATTATTTTGTACTCCCCTTGTTTCCCCATCGTTGTCTTGTCGTGCCTAGAAACACGTGTGTACAGGCGTGTTATAAATGCCACATCATATCATATTATATAAAGCCCCCTGAATGGGTACTTTTCGGACTGAAATGATTCCTGCCTACCATCAGAGAGGCACACTCCTTGGCTTGAGCCAACAACAGGCTCAGGTTTGGTCTACTTTGACAGGTTCTTTGTCTTGCATCTATGTTTGAGCACAGTACAGGCTCTGGTTGTGCTGCCCAGTTTATGGGTCTACAGCCTCACAAGGATCTGAGCTGTATCCCTCAGCAGGCTTGCATCAGTTCCTTTTCCTTCAAGATATTCTGGCCCTGGTCAGTACATGAGCAACAGCCACACGAGGCTCTTAGCAATGTGCCTAAATGGCTAGGCTGCACTGCTCAGCAAACAGCTTTCCCAACTTCTTCTCACCTTCACTTCACCTGCACCAGCTCTCCAAAATTTCGTCCGATCTCCTTCACTGCTTTTCTCCTTCTTCCTCAATAGTTTTAGCTACTCGGTGGTGCCAAAGTGCCACCTACAAGCAGAGACGTTTTTATTTGAGGGCAAAAGGGGCACTTGCCCCAGGCTGCCTGATTTAAGAAGTAAGTTTCCATTGTTCACCAGACTTGAATAGCACACGTCAGGTTAGTCTATGGCATGCTGCTGAGGCTCTAAACCTATTGCCTGTCTGTTTTGAGAAGAACATGCTGCCTTGATCAATTCTTCATGTAATGCTTTCTGTTTTCACAGTGGGACACAGAGTGTGTGTTCATTAAGGCACAACTCTGTAGCATTATTTCCTTCCTGTGAGAATTATGTTGATCATGTGCAATAGCCAAAGTTGGAATGCATATTGATAAATTGAGTGCCACAATGGTTCAGAAGTTAGCTCAGTGTGTTAAGCACTCATTGCAGAGAAATCTGTTCATATGCAGGATTAGAATAGTATATTCCAGCAATGCTGACTGAGCCTTTCCTACGTCTGAGGTTTATAAACCTGCCTGTATATGTACTTGGTTTTGCAGCATAACAGGGCTATTATCAGCAATGTACCTGCACCAGATAAGGATTGCTATAAAAACTAACATGTCATCCGTATGGAGAAGGTCTGGTGATTGGTTTGTTCAGATGGGGTGTTGTAAAACCTAGGCAATCACTTCCAACAATGAGCATTTACAGTTAGTACTAGAGGTGAATAAGTATTCGAATTCAAGACTGTGGAACCAAAGCGTTCATGCTTGTATCCTGGCTTTGCCAGCAGACATTGTTCCTGGTCAAATCATCTAATATCTCTTACATTACTGTGCTGTCTTTTGTGAGGTTTGCCTTCTCGCATGCTGGTGCCATTGTTTACTTGATGTTTCTTCTTATGTAGGCTATTTGAGTGGGAGGGGTGGTAGACAAAAGAGAGCGAACTAGATGTTACAGGCCTTAGGCAAGCATACTTTAGGTTCTGCTCGTTTGACACAAAAAACGGTTTGTTTTTTGTAAAAGTCAAAGGTTTTTCTGCACGTTTATATATGACAATTTGCTAAGTATTTAAAGCTTTAAAATAGAAAACAAAAAACCCAAATTAAATCTGTTACATCACATCGATTGGTTTGCTGGTACTTATATACTTCCTGTGATGATGCAGAGAATGGAGCTAGAATCATTCCCATTGTGCGTAACACCCTTCTGTAATGTTTTGTTTTAAAACATTGGGCCTCATTGCAATACCGGCAGCAGCTGTGCCTGTATAAGAGGCACGGCTGCCGCCAGTATAATTTTTTTTCCGGGATCCAGGAATGGGCAATTACTGTGTCATTACGGCCACGCCAGACCCGGAAATTGCCCTTTCCTGGGCACCGGAAACAAATGCTCCCCATTTCCATTAGAGCCCTATAGGGCTTAATGGGAATGGTGAGGCTGGATGCACCTGGCAGGCGGGAAGGCACCTGCGAGCAGAACTCATAGTTTGTTGGTCCAGTAAGAACCGTACCAGCAAGCTTACCTGTAACGTTGTTACCAGACCGGCAAACTTATAATGAGGCCCATTGTCATGTTGGGCAATGTAATTTGTGTACTTTCCAAGTCAATTTTATAAAATTAGATTCTTTTTGTTCATGGTAAGAACTGGAAAAGAAAGTTTTCAAATGCAGAACATGCAGAGGTGGAACACATTCTAGCTTCACCCCTTAACCAATGTGTGATCCTGGGCATCTCATTTAATCTGGTATTGCCTAGACTCTCAAAATTGCCAGTCCCTAAACCTTTCAAAATTGTCAGCCCTTTAGAGTCATTTCCTTCTCAGGCTATTCTCTTCACAAAAGCCTCACTGATGGTGTCACTGGTGTGTTTATTCCACTATAATAGTGAGCATTGATATATTGCACACCACAGGAACGTGTTCCTTGTATGTCCAATGGCAACACTATTTAAAAACCATGTCCCACTTCTAATCTCAGTCTGTCTGCAGACAGAGACCTTCCTGGTAGTTTCTAATCTGCATCCACTATCCATGCAATGGTATGTGTGTGGCTTTCTCCTTCCTTCCAATTGGTCTCGTCCATGCTTGAGCACTTTTGCATTCTGTGAGACAGTCAATGTGAGTTCTCTGTCTATTATGGGTTACTTGTAACTTTTACATACAGTCCTACAGGCTGGATACCTTTCTGGATGCTATTGATAAAAAGTATTACCTCAGATGATGTTAAAATTGGTGCATTGAAGTTGGGTTGGCTGGGTTATTCGGATGACCTCCTGCTGTAAGATTATGATCCAGGAGGTCTCCAACAGAAGCTAACCATGTTAGACAAATATGCATCTAACGGTCTAAAATTGTACCTAGGAAAAACGAAGGTGATTGCCTTCTTAGGCAAAAGTACACAAAGAACTCAAAAGAATCTGAGATGGAATATAGCAAAGCAAAATATTCAAATGGTTGATTCATACATATATTTGGGAGTCATCATTGATCATAAACTATCGTGGAAACCACATTGGGGTGAAACAAAAAGGAAATGTATGAATGCCACGATGGCACTAAGCCATTTTATGGGAAAACAAAGTGACTATTCACTGAACACGATATTGATGCTGTATGCAGCAAAAGCGGGCCCATGTATATTATATGGTGCAGAGACGTGGGGAAACAAGCTGAAGGTTGAGATATCTAGATTTGAAGGAACAATTAAAAAAATCTTGCTTAAACTACTCACATCTCTCTCCAATGAATATATACTGTTAGAATGTAATTTGATGTGTATGATGGACTTTCTGGAATAGAGAACTGTGATGTTATATACTAAGTTGTATGTGTTAGATAATGCAACAATGATTGTAGATTTAATGCAAATTATTTATACCGTCGAGAAAAGATCGCTGTTGAGTACCTTAATGCATCTTAGAAATACTTAGATGAAATGGGTCAAAGAAAATGAGCTAATTTGGTTGACATAAACGTTTGCTAGAACCAAGCATCTACTAAAAATTGCAATACATGAGGCGGGCAAAGAAAGAGATTTGATACAACTAGCAACTAAAGCAACTAAAACGAACAGTGGTACGTTTATTAAATACTGGATGAATCACACTGAAATACCTAGGTATCTTTATGCTTTCCCCAATAGGAATTCTATTAGGCACTATTTAGCTTTTAAATTCTACACAGCTGATACCTTAGAAATTTTGCAAACCAAATGTAATATCAGTCGAAGTAATAGATGGTACTAGAACAGAAGTAACCTTTCCGTAGACTGCTAGTGTTGGCCTTGAAATGCTACTTGTTTATCATTCTGATTAGAGCAAAGATGAAGAGGGTAAGGGGACTTAAAGGGAGTAAACATAACTATTTTGAAAGCTGCAACGCAGCATATCAACCCATAAGTTGTGATCATGACAAGTTGTGGGGGGTGACCAGATATTCTTGATCACTTTATTTCTTTGGTTTGGTGGAGGGGGCCCCAAAGATGTCTGTGCCTGGGGCCCGAAAAGTGCTTAAAATGGCACTGCCTACAAGCAACAACTATCGCATTTGAGTACCGATAGGAGGATGTGTGAAGGGATACGTAGCTTGTAGGTATTTGTTGGTTGTTAACCCACCAATGAGTGTCCATGGCCATGTTAATGCCAATAGCCATTGCCAAACACTACCTGCTCCTCCTGCCCAAAACACATTCATCTGACATCTCTTTGAGCTACCGTTATCAATCATTACTATCAAACTTGTTTTCTCCTCAGGGCCTGACAGTGCTATTTCAAAATCTGCCTTCAGAGACTTCATTTATTTATAAGCAGTATCTTGCATCTGATGTCCTGTTGAAAAAAAACATTGGCAAAGCCAGCACCTTTGGCTTCTGTATAGGTATTAACCAAGTATTTGCCAAGCACTTCTCAAATATGCCCAGGTACTCACACCATTTTCAAACTGTTGCCATCTTATGGCTAGGTTGTGCTATTATGGCTGTGTTTGGCAAACACCTACCCATGCTCAGACAAAAGGCTAAACTGTTGGCTTTGACAATGCTTGTTTTATATTGTCTTAGATCTCTAAAATGCCCAAATACAGCCTATGATTCATTACGCCTGTCTCCCGTTAGCTTTCTCCGATTCCCATGTTTACTATTTCCATAAATGGACTGATTTATGCAGACAGTGGGTTCAAAGCCAGCCACTCCATTTTGGAGTCATGTCATATCAGTCCATGGCTTCTCTCCTGTGTTCTCGGGAGCTTCATATGATATGATATGATATGGCATTTATAACGCACCTATACACAAGTGTTTCAAGGCTTCCGGTTGGATTGCGTCTATGTTTGCCCACCATGCACAGTTCTCGAGCTCCTAAAGTTTCCCCATTCTACAGCTGTGGGTGTACATAGAAAGAGGAACACAGGCAGGTTTGCTCACTTCTTAAAAGCTCCAAGGTTTCCCCTCAGTCCTAGATGGCACAAGACTTCTCTGTTATCATAAACAAATGAATGTGTGCTGCTACAGCTCTCAAGCTGGCCGTAGTATCCATGTACACTGTCATATGTACCTCCTGGTGGAGTAGAAACTCTCCAACTAAGGAACATGTGCAAAAGAGATTAGGGAAGGGAGAGAGTCTCTTCGGGATCCTCCCATTACTTCCGCTGCATTTCACATAATGATATGATATGATATGGTATTTGTAACGCGCCTATACACAGGTGTTTCAAGGCGCGACGAGGCAGGGAGGGGAGGAACAAGGGTAGACAAAACAAACGATCCTACTAGGCCAGGTGTCATTCAGATCGCGCAAGTGCAGGGGTGGGGGAGGGGGGAAAAGTGCAAGGGGAAGTGGGGGGGAGTGCAGTAAAGGTAAGTGGCGTAAGTAATAAATAAAAAAGGGCCAGCTAGTGGCAAGTGCAAGGTAAGTGCAGAGCAAGTGCTGGGGAAGGGGGGGGGCTGTAGGGATACAGAGACAGTCCCGTAGTGCAGAGGGGTTCCAGGGGATCAGTGACTGGGACCAGGACCGAAGGCAGTTTAGAGTGGTCCAGTTGCAGGATCAGTGCAGTTTAGTGAAGAATTAATTAGCTGTTCAGCAGGGGAGAGGGAGAGAGAAAGCAGAAGCAAAGAGGAAGGTTTTGAGGTGCTTCCGGAACCGGAGGTGGTTCTCCTCAAGTTTCAGGGAGGCAGGAAGGCTGTTCCAGAGGGAGGCCCCTGCCGCGGAGAGAGATAATGGAGAGATAATGGAGATTATGGCTTCCCTAAGCCCCCAGAGCTTCTTTGTTTCCACCTTTCTGTCCCAGACAGATGACTTTGACACATGTTCACTATTATTTTATTGCATCCTTTCAATATATATTTTCAGTTTCACATTGTTATCATTATGTCTTAGTTTGAATGCAAATACAATCTGTTAGCAGTCCTTGAATACCGTTTCGAAGGGCGGGCTTCTTTATCAGATGCTCGGTGGACAAAAAGCAGAACATAACAATAATTGTCTGGACTCCAAACTCTCAAACTCCTTACGATTGGCATTTCCGAGCTGGTCTTGAAATCTTGGTGTCTTTTTGTGGGTTGAAACCCTCAACGTTCTGAGTGGATAAATACTTGCACAATCTTTGCCTGACCTGTGTGTGTGTCTGTTCGAAATGTTCGGCATAGTTGGTGTAGACAATGTAAAAAGTATAAAATATACCGTAGTCAAATTGTTTTGGGGGGGGGGGGGGCATTTGTGGATATGTGTGTGGCTGTTCGAAATGTTCAGCATACTTCCAAACATGCTACAAACCTGAAATTCAGCGTGTGGGTAGGTTCCATGGTCTAGACAATGTCAACAGTATAAAACATACATTCTTCTAAAAATTCATTTTTATATGCGTTTTTGAAGCAGTCTGCAATATTTGATATGTGTGTGTGTCTGTTCAAAATGTTCAGCATACATACCAACATGCTGCACACCTGAAATTTGCCATGTGGTTAGGTTCCATGGTGTAGACAATGTAAACAGTATAAGATATAAATAGAGCTTTATATACAACCGCTAGTTGTATATAAACATAAAACACGCAATCAAATATGCTGATACCAGTGAGGTTGTGGCTGGCAGCAACTATGATGGCAAGCGAGATCTGGAACTCCTTTCTGTGGACCATCCGATCCCTCTCTCCCATACACGATAATCAGGGTAACTTGGTGGTGAGAGGCCAACAGAACTTAGAGGGGAGCTTCACGCCTTTGGATACAGCAAGGGTCCCCATGGTGCAGCCTGATGGCTTACACTGGTATCTGCTCGGGGCACTACCGCACAGGAGATGATGGTGGCCCTAAGCCCCCAGGCATCATGAGGATGGTAAAATACCCCAGCTGATACAGGACATTACCTGGACCCCTGCCCTACATGAGGAGACTGATTGGGAGTGAGCAGCGGGTGGTTCCTGGAATTGTGGAAGCCATAGCCCGGTGGAGCAATAAGCAGGCACGTGGTGATCAGCATGGTTGCCACATGTAATTTACTGGTGACCGCCAATGGTGTGATCAGCTTCCAATTATAGATACATTTTCTGGGTTTTAAAAAATGGAATTACTGGAATTTGGCAGATTGATTTTTCGACCATAGTGTGGCATCTGCCAATTCCAGGTAGACGCAAAGGGTGTGTGAAAAACCTCGAAAATCAAAGGGCACAATTTTGAGATATGAATACCGAAGGGGAAAAAAAATGTGGGTGTGTGTTTTTATAGGAAGCTTAGCTTTAGCATTCACACAGTTTGTAGACTTCACGTTTCTATATGAATTAAGCTTTACTTCCCACTGAGGTTCTGTCATTACCTTAATAAACACTGCCATTTGCTAGTTTTCAAGACTTATGTGTTGTAACCTTAATACTTTAAAAACTATGTTTTTCACTGTAAGACACAGCTAGCTAACTAGACAGATAGATGGATAGATAGATAGATAGATAGATAGATAGATAGATAGATAGATAGATAGATAGATAGATAGATAGATAGATAGATAGATAGATAGATAGATAGATAGATAGATAGATAGATATTCCTGCAGCAGAGGGCGAGACAGTATTATGATTTGTTTTCTTGGTGATGTCTACTTCGTCAACTGCATTGTGCACCAGAATCCAACTACTATACTTTTCTGCATTAGTCACCTTCAATTAGGGATATGGGCGCAGGATAGCGCGCTTTTCCAGGAAATTATTAAGTGCCAAAAATAGCCCTTTCCAAGTAGGTGCATGATTGCTTCTCATGCATGCTACACACACATATGACGTGCATTATTAAAAAGTTCTTATGTTTCACAAAATGGTCATGTTAGATATTTCCTTGTGTTAAGTCGTATGTCAATTTTGAAGATTGGCAATAGATGCCAATGAATGTTCGTGATACCAAAGCAGTTCAAATTCATTATACTGACCAGACTTTAATGGGGTGAATATATCTATAAATGCTGTGTATATTTGGGGGAAGTCACTAATAAGCTGATATTACTCTTGGTCTTTGCAATTAGTTTGCCGCCCGATTTTCCAATCAGGGTCCAGATAACAGAAACCTTGCAGCAGTGCAGGTGCACATATGCACGGTATAAGCACAAGGGAAAAGTTTGCCCTTGTGCACAAATCATTGGGGGCACATTAGAAAACGTGTGCACCATTGCACGTGCAATTTTGCATGGTGTTAGCACTTGGGCAAAATCGGCCCTAGTGCAAAAAACATATACCTTCAATCCATTTTGCCAGCAGGGCACACTTCGCCCAAGTGGTAATACCATCCCATAATAGCACATGGGCAAACTTTGCCCTGATGCAAAAATGCACTGAAAGAAGAGGTTTTCCCCAAGTGTAAACTTTGCCATAGTGCTAATACTGTCAAAATTGAATTTGCACAAGTGCAAAGTTTCTGAAATATGGATGGATATTGGCACATCCCAAATACACATCCCTATCATGGGTGTCCAGGCACAGAGCCCAGCATCCTCAAAATGCTCTAGAAAGTAGACGATGAGATGTTTCATTATGATTGGCTAGCCCTTTCCCTTAGTGTTTCTTTGCTCATTCACTACCTTGACACACCGATACTGTTGCGTTATCTGTACTAATTACATGTTCAGCAGAATCATCTATCAGTTCAATATTTGATTATTTTAATCTAGAATGTCTGAATATGAGTGTTTCCTGATTTTTTTGCCAAATGCAACTTTGCCAAATTCTTTTTTCCGATTGTACCACTTTTCTAACCTCGAAAGGTGGGGGGGAAACCCAGCACTCCTAGGCCCTCAACCCCACCTCCTTATATGTACCATACCCATACTTGCCATCTATAGTTTTGAGGTAGAAGAAAGTGGTAAACAAAAAGCAAAACAAGATTTGGCAAAATTGCATTCTGCAAAAGTGTGGAATACTGATTGCTCTGCTCGATGCATTAGTCGGAACTAAATGTAGAGCAGGCATGCTCTCAATCAGTCTCTCTGCAATGTGTCCTTAACTGAAAGCATTGTAGACTTGTTCACAAATGCAACTTTCCAGCTTGCATGGAAAGCACAAAGGTGAATGTCGAACCCCCTGTATTGCACGACACTGCAAGCATTCCACTCACCATCCACTGACCAGTCACCCCAGGCTTCAGAGTCATCTGCTGGTCAGGTACCTTTCACTGTACGTATAGATGCCTGAAAGCCACACGTGCCTCCAACCTAGCTCTCCACTGTATGCCCACTTTTGCAACCTAAAGTACATTAGAGGAGGTAGTCAGCTGGAAACAAAGGAAAGGCTATCTTCAAAGGCATAACTCCAGACCATATTATATTGATTTACGTGCTGCCAGACCAAACCAACCTGAAAGTTCTCAATTCAATTGATTTGACAATTGAACACAGTAGTACCATCAGGACATCAATATCCACCATGGTAAAATATTTGACATTGCTCCATGTATGTAACACAGGCTCATATTAGGTGAATATTACTATCAATGTTTCCCTTCTGCATTCTATCACATACTGTATTGCAATCCAAAGGGGCAGTCCAGCCCAAACTGTTAGGTCACATACTTTCTGCATGAGCGCACAAGCATTCCGAGACATGTTGCGGTCTGTTGTGCTATCATCAGTGAGGAGAAGCTCGGGTCTCAAGCCCAGCAGTCACGGGACCCACGTCTGGACATACCAGTCCCACTCGAGGTGACAAAGCCAAACAAAGAGATGATGGATGCAAGGTTTAGATTGATTCTGAAACCCCTGGAAATTACTCTGGGCAACCCTTACATGGTCTGCTCTCTATTACCTAACTGGGGTGGGGAGGCACCCACAGAAGAGGTTATTAAGCATCAGGATGGGTGAGTCGTATCAGGTCTTCTATAAGAGGTGGGTAGCTGTACAAAACTTTGCTAGAGAAATCAAATATCTTGTGTTTTTCTGAACATCAACATTCCTCGTTTCACTCTGCTGCACTGTACCTTTAGACACCCATGAAAGATAATTCACCAACTTCTTCATGAGGATGTTGAAAGAAGTATGTTCCAATTGACATCTGTTGTCCTCAATTCTGGGGATTGAAGTCACAAATATAGTAATATATTATGCTACGCATGCTCTGGGTTGAAAATTGGTGCACAGGAATACACTTATATAAAGGTATTTGGGAAAGCAAAATGGAGCGTTTAAGCAATGATAGTAATTTTGGACATCTGCATATTTTCTCTCTCTATCTAAATGTAATTACATGTTGGTGTGTCTAATGTGGGCGCCCTGTAAATGTCTTATTTGGAAATGTACAGTCATGCTGGTGGCGATTCTTATGTGATATTGACTGGTAAACATGTTGACATAAACAGCTTCTGCTGTAACAAACAGTCAAGGATTGAATTTATGTATGATAAAAAGGGCCAGGGCATGCGGCCCAGAAGAAGGACAGAAGTCCGAAATGCATAGGGCAAATGCATGTTCCCTTTTGCCTCCGACAGAGATACCGTATTCTTGGTGTCACAAAGCTAATTATAAAGAATACATGCTTGCAGAACTAAGCATCTTTGTATGATTGTTTTATTCTACCTGGTTCGAAGAAATTTGAAAAACAACAAACAAGAAGTAAAACAGATTGACCCTATTCGGGCTAGAGGGAGTGTGGTCCACACCGATGGCTCACAAGCCTTGGTCCTATCTCTGCACTGCAACATATGTGATACTTAACTGTGCTTTGGTGTGCAAACATACCTCTCTCTCCCTGGTGTGCAAGTGTTCCCTCTTAAGCATTTGCTGGTGTTGGTGTGCATACAGTGCTGTGCAGAAGGGACCTTTGATTCTTCTGTGTTCTTGTGTCACCTGCAATTAAAAATGTCCATGAAGATTAACTATTTGTAACCTGAGGATGGCAAAAAGTAACTTAACTTTGTGGGCAGTGTCTATGTGAGGTGTTTATGTACAGTGCAGGAATGGTCAATGTTGGGAAGTGTAGGCTTTCATATAACATTTGTGTGAACAGGGAAATGTAAAATGCTGTAGGGGTAGGTGATCCACAGCTCTCAAGATGCTTTGGTATACATCTCTGATCAGCTATACACTCTATAGTCAATGATGAGCGTAATATGTCAAACATCTGGATAGATGGTGGATGCCTACATCTGCTCTACCATTAACATTTAATGTCTACCTCTCTGGTGCTCTCTAATGTAGGACATCTATGCATGTGTACAGCTATGTTCAGTAATTTCATGCTTTGTTTAGGTAATTTTTCACAATCTTGTGTCACTATGGAAATGTCTCAGTGCACTGAAAGGGATTGTGTTGTAGGCAGGGAGAGGAGGAACTGTACTTTTTGCACTGTGCCTGTGTGAATGGTATGGGCCTGATTCATGGAAATGTGTGCAGAAATTCTGCAAGGGCTGTGCACGAGAAGGAGACTGCGCGAGCCTGCACACAGAATATAAAATGCGTGTCCCACTTATTCATGGAATTGTTCGTGCAAATTTTAACCTATTCACAAGTCGTGCTCGGAACGCCCCCGACACGCCAACATGCAACTGCCAGATCAGCTACTTTTGAGCACTCCCCCGGGCGCGTATGCATGCATCCTTCAAACAGTCAGTGGCATCCCCCGCAAGAAGACTTGCATATCGGGGACCCTGCGCAGGCTCCCCATAACTGTTCCCAGCACCCCAACAACCTGTGTATGAACAATCGTAATTCAGTCTAAACTTGGAAAATTGGCATGCGTTGCTCTGTAAACCGTTCCTGCACCCAGCTGCAGTGCTTATGCGCAGCCCTAAATTACATCGGAATCCTGGTTGGGTACACGCAACACAAAATCCGACATGCAACCCCACCTCCATGCTGCATATCCTATGTGCAGGTGTACTTACGCCTGCCTTCAGGTGGCAGATCATCTGGAGGACTTGCATGGCCATTTCCCGCTGAGAGGTTGCACGATCGAATCCATGAATTGTGCCATGCAATAGTGGATGTGCGAAGGACTGCCTGCAGGCCGTCCCCCAGAAAATCCACTTTTTCACATGTTCTTCCCCATTTTTGGTGTTCTGCCCCTTCCCAGTCCTCTGCGCAAGCCATGTCCACGCTCTGCATGGAGTCTCAAGCAACACCCTCGACGACTCGCACAGACATGCTGAGCCAGCGTGAACGCAACAAAAGTCCAGGAAAAGTCCTGCACATTCTATTCCATGAATCGACAAAGGCAGATTTGTGTGCAGTTGCACGTGCAAGTACCCTATTTTCCACACAGATAATTCCATGAAAAGGACCCTATAAGTATGGTAAAGTAATGATGTTTTTGGTGTGCCCAGGTCTGTTACCTATGTTCTGTTTTGTGAATAGGGAGCATCATTAGAAAATTGAGTGTGGGTTATTGGTCCTGTGCATGAAGAGTTTCTATGCCAAGGATACCCATAATCTGTGCACAATTATGGATTACTCAAAAGATTACTCTGCAGGATAATTCTCGGAAAGCTAAATTGTTCATGTGTTCAGCACTTCTCCTGAGTCATGGGACCTTAAACCAAACAAATCGGACTGGTTACAGGTCAGACATTATTTGATGTAGGTTCACAAACCCATGAACAAGGGTGAGCTGTTGGATGGAATCGCAAAGGTTTGATGAGAGGTACTTCCCAAGGATATTTGTTGTAAGACAGTTGAACGGAATGAGGCTACATTGAACACATTACTCTGGATCCCCTTAAATGTATTTGAAATGTGAACATTCACTTTTTATAAAATGATTAGCCAAATATAAGATAGATGATGAATAAATAAACCATTATACGTTTTCAGAATTGGGTAAAGAGGTCCCATGATGTTAATTGGAACCAGCCACATTGCTGTGTAAGCCAAGCACTATTATCAGCTGCTCAGTTAACCAATAATATCATAAACACTGTATAAAACTTCCCTGACAGTTATGGAATAATGAAACAGCTTTTTATATTTATAAGGTATGCTATGCCATTCTGCATACAATGCAGAATTATTATGGCTGCTTAAAGGAAAGCGTGTGCCTCTCCATGCTTCGAGTGCAACTCCCAACAAAAATGTGTATGTATTTATTGTTAATGTATGCAGCAGCCACCCCAATACAGAATGACTTTGCTGTGCTCGAAGAAGGAGGGTTTGAGGAAAAGACAAATGAGGCAGGGAGTCAATCAACTCATCATTCACAAGTCTTGGTACATCCAGATCAGAGTAAGAGCTGGAGCTGGTGGGGCAAAGGAAAAAGTGCAAGTGAAAATGATAAGGTAGGCAAGTACTGGAGATAGGCAGGAACATTACATGGGGATGGCATTACAGTTCTGTAGATTCTTCAGTAGTGACAACTAGTCATGGGAAAAGGGTCAATGGGGTGGATAAATGTGTTTGGAAAGGAATGTTTTTAGTGGTGGCTTGAAAATGATGAAGCCCTGTTCTTACTGTATTTCAGCAGGAAGAGAATTCCACAGGCTGGTGTGGCTCCCACTGATGGAGCGTTGAACCAGATGTTTTTTTTCCTAAAGGTCCAAGGTAATAGCTTTATGGACATCAAGGAGATTAAGGTTATTGGGGGTGCTATCTTTGAATTCAGGGAGCTACACACTAAGGAGCACAACTTTGGAGTGTTTTATGAATAAGACATTGATATTTGAAGATAAGTCTTTCTTCCGAAGGCACCTAATGTAGGACCTCTGGGCTGGTTTGATGCAGCCATACATTTTGAGACTTAGGGTGAGCTTAGCTGCTTTTTTCTGGATCATTTAAAGGGTGTAAATAAGATGTTTTGGAAGTCCAAAGTATAGGTAGTTGCAGTAGGATAACCTAGCTAAGACCATAGCACTCGTAACATCAACTTTGTGGTGCATATTCAGGAAAGGCAGGATCCATTTGAGTATTTGTAGGTGAAAATGACGCATTTTAGAGAGTCCATGGATGTGCCTGCTGCAGGAGAGTTTTCCATCAAAGTAGATTCTGAGGTAATATGTGTCCAGTGTGGGGGATAAGACCCATAGAGGAAGGCCAGACAAAGTAGAGTGCACAAGGAGTACACATGCCAAAGAAAATAAACTGTACTTTAGCTACAGTTAAGCAAAAGTGAATTATTGATGGTGCGGGTTTAGAGGGCAACAAAGCAATGAGATGAGTATTGCTGAAAGGGAGTGTGGTGTTCTGTAGCACTTGAAAAGGAGCAAGGCAAGGCAATGACAGAACCTTTGTGAAAACAAAATCAAAATATCGAGGCTGAGTACCCCAAAAGGAAATACACCGAACACGGGTTGCAAAGGAACATACAAAGTACTTTATTTTATACTGAATCCAGTTACAAAAACAGAGTAAAATCAGATAGCTATCGGCCCTCAGTGCAACACAACGAACTCCAGCGTGGTTCAATGTGTTCAGTGAGAGACGTTGTACATTAGAATGCATTCGCTTTTTATACACTTGGTGAGTGCGATGTCCAGCCCCACTTTGGGTTAATATTCCATTTAATACATCACCGATCTAGGGTTCGTGCCAAGTCTCAAACAACCGCATATAACTAGTTTGCCTTTAATACATGTATCAACAAGCCTATGCAATAACTGTGTATTCTAAGTTTTTCCATGCAGGCCTTCTCAAACATTAATACAATGTAGTTAAACAGATGTTCTAAGTTCAGTATTTAAATACATTGTTTCAACATATGCTCGTGGACTCGTTTCATTGCACGAGTAATCCTTTTACACACAGGTCAACGAAGGACAAGGTCTCAGTTCACAACCTCAACAAGTGGCCTGCAGGCAAGTTACACATTAGCTATGTACAGAGGTCAAGACGGCCATGTTGTATTCTGGAATGACTTCGTCCACCATTTTAACTCGCAGGGTGACTTCTACAAAGCGAATCCTAAAATGGCGGTTCGGCCTAAAATGGCAGCTTACATGGATTTAAGGTCAGGAAATTGCAACACGGATTTCTTTCGCAAGCGACTTTCGAGCAGCTTGGCGTAGGCCAATATTAATATATTTATTACAATAGGAGGCACGATATAGTTTCTCTTTTGACAAACCCTCCTTTTGGCCTATGCCAAGTGCTAAAAACTACTTTGGATCTCCTTGCAAACAACTCCATGCATCATCTTCCATGCACCCTGAATCACTATCGGAAATATCTATTGCCATTAGGTCATTTGCTAAAATATCCTTCAACACATATTCTTTGGAAGTCTTATCTGGGGCATACAATTTATGTCCTATCAAACCTATTGCTTGTGCGCAACATCCCCCTAGCATCGAACACATACCAGGTAGACACTGAATACAGCAACAAAGAAACAACAGGATTCCCAAAATAATTAGTAAGACCGAAAGTACCTTCCAACCCCAAGATCGCAATAAGTCCCAGAACCAAGCGCTTAGATCCCAGTTTCCCTCGGGAACATGCACTTCGGAACGAAGGACGTACAGATTCTGTATTGCCTTGAAGATAGTTGGGTTGGAATCTGGTTCGAAAACACAGCAAGCGGACCCCACTAATTTTCACACTCCACCACGCTCAGCTAGAATGACATCTAATGCCATTCGGTTTTGAAGTGCTACTAATCTTATTGCCTTTTGTTCTAACGTAATATTATAGAGTATGTCCGTGGTCCGGTTGATGGTTCTCTCAAGTACTCTCGCTAGTTTTCTGATATCTTCTGAATTCGCTATCTGCCCCCAAAAATGGCACTACTGATTTAGCTATATCTCCCAAGATTTGTGCTGGGGTGTCACCATTGTCGTCCCGCCGTGGACGAGCCTTAGAAAATTCATTTGTCCTAGCTATAAACACCCCAGGTAACAGGATCCCTAAATAACAGGTTCACCTACATACAAAGGTCTGTTTTCCCCAGTCAAATTTGCAACGTTGGCACAACCTAGAAAATTTCCCATTGACTGAGTTCCATTCCTCTGTATGCAAAAAGAAACTGAATCGGTGCTATGGTTAACAGTGTAAGAGTAAGGCATGGCATCCTTATTGCCTATTGGAGCCATCTTAAAGGATATCAAACATTGGAAAGGATGAGACAGTTTATCAGAAGGCCTAATAGAAGCAACATTCGGTTTACTCCTATTTGCAAAAAGCTAGCATCCCAGGGCAGTCAAAACACGTTTCTCAAAACTATTCAAATTAGTGCCATCAAAGTTCCCTGAGATGCTATCATTCCACCTACCAAAGAACAGTGCTCTAAGAGAGGCATAGCAAGCAGTTGTCAAAGGTAAAGGATGAATATACCAACCTAGCCCCTTATCCCCGTGTTGCGGTAAATGTGAGCAGACCCAACAGTTAGATTTATTAAAAATGGCATGTGTAGCATTCATGATAAGCAGTAAAGTGTTATTGTGGTACCTTTTTCTGTGCTGAGAATCCCTAGGGGATAAGGTATGCAAATGCTCAAAGGGAGTACGAACAATGTGTGCACTTTTAGCAGGCATCAAAAGTTCTAAAGAGTGAGTTTCCTCGAGGTACCACAATCATAAGGCAGCGACTATTAAAAAAACAAATATCATAATACGTATACTGCAATACATTTTCGGGGCCCAGGCATTTTGTCCATTGTCCCGGTTGGCCACCCCCTTATTTACAAGTTCCATATGAGCGGTAGCGGTGGCGGGCATCGTAGTCTTCAAACGGACACTCCAAAGTTTGTTGCTGGCGACCTCCCGGTCGAGCGACTTCGTAGTCCTTCCACAACCCTAGCCAACAGAATCCCCTTTCTCAAATTTGGGCAAAAAGCAAGCCCTCGATTACTCTTTTCCTTCTCCAAATGCACAGCCGAACCGTGCCGTAAGTCTATCAGATGCACAGCAAAACCGTGCCGTGAGTCTATCTTCGTGGTCATAGATTATATATCGTACTTTTCCTGTTACCGATTCATCCGGAAACAATATGTCATCACTTTCTGCTGGAAGCAACGTGTCGGAGGCAACTGAAGGGGCTGAATTCGAAACAGCAGTTTCCGGGTGCAAAATTTGCGGAGAGTGCGGAGACAAAATGGCAGCTTCTCCAAGCCTCCCGGACTCAGAGAGATTCTCCGACACACTCTCAGTGCTGCTTACTGCTTTGGGATCATTGGTTTCAGTGTCAGCGAGGGGTTCTGTTTCTTCTGTAACGCGCGGCACAGGGTGAGGAAGTTTCTAGATGTGGGACGCGTGGATCCAGTTCTTTCGCCCAGCGACCCACACCACTGTCTGGGTGACCAACAGGACTTGGAATGGGCCACGCCAGCGAGGCACGAGGCAAGAGGTGCGCTCAAAAGCTTTGACGAGCACCCAACTCCCAGACCGTATGCCGTAGCCCGGACCCTCGTATCGCACAGGTAAAGCTTCTCGTACCTGGTGATAAATCAAATACAGGTTTTTAGTCAATTGGCTACAATAATCTGAAAGTAGTACATTTTCAACATTTCTTAACGAGTTACATTTTGGAAGGTTCCAAATATTGGCAGGTCTCCCCATTACCACCTCAAATGGAGAGAGCCCAGTCTTAGTTTGAGGGGTTGTGCGCATAGATAACAACATGATCGTTAAGGCGTCCGGCCATTTTAGTTTGGTGCAGGAACACGTCTTAGCGAGCTTGTTCTTGATGATACCGTTGTGTCTTTCTACTAGTCCGGCGCTCTGAGCATGTCTGGCCAAATGGAACCGATTGTCAATTCGTAATGCTGTACATATCTGTAGAATTACAGCAGCGACAAAATGTGGACCATTGTCCGACCAGATAACTCTTGGCAAACCGAACCGCAGGAAGTATTCTTTTAACATGATTTTTGCAGTAGTCATAGCTGTAGCATTTTTAACAGGGAAAGCCTCAACCCATTTACTAAAAGCACAGATAACCACCAGTACATATTTCTTATTATCGCATTGTTCCATTTCAATGAAATCAAAGTGGATCACTTCAAAGGGGACAGAGGGTGGCCCAAAACTACCCCTTGGAGTTACTGTCCCCTTTCTCACATTGTGTTGCAGGCAAATCATGCACTCCCGGACGTAGCGCTGGGCAATTTTCAAAATGTTGTCATTTACCCAAACCTTCGCTAACATTTTTGTCATTTTCTGGGCACATAGATGCATAGGACCATGGGCCATGATGACCTTTGTTAAATGACTCCAATCAAGCAATCCCACTAAGTCAGTGCCTGGTCTGGGATGCCCAAGGGAAGCCCTTATTTATATATTTTTATGTCCAGTTCGTGTACTCTGGGTGACAACACTTATATAACACCCCTCTCTTAGAATCCCCCTGACCCACTGAGCCAAGAAGTAAGTTTGTTTTGCAAATTTAAAATGTTTATTTGAGAATTAAACAATATATATATATATATATATATATTGCACTTTTATAATAAATTAATAATTGATATCACACTTGTGAATATGAGCAGTAATCAGCAATAGGTAATCCTACAATAGCACAGTTCTGGTGACTTATGACTAGGAACAGGAGAGTAAGGTATCAGAGAATGCTTTATGGTTTCAAGGAGATGCAAAGATGAATAAAAGGCAGTACAGAAATAAACTTGATATGATTTCAGCAAAAAATAATGTGATCACTTTTTCTTTGACAATTCATTTCCCCCCTATGCAATGTAAGGAGATGTAAGTAACACACACAATTCTCAGGAATACACACACATGCAATACAAAGTTCCCATTCCCCCCAGCAAGCTTAGAGGTAAACAGGTATGATTTTAAACACAGGCACAATCCTTTTAAATAAGGTGGCAATGAAGTGAAAAATATACTGAAATTGCTTTTAATTCCCTAGAGGAGGTTCAGGGTGAGTGAGAGATACTTTAAATCAGTTCAGGCCAGCCCTATCAATGATTCAGGGGTGGTTATCAAGTTGAAAACAGAATTCCGTGATGGAAGCAAAAGACCATTGTTTTTACACATGGCTGGAATGAAGCAAAAGGTCAAATCGCGGCAATTTAGTCGCGTGCGTCGAGCGCAATTACGGAGAAAGTATAAGGAGTAGCAAGTCGGTTTAGAGCTTGTTGGAAAGCTTAGAATCTCAGCTTTAAAATAAAAGTTAAATCTCGCTTCTATCACAAACAGATGGGATACGGACGATTTTGTGGAGGTAGATTTTCAAAAATGAAATTTTAAAGTTTCAGAATGACAGATGACGGTTTTGCAGCTTTAAAGTCACAGAAGGACACACAATGCTATGGTGTAGTTCTAGATAGGTTAAAATAGTTTGAATTAGATTATTTTAAACTAAGAGATTGGTTTTGCACAGTTCTGGCTGAGTACTCACACTATATTTTGGACGGAATGCGACTTCGTCACGGATCGGGTCAGGATTAGCTGCGGTTCTCTCGCCACTGGGTACTGGTTCTGCGCACAGTGATCTGAGTCAGCTCTCAGCACTGCACAGCGTTCTGGTCTCCCTGGATCTCTGGTCTCTCTGGATCTCTGGTCTCTGGAGATTGATGGATTTGAAGTCTGGAGTCTCCCAGCAAAGCGTCCCGCAAGAAAGTGGAAAGTGAATCCCTACCTGTCCTGCACAGACTCCTTTTATGTGTTTAGAAAGTGGGTGGGTCGGCTCATTCTGCATGCCCAACCCTCTCAATTTACAATTGGCCAGTTCCTCCTCTCTCCCTTGATTGGGGGAACTGAGTTGTGAGTCAGGGTGATGCTGCCATTTACAATCTATTGAAGAAACGCCCCTTTGCTTTTGCTTTAGAATTCATTCTCATAACTAAACATATTTCCCAAATGCACAAGTGGTTGACACTACATGTACAGATTGCAGATGACTTAAGGTACATTCTGGCCCAACTCTGATCTTCCTGGGGGCTTGCATTCTAAAATGGCAACTTATTTTCCTTTTTAGTTGGTTTACCAATGTTAAATCTTTACCCAAAATTACACAAATGTACACCCCCCTTCTACAAATATTCCAGTAATTTACTAGTTCTCTAGCATAAGCACAGTGTCTGCAGTATTAATAATTAGCGGGGTTCAGTCCTAGGACACCGCACAAATTGGAGTTTGGTCTCAAATCGTGAGGGCCTTTTCCATTTTGTGGACCCCCAAATTGCACAATTCTGTGAGTTTAATACAAGATTTTATAAGCAATTTAATCAAACATGCATTTGCTGCAATATGAATTCACACTCCAGTCTGGCCCGCCCCTAGGAACTGGGAGAGTCAGGGATCACATGTCTCTCCTACCAGGCAGAGCTCTGTTTACAGTCAACACCCAAATCAGCATATCCTATTCAATGGAAAGAGTCTCTTGTGTCGGTTGAGGTCAGCAGGCCAGGGGGCCACTCTGCATTTGGTTAGCATGTCCATGTGAACTCCTGGCTTCTTGTGGGGAGTTCTGAGGTGAGAAGGTTTCCCAGCCTCTTGGACTGTTAATTCAGCCTGTCTTCTGTGAACAGCAGGTGTTTATGAATTTTGATTAACCAAAAGGCTTTGAAGTTTCCAGCTGGCTCAGGATCCTTTGGCAGCTCCTGAAGTACAGTTCTACTGTCAGAGTTTAGACCGCTAGCGCCGGTTTGTGGAAAATGCCGGTACTGCACCCATTTTTGGGATCTGTCTTGAATTAATGCATTTCAAAAAGGGGATTTTGCTTGATAGTATATGATCCTTGCTTAACATTGTTTTGATGGGAATCCTTACAGTATAATGGTGATGTGGAACCCCCCACAAGAAGGTTGAATCTTTAGAGTGGTCTTGTGCCCATGATTTTAGCAACTTTTTTGACATCAATTAAAAACGGATTTTGAACAAAGGGTCTCCTGTATTAGCTGTCTTGCAATGTTTAAAATTGACATTTTGAGCTTGGACTTCAGAGAAACAGAGGTGATTTCAAGGTGCTTTTGATCTAACAGGCACTGCTATTTTTCCTTTGGCACTGCCTTTCACCCCTGGCGCTTCCGGTCCATCACGCTTGCACTGGTGGGTGGCAGGTTAGGGGACCATTTTGCTGTGCGCAAAACTGCACGGTTCTCCAGGATTCTGGCGCAAATGTGGGCTTTTCCGCCCTCTTGGATTTCCAAAGCCCACAGCACAAATGTTGTAGCCTAATAACTTGAACGTGGGTCAAGACACCCAACAAGCCCCCCCGCCCGACTGCGCTTTGATTTCGAGTCGAGGGGGAGTTGGGTGCAAAGGATGTTTTGATCCACGCGCTGGTATGTCCGCATCCTCTTCTTCCAATTCCGCAGATGGCACAGTTCAGCATCTTTTCCTCCATCTGGTTGGATCGATCGGTTCTCCTCGCCTGTCCTGATGGGAATAGTGTGCGGTACCCTTGGCCCCTCAGATCTTTGCTCCCGGTCTCTAGGTCGTCTTCCGTGGTCAGTCTCCGGGTTTCATCTCTCCTAGGATGATAAAGCAAAGCGGCAATACACATTCCTAGACATTTTTCCACCACTATTAATGGTGTAGCGAACATATACATTTTATACATCCGGGTACATTTTTGCAGTGATATCTTAAAAAAACAAGAGATAACAGGAAACATTTTCATTCAAGAATCATAATTTTTTAGAGACTATATGTGGGATATTTTAACTGAATTACTCTGGAGCGGCCCCCTCTGGGATTCCAGAGGATTCCTCCAGTTGCTGCAGAGTGTGCCTGGGATGGCAACACTTTAGCTGATTTATATGTACCCACTTGTCTTCCCCTTCCGCCAGACTACCTTTGGCGATGCGGATCTTATAAGCTACTGGGGAGATCTTGTCTATAATTTCAGGCGGTCTCTTCCATGTAGGCAAACATTTTCGCTGTTTGGCCTGGTTCCTTTGGAAATTGTATAGGTAGACCTGGTCTCCCACATTATATTCCTTCCTGGTTGTCTTCGGGTCGTAATGGGTCTTCATGCTATCAGCTGATCTTTCTAGATTCCGCTGAGCATAGCAAAAGCATGTTGAAGGTGTTTCCTTAAATTCTCCACATACTCATGAGTTGTGGAGGCATTTATCAATGTCTGCTCTTGGGTCCTGTAGAGCAAATGCTGGGGAAGCACCATCTTGCGTCCAGTCATCAGCTCAAACGGTGACATTTTAGTTGCAGATGAAGGGGTAGATCTGATGGCCATTAAGACCAGAGGTAATCGGATATCCCAACTTGGCCCAGAATTTGCCACAAACTTTTTTAAGATGCTCACAATGGTTCGGTTACAGCGTTCTACTGCCCCAGAAGAAGCTGGTCGGTAAGCAATATGTAGCTTCCTTTTCATCCCCAGTATCTCCCACATCTTTGTCATTACCTCGCTGGTGAAATGGCTACCTCTGTCTGACTCAATCCTTTGAGGTAGACCAAAACGGGAAAAGATGTGGTTAATCATCAGGGCAGCTGCAGTTTCTGCCTTGCAGTTTGGGGCCGGGAGACATTCCACCCACTTGGTAAACAAGCATGTGACCATCATGTTTCCTCTAGACGAGCGAATCACAGGGCCTACGAAGTCGATTTGCAAATCCCCCTCTTTTGGAGAGGCGCACGGTGTGTGAGGGATGATGGCTGAAATTGTGCACACACAAGACACCCCTTCAAGTATTGGTCGAGGTCCTGCCCCATGTGTGGCCAGTAAGCAACCTCTCTTAAGATTTCCAGTGTTGTGTGAAACCCCCTATGACCGGTGGTGGCCGCATCATGGGCGTGACTTAACATCAGGCTTCGGAATGAGGTAGGAACCACCCACTGATCATGGCCAGCTTGGGATTTCCTTACCAACAAACCGTCTTGGATTCGGAACATTTTTGGACATTTCATCAACACTCTTAGGTCCTCTTTCCCAACGTAATCGATATCCGTCGGGGGAAAGTTCTCAGGGTCCTCAATGTGTTGGTAAAACTTCCCAATTATTGGATTCCCCTTCTGAGCCGTAATTAAATCAGCATCAGGGGTCTCCTTACTCCATTGTGCAGTTGAAAGATCATTGTGAGCATTTGTCTGGGACCTAGTGATAGCAGTGACCTGGATTTCCCCCAACAGGGACTCAATCTCTATTATATTCCCTTGGATGGCCCCGGTTTTGGCCAGCTGATCAGCTAAGTCATTTCCAGTTTTGTCTGGTCCCTCTACTTTGGAATTACACTTGATCTTTTTCCAGTAGATGGTCATCCCATTAGATGTGACCAGATCATCAATATTTTGGATTAACTTCCCATGTTTCAGGGGTTTGTTATTAGCACATAACATGCCTCTGGTTTTCCAATTAACCAGGTGCTCCACGAAACCGGTCCGTACATAATCCGAGTCTGTGATTATGACCAGTTCGTGGAGTTGATGTTGGACAGCAGTGAGGATGGCTTGATGCACAGCCATGAACTCTGCTACTTGACTACTTCGGGGACCGATTTGGTACCTAGCGGAGGGTTCTGGAGACTCATTCACCCACGCATTCCCTATGCCGGCCACCAGTTCTTTCTCCCCATTGTTTTCAACAGGGTAAGAACATCCATCCACATAGACAGTGGGCATTGCCTCACACTTGTCTTCTTCAAAGACCTTGTGTGGGGAATTAAGGTATGCCTCCATGTTGTCCTTGATTTTTAGACTTTCGTCCTCGAGACAGTTTTCTCTGGCACAATCATGCAAGTCAGCCAGAACTTGCGCGAGGGGACTCTTCTTGTTTTGGCCATATCTGACCTCCACAGGAAAGCCTTGCATTGACAGAATCCAGGAAGTAATTCGGGAATTACTCACATTTCTGGCCCGGATTCTGTCACTTTGGAGATATTGCAGAGGCTGGTGTGGAGTCTCCACTATGATGTGTTCCCCCTGGATGAACGGGTGGTAATTCTTCAATGCCCACACCGTTGCCAGGAGTGCCTTCTCACAATCGTTGAATTTTTTCTCCACAGAGGATAAAGTTTTGCTCGCATATGAGATTACTTTATTGGCCTTGTCATGCTTTTGGTATAATACTGCCGTCAAACACATATTAAGAACCCTGTCTCCAGGAAAAACTCCTTGTTTCTGACAAGGTAAGCTAGGCAAGGTGCTTGTGAGAGGCTTCTTTTGAGTTGTTTTACTGCCTCGGATTGTTCTGGACCCCATTCCCACTTGACCCCCCCTTCAAGAGATGAATCAGGGGTCTGGTGATCTCTGCGTAGCCCTCAATGAACTTTCTGCTGTAATTAGTCAGTCCAAGGAGGCTCCTTAGTTCCCGCAGAGTTGTGGGATCCTTTAGTTTCTGGAGTACTTCCACTCTCTTTTCCTGGGGATAGAGACCCTGAGGAGTAATCTCATGCCCCAAGAAATTAACACGTGTTCTAAACCACGGTGCTTTTTGGAAGGAAAGTTTTGCTCCGGCGGCCCTCAACTGGGTCAGGACATAACATATCTACGCTATGTGTTCCTCAACAGTTGAGCTTTTGATGAGGACATCATCTACATAAGCCAGGTTACCCCTCGCACCCAGGTCGGGCATGGCCTTATGTAGGAAAATGTTGAATTCATTGCCGGAGTTGAGGTATCCGAAGGGAGTCCGGGTCCATGTGTACTGCTGGCCCCCAAAGGTAAAAGCCAGTTTATATTGGTCCTCCCTACTGACAGGCACGGTCCAGTATCCTTTGGTCAGGTCTATTGCTGTGAATACCTGTGACCCCTGAATCTGGGCCAGCCCTTGGTCAATGTAGGGCAGAGGCCATCTGGAAGTATGGACCCGTTTGTTGAGCTCCCTAAGGTCGGCGCAGAGTCTCCACTGGCCGTTTGGCTTCAATATTCCCAGCACCGGATTATTGAAGGTGCTGTGTACTGGACGGATTATTCCCTGGGACTCAAGGTTCTTAATTATTTCAGTAAGGGACTCTATTGATGCGAGAGGCAAGCGATATTGCTTCACAAACACTGGAGTCATGCCAGGGTCCGTGGGAATTGTTGTTGTGTGGATGTCGGTGCGACCACAGTCATATGAGTCTACCGCAAAGAGATCTTGGAAATCCAAGAAAACTTGTTTCAACTTTTGCTTCTGTTCCAGAGTCACACAGGCATCAGCTAGGTTGACTCTCTATTCCACCATTTGCCTGAAGCCTGGAAAGACTTCTGGTTTTGCTATCTCAGCGGCCTCCTCCATCTGGGTGGAGAAGTCTCTGGTCAGAGTGCTGATTTGGACCGAAAGGCTTAAGGTGGGAAACGCAGCCCTCATGGACCTGGAAAATCACCTCATCCACTCTGAAGTCACAAGTCACATCTTCCTTACCATAAGGGCAAGAAGTGTACACCAGGAAGTTCCCCCATGCCCGGTAAAGATCCTGTCTGGTGTTGTATTGTCATCACTGTCACTGTCAAAACAGTCCTTGGGGATTGGTCCTAACAGTTCATTTCCTAAATCAATGGAGAAATGTCAGTCATCAACCGCCATTCCAATAATGGTGCCTGCGGCTAGAGTAATACTCTTTAAGTCGCTGTTATCCACCTCTATTGGAATGGTGTCATGTTCTATGTTGACTAATGGTGTTGGGTTTACCCCTAACCCTTGCTTTTGGAGGAAAGCATTTAGATGAATATAAGCATCAGGGTTTTTCAATTTTTGTCCTCTTTTAACTTTCACTTCCAGGGAGAATTGTCGCGTCCTTTCTGGGATGGTGACTTCCTCCTTAATCGGAATTTCAACTGCATAAGGTAGCAATTGAGCTGACCTAAATGCTTTTTCTGGATCATCAAAGCCCATGGGATTATCCGCTAATCGGGACCAAGCTTTGAAGTTTATTAGGTCCAAACTAATGGCAAAGCGATTGAGAATGTCACTGCCCAAGTAAAAGGCGGCAGTGACGTCTCGCACAACCCAACAATTATGGACTATGCTCTTGTTGCCAATGGAGATTTTGAGCATACACCTGCGTGGCAGGAGATGTTTGGAATTAGGTGCTTCCAGGTCCATTTCCCATTTGTCTATCAGTTTGAATTCGGGAATGGCTGGATCTTTTGGGAGTTGGCGGAACATGGCTTCGCTGATGAAGCTCTTACTGTTGTTCACACACACTCGGGCGAGAACAGAGTCCTTCCCATCATTTAACTGAACAGGGATGAACAACTGCTCTCCAATTTGCTGAATATCAGCCAGGCTCTGAGTTGATTTCACATCTTTCTGGACTATCTGAGTGGGAATGTCTGATTGTGGATTAGTAAAGAATTTCAGAGTATTTCCTTCCAGTGTGGAATACCACCTTAAACTGGAAGGAAGGTTGATTTTCAGAAATAGAGAGGACCCCCCCATCACCAGTCTGTTGTCCTACTGCTATTACTGTCACATCTGGAATTTGGTTGTTCTGGAATTGAAATTCTACTTGGTCAGATTTTTGTTCAACCATGTGGCAGGTGCCGTTTAAACTAACATGGTTGACACTCTGCTTTAATTTTATTGGTCGGCTAGCCTGGGTCCAGAGGACGTTGTTTACACAATCTATTACGAGTGACAACCTTCTCAAGAGGTCATTCCCTAGTAAACAAGGGGTGCCCTCTGGAGTCACTACTATGACCGGGTGTTTCACCTTGTGTCGCTCAATTTTGATGTCCAAATCTGCAGTCCCCTCGACAGGAATTTCCTTCCCGTCAAAGTTCTGGAGTTGTCCAGGAAGAGAGGTGAGAGGAATACAGTAATTCTCCCCCTTCCTGCATTTAGTTCATCAAAGGCCCTTTTGGACAGAAGGGTAGCTTGGGATCCAGTGTCCACCAGTGCCAAAATTGTACCCTGCCCCTGTACTTGTACCGGGGCATAGTATCTTCCCTCCTTCTCCTCAAGGGAGCACAGATAATGCACATTTTTGGACAACTGGTGGGCTAATTTTCTGGTTTTGGACATTGCGAGAGAGGAGATTTGGGCAGAATTATGTGGAGAGTCATGGGAATCTGCAAGAAAAAGTTGGCAACTTGAAATAGTTTCGGGCTCCCCTGGTTCCGGTTCTGGGCCGCCCCCCCCCCTTTTTGGAGGCAGTCACCAGGATGGGTTTGAACCAGGGGTTTTCAGTCTTGTTGGTTCTGGGATAGGATGATGGGCGGCGACAGCTCAATCCCCACATCTACCCAGTCTAGGTTGGAATCGCTTGGGACCCATTTTTCCTTGGGAGGAGTTCCCCCATCTCTGAAGGAGAAGATCCTTTTCCCAGGGTCCTCTGAGGATCCCTCGCCCTCAAATTGGAAGACCTGTACCTCCTCCACAAAGTGGGTCTGTTTGGGTAATTTGTTTCTCCTACCCCCCCTCTGTTCCTTGGGTGGCATACTTTCAGGGGTAGGAGATTTTGTTTCCGGTTCCTGGGTTTCCAGGGGCTGTTTACAAATGGGGAAGGAAACTTCCTCCAAGGCTTTACACCCCCATTCCCCTTGTGCCTCCTCCCTGGGAACCGGTGGGTTATCAGGGTGCTGCCCCCGTCATTGTTCTGGAGCACCAGTTTGGGGCATTCTGCGGTGGCATGCTCATCTGAGGGTTCTGTTGTGCCCTCAGTATGTGACCCAGATCCCGTGCCATATTTTGGACCTGGCGCTCAAGTTGGGAAACCACCTCAGGCTGATACGGGGTTCTGTTTTCTCCCCTTGGCTGATCCCGGGAAGGGTAGCTATCCCTTCTCTGGTAGTGCCCCGGGTTGGGAAGATTTGTGTACCCCTCCACCCCTGGCCTCCCCTCTCCTGGATTAGGTTGTCTGGGCTCAGGGAGGTGGGGAAAGAAGGATGGATGATTTTGGGGCTGGAAGTTGGGTGGATACCTGGGGAACACGTTCTGTCCAGGATTTGGTGAATTTCTGCCCTCCTGGGGGAAGTGCGGAGGGAAGTTCCCTGGGTTGGGCGCTTGGATGGATCCCCCTTGGGCCGGAGGAGTCCACACATAACCCAGGATTGGACTGTTTCCCTTGTAGTGGGGACTTACATAGTCAGGAGAGTGAGGGACCCCATTTGTGGGACTACCTCCTCGACTCCCTGTCTGTGACTGGCCCGAGGGCCTTCTGGGCTGTGAATTGTTCGGTACAGGCAGGTTTTTAGGCCCCCCCATCTCCAAATCTAAAACAGGAGCAACCTTTACCTCTGCCACCTTGGCAGCAGCAGGGGTGCTGTTGGTTTTGGGGGTTTTGGGCTGATTCTTATTTTCCACCAGTTTCTGCAGCTCATATATGCGGGTGGCTTGCTCAATGACCCAGTCTAAAGATCTTTTCTCCTGAAAATCTCTCACGAGCTGGGTCATTATGTATTTGGGGAGAGCATGGAAAAATGTGTTGATGAATTCTCTGCTGTCCGTGCGCACCCTTCTGGTGGTCTTCGCAAAGGCACGCTTCAATTCTTGCACAAATTCTTGTGGGGCCTGATCCTCCCCACATTGCAAATTGTAGGCTGCCTTGCGAGCCTCTTGGGGATTTCTATGAACAGAAAAATGTTTCAAGATGGCCGGCCTCTATGTGGACCATCTGGAATGGTTTTGGTCCTCCAGCCCCGCAAAGAAACTGGAGTATTCTGGGGAGAATGTCCATTTGACATACTGAATGCGCCTACTGCTGTCCTTCAAATGGAAAGTCTCCATCATTTGCTCATAGAGCTCCAAGTGTTTCCAAACAGAATGCTTGGTGTTCTTGTGATAAGGGGTGATGACACTCCTTATTGCCTTGATCTGCTTTAAGGGGTCCTTAAGCAAGGCCCTTTTTGCCTTATTGGCCTTTTTGGTTCGGGTAACCCTGGTCCACTCATCCTCTGACTCAGAAGCACTGCTCCCAGAGGTGCCCGTCTGATTTTCCAGGCTCTCCCGGATTCTGCGAGCCTGGGAATGGCTGGCAGAATGTGGGGACCTGGTCTCATGTGTCCTGGGCCGCTCAGAGGAGTCTTCAGATCCCTCCTTGCTGCCAGGATTTGATGGGTACCCCCCCACTGACCTAACTGGACAGAGGTTTTTAGGATGCCCTTAGTGGGTCTACTTTCCTGGGGTTCCCCACTAAATTGCCCTGTGCTTAGGTGCCCATGCCCGGATGCCCGCCCATCCATTCCTGGGAGGTACTGGCCTATGAACCCCATACTTTTGGCCGGATAGTAATCTGCCCTCCCTGTGGCCCTGTGCTCACGTGCGCCAGGGGACATGGGGGTGGCAGAGTCCAAGGACTGGGAGAGATGAAGGCCTCTGGTACTAGGGCTCCTGAGGTTATGCTCAGGTGTTTCCCTTTCCCAGCCAACTTCATCTCTATTAGCCCCTGCTCCCTGTTGCAATGCAAGAGCCTGCGCTTTCAGTTCCTCAGTTAAGGCCTTACTAGACTCTATCAGGCTCTCCTGCATGGCTACCTGTTGCTGGAGCCTATCATTGTGCTGACAGAGAGCCTCATTCTCTCTCTGTGCATCCTGATTGGTCCTGGAATACTGGGCCAGTCTTTGCTGCAGGAGGGTTACCTCCTGAGTCCCATCCCTACTGGCCTGTTTCCTTCTTTCCAGAGCATCTTCCACCCTCCTGGTGTGCTCTAACAAGTTCTGATGAACTTTTTGGAGGTCACCCAGCCCCTGGAGGGCCAGGTGATTTTCTTCCATTTTCCTTTTTAAGTGGCAGTCTTCCTGGCCTAAGGTATTCCTTTCCTGAGTAAGAGCCTGCATCTGTGCCACCAGGTCGTCCCTCTGCCGTTGAAGGGCACCAGCTTTCTGGCGCTCTTCATCAAACTCTGCCTGGGTATCCAGGTCTTTCAAAATCATTTTATTGCTTTCCTCTTTCTCTCTGTCTAGTTGGATTTGCAGGGTGGCTACCTGCTCTGTGCATGCCCTTTTGAAATTGATCTGTTGCTCCAGCTTTTTCTGGCACTGCAGTAAGGAGTCCAAACTGTCTTGGTGCTCCTTCTGCAAAGCCAGAATTCTGGTATCCTGGTCAGCCTTTTCCTGTTGCAGGATATCCATATCCTCCTTTATTTTAATGATGTACTGTCTATTATCATTTTCTGACTCCTGGCTCCTGTGCAGCCTCTGCTCAGAAGAGTCCAGGTCAGATTGGGCCTTCTCTAATGCCATCAGTTGCCTATTTGCCAGATCTTGGCCTTCAGCACATTTGTCCTGTATGGCTCCCATAGGTAAATATAAATATGCCGCTACCCTGGCAATCTTGTTATGCTCATCCTTGGCCTTAGGGGCCATATATAGTTCACTCAGGGCCACATGTAAGGGACCCTGATCTCTCCATATATCTGACCCTGTTTCAGTCATCTGGCGTGCGATTGCCTGCAACCAGACCGCCTGGTCCTGATGAGCCCACTCACCTCTCACAAATAGCTTATGTAAGAGGTGTTCTCTGGCTATTTTGATATCTACCAAGGTCGTCATTCTGGAACTTGATTTCCTTCCTGATTTACAGAAGTTTGTATTTTATTTTGCAAAACAGACCGTTTCCTTAGAGCGTTCCTTTGAGGGGTGTTTTTACAGCGTAACACAGCGTGGTGATCTAACCGGATTTGTATCCTGTCAGCCGGCACACTGTATTAATCTGAACAAGTGATAGATCTAATCCAGAATCTCCCGGCTCAAGCCCCCACTTTGTTAATTGACTCCAATCAAGCAATCCCACTAAGTCAGTGCCTGGTCTGGGATGCCCAAGGGAAGCCCTTATTTATATAACACCCCTCTCTTAGAATCCCCCTGACCGCACTGAGCCAAAAAGTAAGTTTGTTTTGCAAATTTAAAAGGTTTATTTGAGAATTAAACAATATATATATATATATATATATATATATTGCACTTTTATAATAAATTAATAATTGATATCACACTTGTGAATATGAGCAGTAATCAGCAATAGGTAATCCTACAATAGCACAGTTCTGGTAACTTATGACTAGGAACAGGGGAATAAGGTATCAGAGAATGCTTTATGGTTTCAAGGAGATGCAAAGATGAATAAAAGGCAGTACAGAAATAAACTTGATATGATTTCAGCAAAAGATAATGTGATCATTTTTCCTTTGACAATTCACTCCCCCCTAAGCAATGTAAGGAGATGGAAGTAACACACACAATTCTCAGGAATACACACAAATGCAATACAAAGTTCCCGTTCCCCCCAGCAAGCTTAGAGGAAAACAGGTATGATTTTAAACACAGGCAAAATCCTTTTAAATGTGGTGGCAATGAAGTGAAAAATATACTCAAATTGATTTTAATTCCCTATAGGAGGTTCAGGGTGAGTGAGAGATACTTTAAATCAGTTCAGGCCAGCCCTATCAATGATTCAGGGATGGTTATCAAGTTGAAAACAGAATTCCGTGATGGAAGCAAAAGACCAATGTTTTTACACGTGGCTGGAATGAAGCAAAATGTCAAATCACTGCAATTTAGTCACGTGCGTCGAGCGAAATTACGGAGGAAGTATAAGGAGTAGCAAGTCGGTTTAGAGCTTGTTGGAAAGCTTAGAATCTCAGCTTTAAAATACAAGTTAAATCTCGCTTCTATCACAAACAGATGGGATACGGATGATTTTGTGGAGGTAGATTTTCAGAAATGAAATTTTAAAGTTTCAGAATGACAGATGACAGTTTTGCAGCTTTAAAGTCACAGAAGGACACACAAGGCTATGGTGTAGTTCTAGATAGGTTAAAATAGTTTGAATTAGATTATTTTAAACTAAGAGATTAGTTTTGCACAGTTCTGGCTGAGTACTCACACTATATTTTGGACAGGAATGACACTTTGTCACAGATCAGGTCAGGATTGGCTGCGGTTCTCTCGCCACTGGGTACTGGTTCTGCGCACAGCAATCTGGGTCAGCTCTCAGCACTGCACAGCGATCTGGTCTCTCTGGATCTCTGGTTTCTCTGGATCTCTGGTCTCTGGAGATTGATGGATTTGAAGTCTGGTGTCTCCCGGCAAAGCATCCCGCAAGAAAGTGGAAAGTGAATCCCTACCTGTCCTGCACAGTCTCCTTTTATGTGTTTAGAAAGTGGGTGGGTCGGCTCATTCTGCATGCCCAACCCTCTCAACTTATCATTGGCCAGTTCCTCCTCTCTCCCTTGATTGGGGGAACTGAGTTGTGAGTCAGGGTGATGCTGCCATTTACAATCTATTGAAGAAACGCCCCTTTGCTTTTGCTTTAGAATTCACTCTCATAACTAAACATATTTCCCAAATGCACAAGTGGTTGACATTAAATGTACAGATTGCAGATGACTTAAGGTACATTCTGACCCAACTCTGATCTTCCTGGGGACTTGCATTCAAAAATGGCAACTTATTTTCGTTTTTAGTTGTTTTACCAATGTTAAATCTTTACCAAAAATTACACAAATCTACACCCCCTTCAACACATATTCCAGTAATTTACTAGGTCTCTAGCATAAGCACAGTGTCTGCAGTATTAATAATTAGCGGGGTTTGGTCCTAGGACACCGCACAAATTGGAGTTTGGTCTCAAATCGTGAGGGCCTTTCCATTTTTGGACCCCCAAATTGCACATTTCTGTGAGGTTAATACAAGATTTTATAAGCAAATTAATCAAACATACATTTGCTGCAATATGAATTCACACTCCAGTCTGGCCCGCCCCTAGGAACTGGGAGAGTCAGGGATCACATGTCTCTCCTACCAGGCAGAGCCCTGTTTACAGTCAACACCCAAATCAGCATATCCTATTCAATGGAAAGAGTCTCATGTGTCGGCTGAGGTCAGCAGGCCAGGGGGCCACTCTGCATTTGGTTAGCATGTCCATGTGATCTCCTGGCTTCTTGTGGGGAGTTCTGAGGTGAGAAGGTTCCCCAACCTCTTGGACTGTTAATTGAATCAGCCTGTCTTCTGTGAACAGCATGTGTTTATGAATTTTAATTAACCAAAAGGCTTTGAAGTTTCCAGCTGGCTCAGGATCCTTTGGCAGCTCCTGAAGTACAGTTCTACTGTCAGAGTTTAGACCGTTAGTGCCGGTTTGTGGAAAATGCCGGTACTGCACCCATTTTTGGGATCTGTCTTAAATTCATGCATTTCAAAAAGGGGAGTATATGATCCTTGCTTAACATTGTTTTGATGGGAATCCTTACAGTAGAATGGTGATGTGGAACCGCCCACAAGAAGGTTGAATCTTTAGAGTGGTCTTGTGCCCATGATTTTAGCAACTTTTTTAACATCAATTAAAAACCGATTTTGAACAAAGGGTCTCCTGTAATAGCTGTCTTGCAATGTTTAAAATGGACATTTTGAGCTTGCACTTCAAAGAAACAGAGGTGATTTCAAGGCGCTTTTGATCTAACAGGCACTGCTATTTTTCCTTTGGCACCGCCTTTCACCCCTGGCGCTTCCGGTCCATCACGCTTGCACTGGTGGGTGGCAGGTTAGGGGACCATTTTGCTGTGAGCAAAACTGCACGGTTCTCCAGGATTCTGGCGCAAATGTGGGCTTTTCCACCCTCTTGGATTTCCTAAACCCACAGCACAAATGTTGTAGCCTAATAACTTGAACGTGGGTCAAGACACCCAACACCATCATCATGACATACGCATCAGGGAGTAGCCATTTCCCTTCTACTATGTCCACCCAACACCCGTCATCATCAAGTTTCCCTAAGCCTTCAGCCCACCTTTTGGATTCTTCTAACGTGGCATTAGCTTGGATATCCCGTACAGACCCAACACCCTCATCTATTGTATAAGCATCTGCACATTCCCTTGAAACATACATCTCCGTAAGGAGATTGGTAGCAGTTTGCCTAGCTATCAAATCAGCGAAAGCATTCCCTTTCCCTATATCATCTGTAATCTTTCGATGTGCTGCACATTTCATAACTGCTAACTGAGTAGGGAGCGCAAGCGCTGAGAGTAGTTGTACTATTAGGGTGCCATGTTGAATGTATGTGCCATGCGAAGTTAGGAACCCTCTCTCTGCCCAAAGTCTCCCAAAGTTGTGGACCACCCCAAAGGCATACTGACTATCAGTATATATATTTACTGCAAGCCCTTCGGAAAGTTCACAAGCTCGGGTCAATCCTATAATCTTTGCAGCCTGCGCAGAATTATGCGTGATTCTCTTAGTTTCCACAACTGTGCTCAATGTAGTGATCGCATAAGCAGCTGTGGATATACCATCCAGAAGTTTGAAGCAGGAGCCGTCACAAAACAGCTCTCCTTGCGGATTATCCAAAGGAGTATCTTTCAAATCAATTCTACCCTTTGTCTCATGTTCGGTCGTATACAAACAATCATGTGGCACTTCATCGCCGCAAGTAGTATCTTGCGGGAAAGGTAGGAGTTCAGCCAGATTAAGAACACAACACCTCTTAATTTGAATGTGAGGAGCAATTCATATCTTGTCAACCGTGCAGAAGTAAGGTGTTGCGTTTGAGTTTGGTTCAGTAGAACATCTACCGAGTGAGGCACCATCAGGGTTAGATCATGGCCTAGGACCTTTCCCTCACTCTGTTTCACAGACGCGGCAGCAGCAGCGACAGCTCGCAAACATCTTGACAAAGCGCATGCTACAGGATCAAGGGCGGAGGAAAAGTAACAGCACGGCCTATTCTTCCCTCCATGTTCCTGCATTAATACAGCCAAAGCACATCCATCACATTCATGCACAAACAACACAAAGGCCTTTTCATAGTTTGGTGTGCCCAAAACTGGTGCAGAGCATAATGCAGTTTTAAGCAAGTCAAACGACTGCTGGTGAACCGCGTTCCATGGCAATGGCAAAGAAATGCCCTTCTTCGTCAAAGCCAACATCGGTTTGATCACTAGTGAAAAATTCGGGATCCACAACCTACAGTAAGAAGCCATACCTATCAAGGCCCTAACTTCCTTCTGTGTATTTGGGACAGACCTACCGGAAATGTGTTTTATTCTTTCAGGTGTCAATCTTCTTCCCTCCTTTGACAGGAGATAGCCTAAATAGGCGACCTCCTGACAACAATATTGACATTTTTTAAGCGAAGCTTTGTGACCATGCTTAGCTAAATGGATAAGTAATAACACAGTGCCCTTACAGGCACTCTTACAGTCAGCAGCTAGAAGCAAATCATCAACGTACTGAAGCAAGGTACAGGTAGAGGGCAATTCAAGGTTATCAAGTTTTTCTTTCAAAGCCCTACTATAAATGCTAGGACTCTCTGTGTACCCTTGAGGTGCACGAGTAAATGTAAATGAGCGTCCCCCTAAGGTGAACGCGAACAAATATCTACTGTCCTTGTGTATAGGAATACTAAAGAATGCATTCTTTAAGTCCACAACACTAAAGTAAGTAGCTGTAGCTGGAATCATGGTTTGGATTGTCGTTACATCAGGCACAATTGGAAATTGTGGTGCCACAACTTTGTTAATGGCACGTAAATCAATTATGAAACGGAATGGAATTGCATTATCACCTTTCTTGTACACGGGTAAAATCGGACTGTTACACAAACTTCCTGAAATTTCTTCAATCACCCCATGATGCACAAAATCGGAAACAATGCATTTCAAAGCTCGCTCGCCCTCAACTGAAATCTTATACTGAGGAATGCGTGGTAGCTCAATTCCATGTTTCCAAACTATCTTGACAGGCTCAATCTGTAAAACACCGACATCATTGTCGTCGACAGCCCACAAGCTCTCTGGTACATTAAAGAATTCTCGAGGCAAAGGTCAAGTCAAGAATTGCGACGCAGAAAATTGCTGTGGTGAAATCGTCAAGCGCACTCCATCAGAAGAACAATAAATCACTGCATTTAATTCTATTAACGTATTCAACCCCAGCAAGTTCTCTCCGCAATCCGAAGTCAACAGAAATGGACAATGGTCCGTAAAGGGACCCAAAGAAATAGGTACCGGCATAGAAACCAGACAAACAACTGGTGTACCAGAAAACCCTACAGAAACATTGGTTTGCCCTGACAGTGGAATGTTTGGAACCCGTGAATGATCAATGGAACACTTCTGTGCTCCAGTGTCTATCAAAAACGGATGTTTCCTATTTCCCACCTCCATTTCAATGTAGGGACCTTTCTGATTGACGGGAATAGGTGTGGGTTCCAAACCCTGCTTCGGGCAATCCTAAGAAAACAGAATATCATCAAAAGGGAGCTCTTCAGATAAATATGCAGCGGAAGGATGATCAAATATGTTCCTGGTGTCCACACTCGGAGTCTGCGAAAAAGGTTGCTGAGGGCCCTGTGTAAACTGACCTCTACCATAGCCCCCTACACCCGGGCGACCTCTGGATCGCCTACCCATTTTACCAAATGCATTATTTGACCTTTGTTAAAGGACGGGGCATTGTGCTTGCCAATGACCCTCTCGACGACAATAAGCGCACTGGTTAATGTTCACAGGACCCAAGGGCACATTCACCTGTAGGACATACTGACCTCTAACCTGAGAACTACCCTCTCTGGGGCCCCTAACAATTTGCTGCAATAGCACTTTAGTTTTTAAATCGCCTTTCCGTTTTTCAATCCTATCCTTTTCATTCTTGACACGGTTCTCGTAGTACTGAGTCATGTGCAGTACTTCTGATTGTGATTTTGCCTGCCAAGCGCTCTCAGATAACATAATTTGTGACTGGATGTCAGGCAGCAATCCACGTACAAATTTGTCCACAAATAATCTTTTCCCAGACTCTGTGCCTAAGTCTTGTCCACTGAAATCCGAGAATACCTGTTCGAACCGATTAAAAAACTCAGTAGCACCCTCAGACTTTCCTTGGACACAGGCCGTAAACTTGTCCCAAATAATCCTCTTTTCGGGAATTATGGTTTTTAATTTAGCAATGATTCTGTCAGGCAAAGTTAATATCACCTGCGGCAATCTTTCGCCAGCTGGCCTTTCCCCATCGAGTCTAGTTATATTCACCCATGTATCTCCCAACCTGGGTACGTCGTCAATAGTTCTAACTTGTTTCCATAAATCTACGGGCAAGAGTATAGGCAACAACAAATCAATGTCACCTAGGGTGAACACTGAGGACTGCAAAATGGACTCTATCTCTTTATAGAACCCTGTCGGATTTTTCCTAATATCAGGAATAGATTGCATAATAGTATTCACTTCCTGTCTTGAGAACGGGACGTTAACGAACTGCGATACATAATGCGCAGGAATGTTCACAGTGACTATATTATGTGCAGGATCAGCCGCAATCTCAACCTTCGGGACAAATGTCGGAGGAACCTCCCTCATAGGCAACTGAGAAGTAAGTGACTCCGAACGCTTACTAAGCAACAGAGCCAAGTCGAGCGCTAAAGCAGTCGAAGAAGTGTCAAGTGAAAAAGCTCTCTTATAAATGCTCAATAACTCTGTGGGAAAACTAATCTTCCTTTCTACACACTCATCCTGTAGGTACTCTACCATTACCTGTATCACTTTCCTCTGCATTTCTAGCGTATATTGACTATATGTGTCATATACCTCAACTGGAGTTATCGATATGTCTGAAATCCATCTAATCACGTCTTTCTAACAAATTCGCATTTCCTCAGATATCGGTTTACGACACGGAAGGAACCGTTTCTGTACATACATATTTTCCTCTTCGTCATCCTCATTCTGTAACTTTTCTAACTCCTTTCTATACCCAAACAACCTCTCGACATGCTCATTTACCTTCTCCACAGTGTCTCTAGAAAGCGCTAGAGTATTTAGATTTAGATCCCTTAACCCTTGCGGAAGATCTGCATTATTTAATCTTCCCCACATTATACATAACTGAATCCCTAAACCTTCAATAAAAACATTTTTCTCAGGAAAATTATCCATCATTACAAAGTGTGGCAAAAACGCTAGCTTGATCATCCTTCTCCATACAATGCTTAGCCCATGCAATTAACTCACGTTTCTTCTCCGGTGGTACGGTATTGCGAGTGACAACCTTTGTTCTTGTACCTCGATCGATTACAAGCGGCTCAGGACCACTTGGAAGAGAGGGAGCAGGCATATTTGATGGAGATGCTATAACTGGTGCGATAAAAAGAGGTGCGGGAACTGGAGGAAGGGGAACATTAGGCGGAGCAAGAACAACGGGAACAACAACAGGTGGAGCAGGAATAACAGGAGGAAGAGGCAAAGCAGCAGGAAGAGGAAGATACGGAGGTGGCGCAGAGGCACCAGGCCTTCGTTCAATTAATATGTTGTCAATAAACTCATCAGAAATATGAAGATATTTAGAAGGATAGATTTTCTGAAAACCGAGTGAAAAAACCCTATCCATATTTTTAGTCGCCTTAGACTGTTTGTCCTGATCATATAACAATGCTTTTTCAGCGTTCGTTTTATGACGGCGTACATGTTTCTCTCTACTTTTTAGTTGTTGCAACGCTTCTTTTTTACAATTCTGCAAAACATCAAATGCTGCAGGTCTAGCTTTTTTCTTTAATAAAATTGACTGTAAATACTCAATACGAGGGATTGCAAAACTACCATTGATTGGCCACTGAAGTTCGGAGGCATGTCTGGTTTGTCTGTGCCAAATGTAATAAAATACTATACTTCCAATGCCATGCTTACAGTATATAGTACATGCCGGCGACCCCTCCTGTGGTGCGGGACGGCTAAATTCCAACGATTGTCTATCACTGCGGAATAATGCCCTAAAGCAGGTAGACAATTTCCCAGGCATATCTCAAATTCTTGGTGTTACCTGGTCAATAATTGTGTCTGCAGATACAATGCGCCAAAATTCAAATTGTCAGGGTTAAATTAATAATCGGGTCACGACTCACCTGACCAAACCTAAGGAGGTCCGATCAGATTTCTAAGAATCTTACCTAACTAATCTTACCTCGACAAGTGGACCCTCGTCAAGATGCCGTCTCGGACCACATGCTTATCGTCCAAGGATCTGGTTGTGCAGCGCTGCTGAGGTGTCACGTCTCGTTCAGGGGGCCCCTTATGTCACACCGTCCGATCCCGGTCTGATAGCGTGCGTCAACCTACAACAATCTGGCATCAATCTTGAGGGTCCCTATTCGGGTGCCAACTGTGAAAACAAAATCAAAATATCGAGGCTGAGTACCCCAAAAGGAAATACACCAAACACGGGTTACAAAGGAACATACAAAGTACTTTATTTTATACTGAATCCAGTTACAAAAACAGAGCAAAATCAGATAGCTACCGGCCCTCAGTACTACACAACGAATTCCAGCGTGGTTCAATGTGTTCAGTGAGAGACGTTGTACATTAGAATGCATTCGCTTTTTATACACTTGGTGAGTGCGATGTCCAGCCCCACTTTGGGTTAATATTCCATTTAATACATCACCGATCTAGGGTTCGTGCCAAGTCTCAAACAACCGCATATAACTAGTTTGCCTTTAATACATGTATCAACAAGCCTATGCAATAACTGTGTATTCTAAGTTTTTTCATGCAGGCCTTCTCAAACATTAATACAATGTAGTTAAACAGATGTTCTACGTTCAGTATTTGAATACATTGTTTCAACATATGTTCGAGGATTCGTTTCATTGCACGAGTAATCCTTTTGCACACAGATCAATGAAGGACAAGGTCTCAGTTCACAACCTCAACAAGTGGCCTGCAGGCAAGTTACACATTAGCTATGTACAGAGGTCAAGACGGCCTTGTTGTATTCTGGAATGACATTGTCCACCATTTTAACTCGCAGGGTGACTTCTACAAAGCAAATCCTAAAATGGCGGGTTTGGCCTAAAATGGCGGCTTACATGGATTTAAGGTCAGGACCTTGCAACACAGATTTCTTTCACAAGCGACTTTCGAGCAGCTTGGCGTAGGCCAATATTAATATATTTATTACAATAGGAGGCACGATATACTTTCTCTTTCGACACCTTGACAGACACCTGAGGTAGAAGTTAAGGTTTGAAGGTTTGGAACTCTGTGGGTGACCTCCGATCTCTGTGACCCAAAATAGAGCCACCTCTTAATAAGCGAGTGAACGTTTTTCCATAAAGCAGGTTTATTGTACAAATGGCCGGGAGAGGCTATATGAAGCCGTAGAGTAAAACTTACCTAACAAATCTCACATTATATACATTTTGCAACAGTTAACATGCTCCCACATAGATCGCTAGGAAGTCATCCCCCCAAACATGATTGGTCAACCCTATATAAAGAAATGTAATCCCCTTCAGTTCCCAAACTCTCAATGGATACATTTATTTAACCACCGTCCCCTTTGAACATACTCATGCATCATATAATATTTACAGCACGCCCTTTCTAGGGATCTTTCCGTAGTAGGTCATGACATCATCACAAGGTTACATATTCACAGAAATCCTAATACACTAAAAGTTCCATCTGTTTGGGGACCTCTAACCCCAGTCGTGATGGACATGACTTTACCAAGGATACTTCAACAATACGAGGTGGTAGAGAAACAAACAAGTTCCCTTTGAACTAACGATAATCATCTAATCTGCCCATAATTGCTGGTGTTCTCATTTCACGCTAATCTATATGACTAACATTTCAGCATGCAGGGCTTCTGACCACATCATGGTCATTCCTGAGAACCTGATCGAAAACCCATAAACAATTTGTTCACTCTCCCCTTAAGCACATGTTGCACCGGGTTTGTTATTATTTTTTTTTTATTTTTTTTTTATTTTTATACAGTTTATTACAAACTTTTCAAAAAAGAAAACAGAAAAGAAGAAGGAAACACCACGAAAAGGGCAAGTGAAAACGAATTACACAACAGTTTAACATCAATCAGTTTGTCTGTTAGATCGAATTCATATCACTCACACCAGTCATCAACTTTCAGTTTATACTTGATTTCAGTTAATTTCGGTGTTAACACAATTAATGTCTCAATCATTTCAAGTGTAGGCTAGTCTTTGTGCGGCCTCAAGGATGACTTTTATGATCAATAGTTGTGTTGATGTTTATCGTCAGTTATAGTGGTGGATCCATCGGACTGTAGGCGTGACATTATTTTTTTCAGAAAGAAAATCAGAGCAAATGTTAGATTGTTGTTTGAACCCTCAAAAATGGCAGACCACCATTATTCACTACACCAAGTAAACCATTTCTCAATTTCTGTTCCCAGTAGTGACATCCGTAGGTCCCGTAAAGAAGGGCAGAATAACACCAAATGTTTCATGTTTTCTTTTGCCGAGTTACAGAGTCTACATATGGTATTGTTACCTTCAGTTTTGTTTCTTATGTTTAGAATTTCTTTAGTTTCCAGTTGATTTAATCTAAATCTCAAGAAAACATCACGCATAGTTTTGTTTGGAAATTTAGTAAATAATTTGGCAACAGAATTGTATGCTTTGGCTTCAGGAGGAACCAACTGCATGCATTTGTGCAAAGCTCTTTGCTGTAATGTTTCAAGCCAATCCCATTGCCATCATGTTTTCTTTACTTTGTTTGGATTAGTCCATAAGGTTTCCTTTGTTGTATTTAAAGTTTGGATTATTTCCAGACATTTTTGCTCCCACATACCTTGGATCGATCCATCTTCTTTATCGTGAGAATTTATCAATATCTTGAACTTCGGTATGTTATCCATACCATGCACTTTCCTGTATAGGGATAGTGAGTTCCATATAATTTTAGCTGTTATACTTGTCAATCCAAGCTTGAATCTAATGCACGCCATTGGGGTTCCATTTGGCAAGTGGAGTATTTTTTTCTAGAACATGTATTCACATTCTTCCCAAACCCTGAATGAGCATCCGAACATGACCTCGGCTCCATGAATCAGAGCAGGCACCACCTTAATCTTGTAGAAATGAAGGTCTGGTTTTAGGCTAAATTTCCTGTATTTGTTGTTTATCATTGAGCCCTGTGAGGTAAGATGCTTATTTTTGGATTTAATTGCTTCTGCCATTGGGGCATCGTTGATGTTTGCGCTTATCATCACACCTAGATATCTTGTCTGGTTCACCCATTTCATGTTCTCACCACCAACTTTCAATTGGATTGTTTTTTCCGATCTTTTTTGGCCATGTAGGTTCTTCATGACCAAGATCTCAGTTTTTAGGATGTTAATTTTAAGACCATTTTTGTCGATGAATTCCTGCAAGGCGTTGAGTTTTGGTTGGAGTCCTATCGGGGTGATATCAGCGAGGACAATGTTGTCAGCGTATAGCATCCAATCAATCTTATTTCTATTAATTTTCGGGGAAATGAATTAAATTCTTTCAGTGCGTTGCTCACCTCTGATATGAAGAAGTTAAACAGGACAACACCAAGAGGGCAGCCCTGTTTCACACTTCGTTCAGTTGTTATGTATTTTGACAGGGTGCCATTACGATCCAGACACATTTTTATGTTGGTGCAGGAGTATAGTTCTTTTATAGTACTGATGAGGCCTTCGGTGCAGTTTCGCTCTCTCAGTTTTTTCCACAAGAGATTGCGATCTATGCCATCAAAAGCATGTGCTAGGTCCACAAATGCTAGATAGATGGGTTTCTTTTTTTTGATAGCCTCCATTTTGAGTAGGTTGATGATCAGTAAGTTCATATTACATCCAACAGCTTTTATAAACCAGTTTGTCTCACGTCGTAGCTTCCTGACTCCTTGATCCACGCTGTCAATTGGATTTGGAGCTGGGTCGCAAAGATCTTTCCGACTATGTCAAGTAACGCAATTGGTCTCTAGTTTCCAGGCTCGGACCGTGATCCTTTTTTAAAAATAGGAACAATTATGTCAGTTTTCCAGGAGGTTGGTATTTTTTTCTCACCAATTAAGACAGTAAAACAGTACTTCACAAAAGGCTGACCACTCATCTGGGTTCTGTTTAAGTATGTAATTTGTCAGCCCATTCCGGCCAGGGGCCCTCAAAGAGTTTGATCGTTTAATGGTGTCTGCGATATCTTCTTGTGTGATGTTGTGTCGTGGTTTTCTTTAGCATGTACACCCTGTTTTTTTAATAAATCGGTGTAATGCTCTATCCATTGAGTTTCACTAACCATGACGCTGGTTATAGCTTGTTGATGTGTTTCTCTATTGTTTATTATGGCCCAAAAGTCTTTAGATGTTTTGTTTATCATGCCTTGTTGCATAATGTCAGCGTCTTTTTGGTACATAATTGCCTTATGAGATTTTATCCAGTTGTTGTAGGTGGTTCTCAGTTTCTTCAACTCTTCTTTGTTGACAGGGTTTTTCCTTAATTTCAGAAGTCACATGTTTGTGCCTAGTTCACATTTCTTGGATGCAATTTCCATGTCGAAACTATGTAGTGGTATAAATTAAGATTTACCCTAATTTCAAGAGGATTTTTTGTATTGCTCTGGTAATGGAATGTAGTTCATGTCATAATTTTCTTCGACACTCTTTGTGATGTCACAGATTTTTTTACCATTTAATCTCAGTCGGTTCCGACCAGGTCCTACCTCAACAGCACTCGTGAACATATCTCTAATGTTTAGCAGCGTTGGAGTCTTATCCCAATACTGACCAAGTTATGGTCGCTCTGTGTCATTTCGATTACTTTTAGTTCGGTTGTAATATCTGCTATCCCACTTGAGGTAAAAAAGTAATCCAACACGGAATGTTGTTTGCCTCGAGTCCAAGTTGATTTTGGAGGGATGTCACCTTGGATGTTCCCGTTAAGTCTTCTTAAATCTCTCAAACATGTTTCTCGTTGCCAGTGAGCTGAACTTTCCTCCAGGTTACCTTGTTTGTTTTTTTTATTCAAATTATTGGGGTTATATTTATTGGGAAATAAGTTCACAAAATCGACGTTCCAATCCCCACATAAGATAATGTTTGGTCTGTCGATCGTTGACATTATGTTGTCGATAATCTCACATAACTCGTCCATAAAGGCCCAGGTCCCAGTAGCTTTATGCTGCCAAAATATGTTTATTATATGCAGTTTTAGTTGGAATCTTTGTCGAGTAATGTCATTGCTTATTGTTGAGGTTTGAATGAATGGAGATTTATTGTATGACTCTAAGATATAATATCCTCTATTTTTTTTTTACCAGAGTTATCATCCCAGATTTAGGCCGACCCTTGTTTGATTTGATGGCAGGGTTCATTGCAATGTCGTAATCAGCTACAATTAGTGTTTTCAACAGCCATGTTTCCTGAAGACACAAAATATATGTTTCAATTAGCTCCTTTGGTTGGTCTTGAAAAAGATGCAAATGTCCTCTGGTGTTCCAAGACCCTATTTTCATGGCTTCAACATGGTTACTCCTTGAACACTAGCTGGATTTATTTGCACGTAATCACTGTCAAAATCCCCAGAAATTGATTGCACCACAAGCAAGATGGCCGGTGGCACCGTTTCCGGCATTTCCATGCTGGACCCAGCGGTACTGGAAACAGCAGTCACGGAACCAGCAGACACGGAAATAGCGTGACCGGAACAACGCCATCACCAGAACAGGAAACTCACCTGTGGCCATTTTGAAAAACGCAATCCACTTAAAATCAGCAAGCTCCACTAACCATCCAGACCTGCGGACAGCACCAGTCCACCACCAGCCATGGCATCCCGCATCCCAGAGAGACAGCAGTGCAAGCCACTCTTCACAGATGCCAAGTTTACCATCCTCACAAACTGTATTTTCCAACATGCAGAAGAGCTGTTCGCTACGGACCACCGCTGCAGCAGCCACATCTGCAAGAATGGAAATGGGAGGAAGTAGCCCTAAAGGTCTCAGCACTGGGAACAACACCGTACACAGTACGAGACTGCCACAAGTGGTGGAATGGCCGCTGCCTGAGGGTCATAAACTTACAGTCGGCACACTGCAAACAATGCATGTCCACTGGTGGGGGAACCTTGTCATCTGTACGACTGATGCCGTGGGAGGACAAGTGCAGCAGCATGCTGCACCTGGCGGGAATTGAAGGAATTGGAGCAGCAGAGGCTGGAGCAGGGACACCTGGTGACAGCAATGAGTAGAACGTGCCACGACAGAACAAACACAGTTGGAAATTTGGCAGTAACCCACTCTTGCTACCGGCGTGTCATCAGTGAACTCATAACACCGTCACACCACCTGAAATCTCAGGACCACTGGGACATTTCAAGTCTCGGTAGCCCAGGATATCAGGCAGTGGAAAGTGTAAGTCCCCATTCCCGTGGTGTCCCATAGGGTGCCAGTATGTTGCCACCACCACCCTTATTCTCAGACTGCCAAGCTTGTAATGTGGACCATGGAAATGCATAGCATCACACAAGTACTCCAGACCCATTGCATAGCCCAAGACCATACTGTACCCATACAGTGAATGACATCACATGGATGTCGCCCAAGGACACATAAACAGACACCACAATCATCAACACACAAATATGCCCACTAGACACCATTACCTGAACAGTCATTTGACACCATGGACACACACCCATACAGGAGCACACCCACTCCTTTGGCATGCCTGTACCAGGTACAATGTGCACCCATCACGCACTCACAGGCATGCATGGACCAATGCCGTACTGCCAGACCCAGACATGCCAAGTCTGGATGCCTAGCTGCTATACCTACATGTCCAAGTGCAATGTTGGACTAATCAGACCTCAACATCACTCCCCATCTAAGTTGAGACAAGGGGCACACGTCAATTGACCGGTCAGCCCAACACATACCTCCACACCTGCCCATCCCTACCATCACCACTGTACCCCACCAACATTGAATTACTGATGACACACTGCCCCTCTACCAACACCCATCCCGCACTGGCTCATCTTCTCTTCCCATACATGTCTGCTCACATGGCAATTAAGCAACATGCCCTGTGGCCCATGCATACCCAAATCCCAGCCACACAAAAAGCCACCTCACCATGATTCCTGCGAACTGTAACATAGCCACACTCTGGACAGCCTCCAAGAGCCCTCCCCACACAGACCCAGTCATCAACAGTGAAATATCCCACACATCGCCCCTGCACGTGACAGGCCATGGCAACAGGGCAGAGACACAGCGCTACCACCCCAGAGTCAATCAACCCTACCATGCCCACACCCATATGACCAGTGTCACCAGTGCTCCCACCCCCACAATAGCAGTAGGCCACCCTCACCCTGTTGTCAGACACCCACACCCATGAATGCACTCCCAGGGCCCTGTTGATGGTAAAGACCTTGGCCATTGTCATTGGGACTGCGTCTGGAAACCGCAAACAATGCATGCCCACTGGTGGGGGAACCTTGTCATCTGTACAACTGATGCCGTGGGAGGACAAGTGCAGCAGCGTGCTGCACCTGGAGGGAATTGAAGGAATTGGAGCAGCAGAGTCTGGAGCAGGGACACCTGGTGACAGCAGTGAGTAGAACGTGCCACGACAGAACAAACACAGTTGAAAATTCGGCAGTAACTCACTCTTGCTACCGGCGTGTCATCAGCGAACTCATAACACCGTCACACCACCTGAAATCTCAGGACCACTGGGACATTACAAGTCTCAGTAGCATGGGATATCAGGCGGTGGAAAGTGTAAGTCCCCATTCCCGTGGTGTCCCATACGGTGCCAGTATGTTGCCACCAGCACCCTTATTCTCAGACTGCCAAGCTTGTAATGTTGACCATAGAAATGCATAGCATCACACAAGTACTCCAGACCCATCGCATAGCCCAAGACCACACTGTACCCATACAGTGAATGACATCACATGGATGTCGCCCAAGGACCCATAAACAGACACCACAATCATCAACACACAAATATGCCCACTAGACACCAGTACCTGAACAGTCATTTGACGCCATGTACACACACCCATACAGGAGCACACCCACCCCCTTGGCATGCCTGTACCAGGTACAATGTGCACCCATCACACACTCACAGGCATGCATGCACCAATGCCGTACTGCCAGACCCAGACATACCAAGTCTGGATGCCTAGCTGCTAGACCTACATGTCCAAGTGCAATGTTGGACTACCCAGACCTCAACATCACTCTCCATCTGAGTTGAGACAAGGGGCACAAGTCAATTGACCGGTAAGCCCAACACATACCTCCACACCTGCCCATCCCTACCATCACCACTGTACCCCACCAACATTGAATTAACGATGACACACTGCCCCTCTACCAACACCCATCCCGCACTGGCTTATCTTCTCTTCCCATACATGTCTCATCACATGGCAATTATGCAGCATGCCCTGTGGCCCATGCATACCCAAATCCCAGCCACACAAAAAGCCACCTCACCATGACTCCTGCGAACTGTAACACAGCCACACTCTGGACAGCCTCCAAGAGCCCCCCCCACACAGACCCAGTCATCAACAGTGAAACATCCCACACCTCGCCCCTGCACGTGACAGGCCATGGCAATAGGGCAGAGACACAGCGCTACCACCCCAGAGTCAATCAACCCTACCATGCCCACACCCATATGACCAATGCCATCACTGCTCCCACCCCCACAATAGCAGTAGGCCACCCTCACCCTGTTGTCACACACCCACACCCATGAATGCACTCCCAGGGCCCTGTTGATGGTAATGACCTTGGCCATTGGCATTGGGACTGCGTCTGAAAACCCCTATTATCACTGCACAGGGTCCCTGTGATGGGACATGAAATTGCATGTCCCACATACCCACATGCAAGGCTGTTTGGTGCCATGTACATCATGTGTGAGAAGCATGGAAGCCCATCCACAACAATCCAACAATGGCATCCCTCACCAGCACCTGCCCATGCCCACCCTTCCCACAATGTCTTGGATGTGGACCATCCACATCATTGGCAATTTCACCACCAACCCCACATGCATCACTTGTACCTGCCCCAAAGGCCTACATCAACAAGTGCCTGGGCACTTTCATCCCACAACCTTTCCCCCCTCACATCCCGCCACCTGCGGACCAGCCTGACCTGCTGCAAATGCAACTTCACCATGACAGAAGGCAAGTACACCTGTGTTGCATGAGCCAAAATCCACCACCTTGCTGAGCTCATCTGGCTCATCTTCTCTTCCCATACATGTCTGCTCACATGGCAATTAAGCAACATGCCCTGTGGCCCATGCATACCCAAATCCCAGCCACACAAAAAGCCACCTCACCATGACTCCTGCGAACTGTAACACAGCCACACTCTGGACAGCCTCCAAGAGCCCTCCCCACACAGACCCAGTCATCAACAGTGAAATATCCCACACATCGCCCCTGCACGTGACAGGCCATGGCAACAGGGCAGAGACACAGCGCTACCACCCCAGAGTCAATCAACCCTACAATGCCCACACCCATATGACCTGTGTCACCAGTGCTCCCACCCCCACAATAGCAGTAGGCCACCCTCACCCTGTTGTCAGACACCCACACCCATGAATGCACTCCCAGGGCCCTGTTGATGGTAAAGACCTTGGCCACTGTCATTGGGACTGCGTCTGGAAACCGCAAACAATGCATGCCCACCGGTGGGGGAACCTTGTCATCTGTACGACTGATGCCGTGGGAGGACAAGTGCAGCAGCATGCTGCACCTGGAGGGAATTGAAGGAATTGGAGCAGCAGAGGCTGGAGCAGGGACACCTGGCAACAGCAGTGAGTAGAACGTGCCACGACAGAACAAACACAGTTGAAAATTCGGCAGTAACCCACTCTTGCTACCGGCGTGTCATCAGCGAACTCATAACACCGTCACACCACCTGAAATCTCAGGACCACTGGGACATTACAAGTCTCAGTAGCCTGGGATATCAGGCGGTGGAAAGTGTAAGTCCCCATTCCCGTGGTGTCCCATACGGTGCCAGTATGTTGCCACCAGCACCCTTATTCTCAGACTGCCAAGCTTGTAATGTTGACCATGGAAATGCATAGCATCACACAAGTACTCCAGACCCATCGCATAGCCCAAGACCACACTGTACCCATACAGTGAATGACATCACATGGATGTCGCCCAAGGACCCATAAACAGACACCGCAATCATCAACACACAAATATGCCCACTAGACACCAGTACCTGAACAGTCATTTGACGCCATGTACACACACCCATACAGGAGCACACCCACCGTCTTGGCATGCCTGTACCAGGTACAATGTGCACCCATCACACACTCACAGGCATGCATGCACCAATGCCGTACTGCCAGACCCAGACATACCAAGTCTGGATGCCTAGCTGCTAGACCTACATGTCCAAGTGCAATGTTGGACTACCCAGACCTCAACATCACTCTCCATCTGAGTTGAGACAAGGGGCACAAGTCAATTGACCAGTAAGCCCAACACATACCTCCACACCTGCCCATCCCTACCATCACCACTGTACCCCACCAACATTGAATTAACGATGACACACTGCCCCTCTACCAACACCCATCCCGCACTGGCTCATCTTCTCTTCCCATACATGTCTCATCACATGGCAATTATGCAACATGCCCTGTGGCCCATGCATACCCAAATCCCAGCCACACAAAAAGCCACCTCACCATGACTCCTGCGAACTGTAACACAGCCACACTCTGGACAGCCTCCAAGAGCCCCCCCCACACAGACCCAGTCATCAACAGTGAAACATCCCACACCTCGCCCCTGCACGTGACAGGCCATGGCAATAGGGCAGAGACACAGCGCTACCACCCCAGAGTCAATCAACCCTACCATGCCCACACCCATATGACCAATGTCATCACTGCTCCCACCCCCACAATAGCAGTAGGCCACCCTCACCCTGTTGTCACACACCCACACCCATGAATGCACTCCCAGGGCCCTGTTGATGGTAATGACCTTGGCCATTGGCATTGGGACTGCGTCTGAAAACCCCTATTATCACTGCACAGGGTCCCTGTAATGGGACATGAAATTGCATGTCCCACATACCCACATGCAAGGCTGTTTGGTGCCATGTACATCATGTGTGAGAAGCATGGAAGCCCATCCACAACAATCCAACAATGGCATCCCTCACCAGCACCTGCCCATGCCCACCCTTCCCACAATGTCTTGGATGTGGACCATCCACATCATTGGCAATTTCACCACCAACCCCACATGCATCACTTGTACCTGCCCCAAAGGCCTACATCAACAAGTGCCTGGGCACTTTCATCCCCCAACCTTTCCCCCCTCACATCCCGCCACCTGCGGACCAGCCTGACCTGCTGCAAATGCAACTTCACCATGACAGAAGGCAAGTACACCTGTGTTGCATGAGCCAAAATCCACCACCTTGCTGCTGGTGCCCTGTGACACAAGCATTGTTGCGCCATACAATGTCCCACTGCATGACCTGTCCACACCCTGACACAAAATGTCCTAAATGCATGTAGCAAGCTAATGGGATGCCACAAAGTTGTATAACATCATGCCTTTCTTCCACCCTCAGACACATCAGCTGACAGCAAAGGAGCAGGGCCAAACCAATCGAGAGGTTCAAAAAGTAGCAGGAGGGCTACAACACGCAGCACCTGAACCAAGGACACTACAGGGCGCAGACCCACTGCCACTGCTCCTGCTGCTTTTACGGGGCTGCAGCCTACAGCCATTGCCACTGCTTCT